>NW_022589732.1:7285847-7462216 GCF_004348235.1 Phoca vitulina
AAAAAAAAAAAAAAAAAAAAAAAACACAATGAGATATTACCTTACACCTGCTAGAATGGCTAAAATAAAAAACAAAAAATAAGAAGTTTTGGCAAGGTCATGGACAAAAAGCAATGCTTGTGCACTGTTGGTAGTAATGCAAGCTGGTGTAGTCACTGCAGAAACAATATGGAGGGTCCTCAAAAAATTAAAAATAGAATACCATATGAGCCAGTTTTTCCACTATTGGGTATTTACCCAAAGAAAACGAGAACACTAATTTGAAAAGATATATGCACCCCTAGGTTTGTTTCAGCATTATTTACAATGACCAAGATATAGATGCAGCTCAAGTGTCTGTCAATAGAAGAATGGATAAAGAAGTTGTGGTATATAGAGATAGTGGAATATTACTCAGCCATGAAAAAAGAATGAAAGCTTGCCATTTGTAACAGCATGGATGGACCTAGCAGGTATAACCCTAAATGAAATAAGATTTTGGTGACTATGCATGAACAAGAAATGTTTGTCAGTGTCATTTTATCAACAAACACACCTATGGATTGGTGTAGGTTTTACCTTTGTTTCAGTCATCTATTGCTGCATAAAAAAACTACCCCAAAATGTAGGACCTTAACACAAAAGTTATTTTTTCTCATGACTCTGACAACTTTGCATGGCACAAGTGTGTGGCTCATCTGCTTTACCTGGTTTCTGTTGGGGCTAGAAATTACAAGTTGCCTATATTAGCCAGCTATGGACACCATAAAAATACCACATACTGGGTGGCTTAAACAACAGAAATATACCTTATCATAGTTCTGGAGGCTAGAAATGCAAGATCAATAATACAAAGGAAAGAGCAGCCTCCTTGTTCAAAGACTAGGGAGGAGGTATTAAGGGTGATCAACGATAGAAGTCAGCCTAACTTGGGAATTGCGATAGGGCAAAGGTCATCTATAACAGAAATAGTAGCAAGACAGCATGAAGAAATAGTTCCCAATCTCACAAGAAGCAGTAACCTAGGAAATAATGTTGGCAAATGCTTGAGGCCCTGATATTAGATGCATGGGGACATCATATAAGTCCCTGTTCCCATTTCAATCACTTATATCTTCTGGTGCATATTGGGTAAAAAGTAAACATCATAACATAATATAAGAAGCCCTGCATCTTTAATCTTGAATTCATGGATGGACATAATACACCCAAAATTTCTTAACAAAATAATGTGTGGTCATTTCTCAAGATAGTTTCCCTCAGATTATTAGTGGAACCTAATATCCAACCAAATTTAAAAACCACTGCCTAGCTACATGATTTCTCACTGTTACTCCCATTATACTTTATCCTGTCATGATACTAGCAATTCCCTGAAAATGTTTTGTTCTTTCATATTTTCATGCCTTTGCTAATTATTGTCTTTCTCTGAGCTTGGACTCCTATATCTTCTGTGTTCTCTCAGAAATCATGTAATAAGATTCAGTGCAAGTCTACCTTTTCAGTGAAACATTTACTGATAATTCTTAGTTCCTGAAAATTCTGTCCTACTACATTGTGAGCTCCTTGATGGTATGGACCACATCTTCTATTTATCTCCAAGGGAAAATAACAGTAAATATTTTTAAATGATTAAGAGAATAATATAATATCACATTTATGTTTTAAATGTAGAGCTCTTTACTGGCTCTCAATACTGTGAAATTTTGATTTTGAAGAAACTTGGCAAAACCACAAATTAATCTCCATATGTTCTTCTTGGGATATATGTGCACACTGAATCCCAGGGAAAAATCTCAGTTTTACATAGGTGCTTAAAAAAAATGTGCAAAGTAATCCTATAATAATCTTTCGTGGCATATGTTTTGGTCAAATAAAAGAAACCATAGCAAATATTCTGAAAAATGCTTCAGTTCAAAATGTCATTTTAGATTATCTTTTCCTGACCAAAGATAAATGTGATTCTAACAGTGTTTGGCCAGTAAATGTATTTTTATTGATGTAGGTTGAATTTTTTTCTTTTATAAACTAAAAGTTAATAATTTGAGGGATTCAAAAGACATATAAATGATATAGTATCTAACAAAAGAGAAATATATAAAATCATCTAAAAGAGTAGAGGTTCATAACACGTTTTCTTCTTGGTATATAGCTACGAAAATAATTTTTAATGTTTATAGTGTTAAGAAGCCATCTATTACTTTGATATTAAAGAAAAAATAATAAAAGATTTTATTCTCCTTTCGAGTACTATTTCTGATACAAGCAATCAAGTAGCTATTAATATATCTTTCTATATAAACAGATTGCTTTTTTGTAATCATCAGAAATTGACTTGCTTCTGGGGTGCCCGGGGTGCTCAGTTGGTTGAGCGACTGTCTTCGGCTCAGGTCATGATCCCAGGGTGCTGGGATTGAGTCCCACGTCAGGCTCCTGGCTCAGCGGGGAACCTGCTTCTCCCTCTCCCCCTGCTCTCTGTATCTCTGTGTCTCAAATGAATAAATAAAATCTTTAAAAAAAAAAAAGAAAAGAAATTGACTTGCTTTAGCATAAGAGAAATTTTTTGGAAGAGCAAGTCACACAGAATCATATGGAGACTAGCTAATCAGGTCTGGAAAATAAACAGACTCTACCACCACTCTCTGTATTATTGCCACCGAACACTTTAGACATGGAAGTGAATAATTTCTCAACTGTCCTATGCCTTTGACTCAACTGTGAAGACTTTAAGTCTCCAGCTGATCCAGCCTAATGGGGGCACAGATTAGAAATATTGTCCCTCTTTTCACTTGTAGGAAGTTGATCTAAGTAAGGAAGATTTCCCAAAATGTACAAAAAGTGCAGCCTTCACATGTACAAACATCTAGTATACATTTTTAATACACTGGGAGATGGAACACACTATACATTTGGCTCTTTTCAATGCTCAATATTTGGCACACTCTTTATTGTACTCTGGTATAAAAAGTGATAGTTGCAGGAGGGCTATTATCTTATGGTCACACATAATTTGCATTACATGATTGTATCATGGGAATAAAAAAGTAAAATATTTTCTATAGAGTATGGAATCTTCACTTCTAGTAATCTATTTCTACAAGATAAGACAATAGTCATGAAAAAATCATCACCAGAATAAGATTTCCTCTTAGTGCTCTCTGAGTGCGTTGCAGAATAGGCAGGAATTCCAGAGACGATTATGTCATTTGTTATATGAGAGAATAAAACTCTGCGCACTGTGATCCTGTGTGTTGATTCTTATTCTTAATGTGATAGTAACAAAGTAAATACCAATGGTTATAATTCAAGATATAAAGATAATTCTTATGGTACTGATAAGGACAAATCATATTACCAAGAAGAGTATCAAATGGTGTCAACAGGATGGAAACTTAAGGAGAATGAAAATATTAGGAAAATGTTCCGATTGAAATTCCAGTGGCATGATAATTGTTGAAATGGTGAACAACAATCAGAAAACTCACAGATATATGTATCACAAGTGATATTAAATACTACTAATCTAAATTGGGAAGAAATATTTGAACTTTAATAGAAGAAATTGCAAACAAGTATTGGCATATTTGAATATACAACACTCAAAACTAATGTATTTCGAGTTAAACATCATATCAAACTTAAAGGCACATAAAATCTACAGAAAATAGTTTAAATAAATATGACAAAGGATTAATATTCTTAATGCATAGAAAATGCTTACAAATTGATAGCTTTTTAAGATCTCAAAATATTGATGGGTCAAGACATAATTTGAGTCAAAAAATGATATATAAATAGTTAATACAAATATAAACATGTATACACATTACCCAATATTTTTATAATAAAATAAATGCAATTAAAAGTATTTCACCTTGGAATCAATTTTAAATGATAATATGCCGTCTTCAAAAGGTACAATAATGGAAGGACACTTTTATTCACTCTCAAAGAAGCCCAGACTATAAGTTTTTAAAAAGTTAATATGGTTTTAGATATCAAAACAATAGTATGTATAAACTTGAACTCAGTAATTTGAATTACAAAGGTTTAAGTCACCGTATAAAAAATACTGTTTATCTCTGCTTTATTAATGAGAAAACAAAATGAAATGCCTAACAAGAAATAAATGAAACAAGCTATAATTAGATGATTTATTTTGACCATTAAAAATATTTATAAGGCAGTTTTAGTCCCCCCAAAATAGTCACTATCATTACCACAACAATAAAAATCAAAGGAAATACTAGAAATAAAAACACCCTAATAGAAATGAAAAAGGTCTTTGAATAGCTCATTGGTAGACCGGCACAACGGAAGAAAAAAATCAGGAAGCTTGAGATAGGTCAATAGAAACTTGCCAGACTTAAGCACAAAGAGAAAAAAATGACCAAAAAACAAAATAGAACACAGCATCCAAAAACTGTGGGACGATTTCAAAAGGTGTAACATATGAAAACTAGAGTATCAGAAAGAAAAGAAAGAACAAGCAAGAGAAATATTGGAAGTGATATTGGCCAATAACTCTGCAATTTTAAGACAACAAACCACAGAGCTAGGAAGTTCAGAAAACAAACAAGACAAAAATGAAAACAAACAAATTATTAGCATATTTACATTTTAGAAAATCAAAGACAAAGGAAAAACCTTGAAAAAAGCAAGAGGATAAGAAGAGGAATTAAAGTGAAAAATTGTTCATCTGAAACCATAATAGCAAGATATGTTGACTGAAATATTTAGGTGTTAAAATCCTTATCATGGTGTCAGCAGTTGATTCATTAGGCAGAAAATTAGTAAAGATATAGTTGACCTGAGCAGTACCATAAATCAACTTGATCTCTTAGACATTTATAAAATACTTAATTCAACAGCAAAATACACATTCTCCTTAAGAAACGTGGATGTTTACGAAGATACACCACTCCTGAGCTATAAAACATGGCTTAATGTGTTTAACATATTTGAAAAACAGAAATCATATAAAGTATGTTCTCAGATCAAAATGAAACTATGTTGGAAATCAGTAACAGAAAAAATAGCTGAAAAAATCTCTAATTACTTGAAAATTAAACAACACGCTTCTAAATAACATGTAGGAAAAAAACTCAAAAGAAATAAAAAATACTTTGAACTAAATGAAAATAAAACTACAACTTGGCATAATGTGTTGGATGCAGTGTAAGCAGTACCTAAAAGGAAACTTATAGCATTAAATGAATATCAGGAAACAAGAATTATCTAAAAAACAATCTTAAGCTTCCATCTTGGGAAACTTTTTAGGAAACTAGAAGAATCAAGTCAGAAGAAAGAAACTAGAAGAAATCAAGTCTAAATCAAGCAGAAAAAAATAAATAACAAAAATCAATAAAATTAAAAACAAGAAATCAATAAAGGAAATCAACAAAATAAAAAATTAGTCTTGGAAAAGATAAAATTGATAAACATCAAGGCAGTTTACCCAAGAAAGAGAGAGGAGACACAATTTAACCAATATCAGAAATGAAAAAGGTCATCACTGCTGAATTCACTGTCATTAAAATAATAATAAAGGAATACTACAAAAATCTCTGCCTATCAATTTGGTAAATTAGACATAAAGTGTCAATTCCTTCAAAGATACAAACCCTCAAAACTTACACAAGTAGAAATATGTAACCTGAACTTTCCTATATCTAGTAAAGAAATGGAATCAATACTTAATAACCTTACAAGAGAGAAAGCACCAGGCCCAGATAGTGTTGCTGCTGGACTGTACCAAACATTTAAGGAAGAAATGATATCCACTCTCCACAATCTGTTCCAGAAAATAGAAGCAGAGAAAACACTTCCTAACTCATTCTATGAGGCCAGTATTATCCTAGTACCGTTACCCTAGTACTTATACCATTAAAAGCATACCAAACCATTACAGGAAAGAAAGTCTATCTCTTGTGGACCTAGATATAAAAATCCTCAATAATACATTGGCAAATGGAATCCAACAATGTATAAAAAGAATTATACACCATAACCAACCACATCAGTAGTGTTAAAAAGAAAAATCAAATGATCACATACACTAGTCCCCCAAGGAAATGGAACATAAATCTTCAGACCTTAAATGGTGGCTTCATAAAATGACTTCCTTCCAAAGAGTACAGTTTGGAAAGGGAAGAAAAGGAAATAATTTTACAGTGGAAAAACTTAATAAAGACCACTGAGGTGATCAAGGCTAACATCAACAATTATAAGTCATGTTGATAGTATTTATCCTTAATATGATATGATGAAAATGGTGTCTTCTGTGGTCCCCAAATCACATTACCCCAGTCTAACAATAAGGGAAACATCAGGTAGGTTTCAATTCAGGGACATTCTACAAAATGCCTGACCAGTACCTCTCCTACTATCAAGTCCTCAAAAACAAGGATCTGAGAAACTCATAACTGAAAGGATCCTGAGGAATCATGATGACTCAGTATAATGCAGTATCCCAGATGGAATAATGAAACAGAAAAAGTATAGCAGGAGAAAATTAAGTAAATCTGAAGAAAGCATGGACATTAGTTAATAAGAATATATCAATGGTGTTTCCTTAATTGTAATGAATATACCATTCTAATATAAGATGTTAATAGTAGGAGAAACTGGTTACCAGTTCTTTGGGAACTGTGTGCTACTTTGCAGTAATTTGACAAATCTAAAACTGTCCTAATATATAAGGATTATTTTAAAATATTTATAACTTTTTAATGACAAGGAGACATGCTTATATTAAAGATGAAGTGAAAAAAAGACAATTGAAGATATCGTAAAATCTCAACTAGGTCAAACAATGCCCATGCAAAATAATTTGAAGAGAATCTACTATAGTATTAACAGTGTTGTTCACTTTGTTTTGGAAAGGCTGTTGCATAATGGGTGATGTTTATTATCTCTTTAAACTTTGTGCATTTTCAAATAATAAGAAGAAAATAGGTCATATTAAAATATATAAATAAAGATTAATACCTCAGCTTTGAATGTTTGAAATCGCAGAATATCACACCCCAACATATTTTTTCAGTTTCTGTAATGAGGTCAATGTCAGGAAAAAATAAAAGAGAGAGAAAAAGAAAAAGAAAGCACAAAACCTAAAAAAACAAAAAAACTCTGACTGCTCATGCCAAGTGTTACCATGACAATATTCTAAATTAATAATTAAATATATTTTAAAATTTATAAACATTTGATAGTTTAGAAATGTTCCCAGTTTCTGTGGACTTAATTATTATGCCAATTTGAACAAATATTTCTCTCAATAAATTAAATAAAACAGTTTATTTTTGAAATTGAAACTAAGACCCTCACAGTTTAATCTACTTAACACAAAACAGAAGTAAACAAGTGGACTACTCTATCAATTGCTGAAAACTAGAAATGCACAGTCAGAAATTCCTGAATTATACTTTATAATATAAATGTGTTGGGTCCCTTATTGCAAAGAAAGAGTTACTCTGGTCATTGAGCTTTCCCTAGGAATGGGTTTTCAGAGACCGTAGAATCAAAAACTAACGGGTTGTTTTGCCAAAATGCAGTGCTTGAATTAGATTTAGTATGAATAGACACAATTAAGTTTGAGCAGTAGTATATGTTTTATGGTCATTATAAAGCAAAGATTTGTTTGATTAAATCATTTCATGCTTTTTGTCTTCACTTTTGGGATACAATGTTTGGGATGTTTTCTGTCTGAACTGGCCAATGAAAGCTTAGAAAGAGTGGTCCCAAGTCAAATCTTATCACTCGTAAGGTGATATATTAGCAGGCTACTAATTGTATAATTCTGTACAAATTTACACTATGTGGAAGTTCTGGGGGGAAAATGAATATTATCTTGCATGGACAACAACTAATTTGGATTGTTTTAAATTCCTAAGTAAATGACCCAAGTCCCTTTGGGCTGCAACTGACTTTCCTATAATGGATTTGGTAAAACAATGTTGAACTTTGTTTATCCTTTCTGACTGTGAGCCAAAGAATTCACATACGCTCAGAAACAACATCAATTCATGTGCTAAGTGAACAAAAGAAATAAGTGATAATAATGTGAGCTGTATTTTCTTCAAGGTTAAAAGGAAGCGAAAATGGTATTTGATATTTGTGAGGAAACTGCTCAAAAGGAATTTGAATGTTAAAGATACTTGAACATATTATTTAGAGGCAAAGAAATAAACTTATTTTCACAAAAACTGTATGAGAAATATTTCAGGGTACAAAAATTATAATGATTTTGAGAGACCCTGGGTCAGCTATGGACCTAATTATTGAGGGTGGATGAAAGTGAAGTTCAACTCCTCCATGGGATTGACCTCCTTGATATGCCCCATGTGCCCCGATCTGACCTGGGCCACTAAGTCTTTTGTCTCTTACATTATTCATTTTTTTCTCTCACATTATTTATCAATTTTTTTCCTGTTCTCTTAATGATGTTTAAGCTTGAAATCGTAGAAATTCACAATGACAGTTAAATGTTTAATCAAACACTTTGTCTCTAATACTGAGTTTTTTCAGTTTTTAAACTTTCCAAGATGAAAGTAAATATTAAAATATATGTGTATTTTTTATTTCAATAGAAAGTAAATGGAGCATTTTATAGTTAAGGTCATTTTAGGATGTAGATGTCCCCTTTCTCAAAAGTCTTCAATATTTATATTATACTAGTTTAATGTGAAGAACACTTGGAACTTTCTAAAACCATGGGAAACTTTCTGGATCTTTTAGTGGAGTTTATATCTATTTTTTAAATTTTAAAATCAATTTTATTAATATATAAATTGTATGTAATAAAACATAACCATTTTAAGCATATGAATTTTAGCAAAGTTTTACTCCTCATTATGTATTGATTTTGCATCCTGGAAACTTACTATTCTTAACTGTTCTAATAAATTCTTGGTAAGTTTTGTAGAATTTTTGTCATCTGCAAGACAATTTTAATTCTTTCTGTCCAATCTGTATACCTGTTACTTTCTGTTTGTGTGTTTATATTGCACTGACTAGGACCAATGCAATGTTGAACAGAAGTGGGCATAATTGGCTCCCTTTCATCTTACAAATCTCACCAGGAAAATTTTCATTAAGAATGATGTTAGCTATAGTATTTTATTGAGGAAATTCCCTTTTGTTGCAACTTTGCTGAGTTTTTATCATGAATGGTGTTGAACTTTTCAAGTGCTTATTGCTGCAACAATTGAGTTAATCATGTTGAGGTGGGCAATCAGGACAACAAGACAGACTGAAGTATTAATCAAGCCTTTATTCATTTACTGTGACAGTGAAAGCAAGAGGTTAAAAGAAGCTCTGCCTCCCTAATGTTCCATTTTTCCCCAGGGAATGACCCTAGGCATCTGATGGATGCAGCACAGAAAGGGGCAACCAGGGGTGCCTGGGTGGCTTAGTCCTTAAGCATCTGCCTTTGGCTCAGGTCATGACCCCAGGACCGAGCCCCGCGTTGCGCTCCCTGCTCTGTGGGAAGCCTGCTTCTCCCGCTCCCGCTCCCCCTGCTTGTGTGCCCTCTCTGGCTGCTGGCTGTCTCTCTCTCTCTCTGTCAAATAAATAAAATCTTTCAAAAAAAGAAAAGAACAGAAAAGAAAAGGGGCAACTGTATCCCTGCTAAGGAGAGACCTGAACAACAGTTTCTTGCCTTCTTATGGACCGTGGGCTGAGGGTAGGGAGACAAGGCAGAAGTAGGAGTTGAAAGGTGAAGAAAAGAACCTCAGTCAAGTGCCCCAGGGACAGAGGCCTCCAAATAAATGTCTGGGGCTTGGAATACAGATACACCTATAAGGACGGCTGCCTGCCTGGCAGCCGAAGGGGTTGGGAAGAAAGTTGAGTCACTGACTGCAACTTCCTTCAGAAAATTTCAGTGTATGGTTGTGCACCTAGTGTAAAGGGAGGGCAGCTTCCCCATGGGGCCTGCCAGGCAAAACCTTGGAATTGCCTATAGCTGAGCTTGAAGATCCCACGTAAGATTTTGGTGAGGAGTCAGACTCCTCAATCACAGGTTCTTTCCCCCTTTTCTCTTGCTAAAAACAATGCTTTAAGACTACTCTCTTTTTCCCCCCTAATATATGCATTTGGACTTTTAAGGTCTCCCCCAGAGCACCACATTGTCTTCAAATCTTGTTATTAGCTATACTTTCTATTTGTTAGTTACTAATGGGTTAACATTATGCATGTTTAAATTTCACAACCTACCTTCAAATAATATGCCACTTCACATGGAGTCTAAGTAAAGACAAAAATGAAAACAGGAATCTGTGACACATTTTTTCAAAGCATCTACTTTTTTTTTCTGAAAGAAGGACACTATTTAGCTGGTATGGTGGTCCATGACAATAGGATAAATTAAATGTGGAGGTTCAACAGTTCTATTATAATAACTGATATGAAGATATGAAGGAGGTACTCAGGAAGGTACCACATGCCCAACCGAGTTTGGAGTATACACATTTGTATTGGTACCACTATGTAAAGCTGTATAATTTTCTCCAGCAGCACTCAACAGTCTGAGTAATAAGTGGAGAAACATGGGTTGAAGTTGAGTAGGACTGATGTGTCAGAAAAAGCAGCTCAAGGATTGATGACAACCATTGATTGAAATGATGCATCATGTTCCCTAAACTGGATAAGAAAGGAAATGAATTGATGAAGTAGGTGAAGGATTAGGACAGAAGGAAGTTCCATATGCGGTCTGACATTTTATTTTCATTCTAGGATGAGTGTGAAATGAGAACAAAATTTACCAAGGGGGCGCCTGGGTGGCTCAGTTGGTTAAGCGACTGCCTTCGGCTCAGGTCATGATCCTGGAGTCCCTGGATCGAGTCCCGCATCGGGCTCCCTGCTCGGCAGGGAGTCTGCTTCTCCCTCTGACCCTCCCCCCTCTCATGTGCTCTCTCTCATTCTCTCTCTCTCAAATAAATAAATAAAATCTTTAAAAACAAAACAAAACAAAACAAAATTTACCAAGAAGAGGAAGAGAGAGACTAAGGGAGGTGGGGAGAAAGAGAAGGAACATGAGGAGTTTCAGATGTAGCAGAATTTAATAGTGATAAAAAATCTCTATTATTCCTTTTTCTTACATATATAAATGTTGGGTTAGAAAGCTTCCACTTGCCCCCAGACCCAATTTGCACCATTCTTCACAGTACTTTTTGCCCTAAGAGGCTAACTTGTATGGAATTTTATAATCAATGGATTTCTTTGATCTCAAGCTTCTTTCTAGGTTTGGACATTGAGAGGCACTAGCATGAAGTCAGAAGACAAGAAGAAAGTTCAAGGTAATTACTCTTATTCTTCCCTTTTTACCAAGCCACAGCTCCTGCCAGGATGTCCTTTCTATCCAGCTTCTGTCTACAGGCTCTAATATTTGTTTCCTTTCTTTATCCCTTTAGAAATGGGGTAGTAGCAGTTTCAGATACTTCATTATTCCCTGTTAGTTTTCCCAAATGCTGCTTAATACCTTTGTAAATCATCTTATTAAATTTACACTGAAATTTCCAATTTGAGTGTGCCATCTGTTTCCAGTGGGTCCCAGACTAACACACATGCAAACACATACACAGTAATGACACAATGTGATGTCAAATTTCCTGCTGGTATCAACCTTCCTCACTGAAAATTATTTAATAGAAATGGTTGTATATGGCCTTCAGGGTTACAAATAGTGGAAGTCTTCAGCAATTATGGATTTCATGAGACAGCAGGATGGGTTTAGGATAAAGATTCCCCAAATAGGAAGTTTTATTAACAAAATAAAGTAAATAGATCTATGCATTATTTTGCTAAGGCCGCTATAACATAATACCACAAACTGGGTGGCTTAAACAATAGAAATTTATCATCTCACAGTTCTGGAGTCCGTAGAAGTCTGAGATCAAGGTGTCACCAGACTGGTTCCTTCTGAGGGTTACAAGGAAGAATTTGTTCCAGGCCTCTCTACTAGCTTCTGGTGGGTTTGTTGGCAATATTTGTCTTGCAGATGCATTAGACTCAGTGCCTGCCTTTATCTTCACATGGTGTCTCCCTGTGTGTACATATCTATGTCCAAGTTTACCCTTTTTATAAGGACAACAATCTTATTAGAATAGGGGCCCAACCTGCTCCAGTATACCATTATAATAACAAATTATGTCTGCAGAAATCCCATTTTCAAATAGAAGATACTGGGGGTTAGGACTTCAACTTATTAATTTGGGGAGTGGAATACAATTCAACCCCTAAAAAATATTCAGTGAATAAACTGTCAGATTACATGCCAAGGGTCTCAGTTGGACCCAGACTGTGAGGCTTAATATATTTATCATAATGACTAATTTATTTTCTGTACTCTTCATAGCCATATATGGAGGTTGACCACAAGTGTCTCATGAGTGAATCCAGAAGCTTACCTTTAAAGTTTAGGGAGTGTAGGGTGGAGTATTAAAACCTAAGTGAAAGCACTTGTCTGATGGATGAGCTCTTCTCCTTTTTTTTCTTTTTTTTTATTATTATGTTCAGTTAGCCAACATTAGTTTTTGATGCAGTGTTCAATGATTCATTAGTTGCTTATAACACCCAATGCTCATCAAAAAGATTATTTATTTATTTATTTATTTATTTATTTATTTATTTATTTAGAGAAAGCATGTCTTGCAAGTCGGGGGAGGGGCAAGGAAAGAGAATCTGAAGCAGACTCCCCACCGAAAGCAAAGCCCAATGCAGGGCCTGATCTCAGGACCCTGAGATCATGACCTGAGTCAAAACCAAGAGTCAGACACTCAACCCACTGAGCCACCCAGGTGCTCTCTCCTTTTCTTTTAAGAGGACTTGTGGTGAATGATCGAGTGTATATAAGTATGATTTCTCTCTCACCCTCCTCCTCTCCAATTTTTCCATTTCACTTCCTATTTCTTTGCATATGTTCTTGGAGAGCACAGGAACATATCAGACCTTTTTGTGTGTATTTTGAATCAAAGAGCCTACCAGTCAGCAAGTAGTCAGACCACAGGTAGCAAAGCTCCCACATCTAAGATGTAACCTTGTATCTTTTTTTCCAAAAAGGAAAATTGACCCTCACTGTAAGTCATAGCTTATATACTATACACAGAAGTATCAGGGTTTTGAAAGCACAGCATGTTTAATACAAAAATGTGTATTTTGCTATGTATAATAACTAATAGAAAATAAGAGAATAGTGATTGAATACAATTTATTCTAGTCTTCATGCTAAAAATAATATATCCTAAAGAGCATAGATGGTTTTCTTCTTAGTAGGTGGAAAGGAATGTCAAGAGATACAATGAAAACTATATAATATAAAATGTGATATTTTTTACCACTTAATCAGTCCTATTGTTTTTGAAAATTTCTTGCACTTACCATACTAAGGAGACATGAGTGATAAGCAGGAAGGGTATCTCAAGCTTGAAGAAATAGCAGAACATAGAAATTAAGTCTGAGGTGAGAACCATGAAATAAGATTCAGAACAGGCATAGAATAATTACAGCTAAAATACATTCTAAAGATGCAATAATAAAAGCAATTTTAATTTGTGACCCTATATGAAACTTAAATCCACATTAAATCTCCTAGCACTGGAGAGAAAGGAGGTGGTAGGAAAGTACAAAGAAAGAGATAATTGGAAACTGCAGGTTTAGCTGCTAAGGGCATGGTATGAGGATCCATGAATAGGAGCTTTCTAGTGTTTCACACTACCTATTGTGTAAGTAAGTGTATGAGTAAGTGTATGTTCATATAAAATGTATTTTCTTAAGTTCTGGTCTAATTGTGTCTTTTATGATTGATAAGGAATTGAGAGGGAGAAAATGTATGTGAGAACATCTATCATAACTTTGACGTATAGTACGGGATTAGAAATAGAAGTCAATTTCTGGTGTTGGTTTCATTGGTATTAGTATTTTATTTTGATTATACAAGTTTCTCCTTTATAATCAAAAGCTTGGAAAACATAAAATCACATCAAAGGAATAAAAACAGGGTGAAGGAGCAACTTGTTCCCAAGATATCCTTAAATCTCAGAAAAGAGGATGTGACTGTTGTGTTGTTGTTGTTGTGTGTGTGTGTGTGTGTGTGGTGTATATGTGTATTATGTGTTCTAGGAAACCAGCTGTATATATTATCAGGGGAGAAAGGTGAGGTTGGGCAGAGGCCTTGAGAGGATAAGTGATATGAGAGCATTTTATTTTTATTGACTGGATTTTTTTTCCTCTGGGATGGAACTTCAAAAATAGAACCCTGTCCCCTTAGGGAATTTCTCTTTATAGATACTTTGAAGGAAATTTCTTTTAAGGATTTTTTTTCCATGACTGGTCAAAGAAATGCAGAAGTCTCCAGAAGAAAGTGAAAGGGAGTGGCACTTCATTGGTCAACTGAAGCTCCATTTGATCAGGTTGTTTCCTTTTATTATTAATACAACCCATATAAATTGAAAACCCAGTTTTGGTCAGCACTGCATATAAGGAGACAATCACTATTTTTTTAAGAGACAATCACTATTGATAGTGCTAAAAAGTAATCTTTATTTTTTTTCTTTTTCAAGTTTTTATTAAATTCCTGTTAATTAGCATACAGTGTAATATTAGTTTCAGGTCTACAGTATAGTGATTCATCACTTCCATACAATGTCCAGTGCTCATCACAAGTGCCCTCTGTAATCCCTATCAGCTATTTAACCCATCCCCCACCCACCCCCCCACCTCCCCTCCAGTAACCCTCAGTTTGTTCTGTATAGTTAAGAGTCTGTTTCTTGGTTTGCCTCTCCTTTATTTTTCTTTTTTTCCACCTATGTCTGTCTGTTTTGCCTCTTAAATTCAGCTTCCGCTCAATGAAGGAAACAATCAATAAAATTAAAAGGCAACTTTGGAATGGGGGAAGATATTTATAAATGGCATATCAGATAAAAGGGTAGTATCCAAAATATATAAAGAATTTATAAAACTGAACACCCAAAAACCAAATAATCCAGTTAAAAAATGGGCAGACGTCATGAGTAGACATTTTTCCAAAGAAGACATATAAATGGCTAACAGACATATGAAAAAGTGCTCAATATCACTCATCATCAGGGACATACAAATCAAAACAATAATGAGATATCACCTCACGTGAGTCCAGTCAGAATCCCTAAAATTAACACAAGAAACAACAGGTGCTGGTGAGGATGCAGAGAAAGGGGAACCCTCTTACATGGTTGGTGGAAATGCAAACTGGTGCAGCCACTCTGGAAAACAGTATGGATGTTCCTCAAAAAGTTAAAAATAGAACTACCCTATGATCCAGCAAATGCACTACTAGGTATTTATCCAAAGGATATAAAAATACTGATTCAAAGGGATAAATGCACCCTAATGTTTATAACAACATTATCAACAATAGCTAAATTATGGAAAAAGTAATCTATAAAAGGAATTCCAAACTTATATGTCTACAAAACCATTAAGGAACTTTAATTATGCTTAGTGAAATAAGTCAAGCAGAGAAAGTCAATTATCATATGGTTTCACTTATTTGTGGAACATAAGGAATAGCATGGAGGACATTAAGGGAAGGAAGGGGAAAATGAAGGGGGGGAAATCAGAGGGGGAGACAAACCATGGGAGGCTATGGACTAGGGGAAACAAACAGGGTTTTTTTGGGGGGGGACTGGGGGAATGGGTTAGCCCGGTGATGTGTATTAAGGAGGGCACATATTGCATGGAGCACTGGGTGTTATACACAAGCAATGAATCATGGAACTCTACATCAAAAACTAATGAGGTACTGTTTGGTGATTAACATAACATAATAAAACTTTAAAAAGAACTTTAATTAATTATTAACTTATACATTTTTACAACTCGTGTTCTTTTTTTGTCCTAAATTACACAGTTCTGCAAAACATCTTACTCTCCAAGTCCCCAGTAGTTTCCTCCATCTCACCCCAATCTTTGTAGCATTTCCCCTGCCTCCATTCCTTTCTACCCTATTCCCTTGGATCTCTCAGCTTTCTTGAATACATTAACTTTTCTGCTTTCTCTCATTAATTTTTTTCTGCTTTCCCCATACCAAATTTTTTCACAAAAATTGTGTCTTGAAACATTTCCCTACTATGGATTCTCTTGTCCCATATCACTCTTCTAATCCCTCTTCTACCTTACAAAAACAACAGAGAAGAAAAAAAAAACAACTAATTTCTAAATTGTCACCTGCATGACTTAGATGAGGATCACATATTTTAAGAATTACTTCCTTTTGCATGGGTAGATGTTATACTAATGAGTGTATAGTTAAGGGAGGAAGCACTCTAGATATTTCAAAAAGGAAGGTTTTTGGTGTATGTGTGTGTGTGTGTGTGTGTGTGTGTGTGTGTGGCGCCTATCTATCATCTATTTACCAATTTGTTATCTATTTGTTTGGTAACGGGGACTTAAGAACCTGTAAAACCACTAGAAGGGCTAGAGGAAAAAGGGTTAAGTAGGCCATCACTAGCTCTCAGTTCTTGCTTTTAGATATCCAAGAACTAGTATCTTACATTGACTGAAAAGGCCCATGTTTTTCCCTGCTCTCTTCTTCATAGAAGCAAGTTATTTGTAGAGAATGAACCAGAGACTGATGAGGACTTTTCTATTTAGTGAAGTGCACCTTCCAGCCTCCTTTGTTGAAGAAGCAAAATGTGGCTTCTGTGTCCTTTTGCTCCCTACTTCCCTTGGGGTTGTCTATCATTAATGGAATCTAGCTCAGATCCTTACAGGCAGGGATCCTAGGAAATGTATTTCCAGGATTCCAGTGTTTGTATCATACATTATAGAAGATATAAGTTGTGAAATGTCACTAACACTCTGGCAGAACCCACGATGTAGTCCCTTCCTACTTTGTCTTCTTTCTTAAAACACCCTTTTTCCAATTAATATCCAAAGAGAAGAAATGGTCACAAACCATCCCTTAAGTCTAGGGAATAAATGTCAGATATTTTTATACTTCCTTAATCTCAAAAAATTTACTTTTCATACACTTATCTTGATGAGCATTGAGTAATATATAGAAGTGTTGAATTACTATATTGTACACCTGAAACTAATGTAACACTGTACATTAACTATACTAAAATTTTAAGAAAAATTACTTCCCATGGCTACTTTCTCAAGAAGCTACAGAAGGAAGATCTCATTAAAGAGGGAATAAGCAAAGAAGATGTGAAATCCAGGAAAGAAGATATCTAGCTATTACAGACCTGAAAAGAAGAGAATTTTTAGGATGGTGCTAAAAGGAAGTCTCAAGTAATATCTATATATCAGTATCTCAGAGAAACAGTCCAGATTGAAGCAGGAGGATGATACAGTCCAGATACGGGTTTTCAAAAAAACCCTACCCCCTGATAAATCACATGAAGTGTCTGACCATATAGCAAAGTGTTTTAGACTCCTTTCTTGGTTTTAGTTCATTTAGGGAAAATGATTGATAAGTAAGCATCTAAATGAGGCAAAAATGAGGGGTGAAGAGTGGGAACATATATAGGAAGGAAATGTAATCATAGTATGGTAAGTCTCTCAGTTGTGAATAATACCATGAATTATTATGCATTTTTATAACATTTTTTTATTATGTTATGTTAATCGCCATACATTACATCATTAGTTTTTGATGTAGTGTTCCATGATTCATTGTTTGTGCATAACACCCAATGCTCCATGCAGAACGTGCCCTCTTTAATACCCATCACCAGGCTAACACATTCTCCCACCCCCCTCCCCTCTAGAACCCTCAGTTTGTTTTTCAGAGTCCATTGTCTCTCATGGTTCGTCTCCCCCTCCGATTTCCCCCCCTTCAATCTTCCCCTCCTGCTATCTTCTTCTTTTTTTTTTCTTAACATATATTGCATTATTTGTTTCAGAGGTACAGATCTGTGATCCAACAGTCTTGCACAATTCACAGTACTCACCATAGCATATACCCTCCACAGTGTCTATCACCCAGCCACCCCATCCCACAAAACCCACCCCCACTCCAGCAACCCTCAGTTTATTTCCTGAGATTAAGAATTCCTCATATCAGTGAGGTAATATGATACATGTCTTTCTCTGATTGACTTATTTCGCTCAGCATAACACCCTCCAGTTCCATCCACATTGTTGCAAATGGAAAGATCTCATTCCTTTTGATGGCTGCATAATATTCCATTGAATATATAAACCACTTCTTCTTTATCCATTCATCTGTCGAAGGACATCTTGGCTCTTTCCACAGTTTGGCTGTGGACATTGCTGCTATAAACATCGGAGTGCACATACCCCTTCGGATCCCTACATTTGTATCTTTGGGGTAAATACCCAGGAGTGCAATTGCTGGATCGTATGGTAGCTCTATTTTCAACTTTTTGAGGAACCTCCATACTGTTTTCCAGAGTGGCTGCACCAGCTTGCATTCCCACCAACAGTGTAGGAGGGTTCCCCTTTCTCCGCATCCCCACCAACATCTGTCATTTCCTGACTTGTTAATTTTAGCCATTCTGACTGGTGTGAGGTGGTATCTCATTGAGGTTTTGATTTGGATTTCCCTGATGCTGAGGGATATTGAGCACTTTTTCATGTGTCTGTTAGCCATTTGGATGTCTTCTTTGGAAAAATGTCTGTTCATGTCTTCTGCCCATTTCTTGATTGGATTATTTGTTCTTTGGGTGTTGAGTTTGATAAGTTCTTTATAGATTTTGGATACTAGCCCTTTATCTGGTATGTCATTTGCAAATATTTTCCCCAACTGTTGATTGTCTTTTGGTTTTGTTGACTCTTTCTTTTGCTGTGCAAAAGCTTTTTATCTTGATGAAGTCCCAATACTTCATTTTTGCCCTTGCTCCCGTTGCCTTTGGCGATGTTTCTAGGAAGAAGTTGCTGTGGCTGAGGTCAAAGAGGTTGCTGCCTGTGTTCTCCTCTAGGATCTTGATGGACTCCTGTCTCACATTTAGGTCTTTCAACCATTTTGAGTCTATTTTTATGTGTGGTGTAAGGAAATGGTCCAGTTTCATTCTTCTGCATGTGGCTGTCCAGTTTTCCCAACATCATTTGTTGAAGAGACTGTCTTTTTTCCATTGGACATTCTTTCCTGCTTTGTCAAAGATGAGTTGACCATAGAGTTGAGGGTCCATTTCTGGACTCTCTATTCTGTTCCATTGATCTATGTGTCTGTTTTTGTGCCAGTACCATACTGTCTTGATGATGACAGCTTTGTAATAGAGCTGGAAGTCCAGAATTGTGATGCCACCAGCTTGGCTTTTCTTTTTCAACATTCCTCTGGCTATGCGGGGTCTTTTCTGGTTCCATACAAATTTTAGGAGTATTTGTTCCATTTCTTTGAAAAAAGTGGATGGTATTTTGATGGGGATTGCACTGAATGTGTAGATTGCTCTAGGTAGCATTGACATCTTCACAATATTTGTTCTTCCAGTCCATGAGCATGGAACGTTTTTCCATTTCTTTGTGTCTTCCTCAATTTCTTTCATGAGTATTTTATAGTTTTCTGAGTACAGATCCTTTGCCTCTTTGGTTAGATTTATTCCTAGGTATCTTATGGTTTTGGGTGAAATTGTAAATGGGATGGACTCCTTAATTTCTCTTTCTTCTGTCTTCTGCTGGTGTATAGGAATGCCACTGATTTCTGTGCATTGATTTTACATTCTGCCACTTTACTGAGTTCCTGGATGAGTTCTAGCTGTTTTGGGGTGGAGTCTTTTGGGTTTTCCACATAAAGTATCATATCATCTGCAAACAGTGAGAGTTTGACTTCTTTGCCAATTTGGATGCCTTTTATTTCTTTTTGTTGCCTGATTGCTGTGGCTAGGACTTTTAAAACTATGTTGAATAGCAGTGGTGATAGTGGACATCCCTGCCGCGTTCCTGACCTTAGGGGGAAAGCTCTCAGTTTTTCCCCATTGAGGATGATATTCACTGTAGATTTTTCATAGATGGCTTTTATGATATTGAGGTATGTACGCTCTATCCCTATACTCTGTCAGAGTTTTAATCAAGAAAGGATGCTGTACTTTGTCAAATGCTTTTTCTGCATCTATTGAGAGGATCATATGGTTCTTGTTCTTTCTTTTGTTAATGTATTGTATCACGTTGATTGATTTGCGGATGTTGAACCAACCTTGCAGCCCAGGGATAAATCCCACTTGGTCGTGGTGAATAATCCTTTTAATGTACTGTGGGATCCTATTGGCTAGTATTTTGGTGGGAATTTTTGCATCCATGTTCATCAAGGATATTGATCTGTAATTCTCCTTATTGATGGGGTCTTTGTCTGGTTTTGGGATCAAGGTAATGATGGCCTCATAAAACGAGTTTGGAAGTTTTCTTTCCATTTCTATTTTTTGGAACAGTTTCAGAAGAATGGGTATTAATTCTTCTTGAAATGTTTGGTAGAATTCCCCTGGGAAGCCATCTGGTCCTGGGCTTTTGTTTGTTGGGAGATTTCTGATGACTGCTTCAATTTCCTTAGTGGTATAGGTCTGTTCAGGTTTTCTATTTCTTCCTGGTTCAGTTTTGGTAGTTGATACATCTCTAGGAATGCATCCATTTCTTCCAGATTATCTAATTTGCTGGCATAGAGTTGCTGATAATATTTTCTTATAATTGTTTGTATTTCTTTGGTTTTGGTTGTGATCTCTCCTCTTTCATTCATGATTTTATTGATTTGGGTCATTTTTCTTTTTGATAAGTCTGGCCAGGGGTTTATCAATCTTGTTAATTCTTTCAAAGAACCAGCTCCTAGTTTTGTTGATCTGTTCTACTGTTCTTTTGGTTTCTATTTCATTGATTTCTGCTCTGATCTTTATTATTTCTCTTCTCCTGGTGGGTTTAGGCTTTATTTGCTGTTTTTTCTCCAGCTCCTTTAGGTGTAGGGTTAGGTTGTGTACTTGAGACCTTTCTTGTTTCTTGAGAAAGGCTTGTATTGCTATATACTTTTCTCTTAGGACTGCCTTTGCTGCATCCCAAAGATTTTGAACAGTTGTGTTTTCATTTTCATTGGTTTCCATGATTTTTTTTTATTCTTCTTTAATTTCCTGTTGACCTATTCATTCTTTAGTAAGATGCTCTTTAGCCTCCATGTATTTGAGTTCTTCCGACTTTCCTCTTGTGATTGAGTTCTAGTTTCAAAGCATTGTGGTCTCAAAATAGGCAGGGAAGGATCCCAATCTTTTGGTACTGGTTGAGACCTGATTTGTGACCTAGGATATGATCTATTCTGGAGAATGTTCCATGGGCACTAGAGAAGAATGTGTATTCCATTGCTTTGGGATGGAATGTTCTGAATTTTTCTGTGAAGTCCATTGGTCCAGTGTGTCATTTAAAGTCTTTATTTCCTTGTTGATCTTTTGCTTACATGATCTGTCCATTTCAGTGAGGGGGGTGTTAAAGTCCCCCACTATTATTGTATTGTTGTCAATGTGTTTGATTTTGTTATTAATTGGCTTATAGAATTGGCTGCTCCCATGTTAGGGGCATAGATATTTACAATTGTTAGATCTTCTTGTTGGATAGACCCTTTAAGTAGGATATAGTGTCCTTCCTCATCTCTTATTACAGTCTTTGGTTTAAAATCTAATTTGTCTGATATAAGGATTGCCACCCCAGCTTTCTTTTGGTGTCCATTAGCATGGTAAATGGTTTTCCACCCCCTCACTTTCAATCTGGGGGTGTCTTTGGGTCTAAAATGAGTCTCTTGCAGACAGCATATCGATGGGTCTTGTGTTTTTATCCAATCTCATACCCTGTGTCTTTTGATTGGGGCATTTAGCCCATTTACATTCAAGGTAACTATTGAAAGATAGGAATTTAGTGCCATTGTATTGCCTGTAAGGTGACTGTTACTGTATATTGTCTGTGTTCCTTTCTGGTCTATGTTGTTTTTAGGCTCTCTCTTTGGTTAGAGGACCCCTTTCAAGATTTCTGTAGGGCTGGTTTTGTGTTTGCAAATTCCTTTAGTTTTTGTTTGTCCTGGAAGCTTTTTATCTCTCCTTCTATTTTCAATGACAGCCTAGTTGAATATAGTATTCTTGGCTGCATATTTTTCTCATTCAGTGCTCTGAATAATCATGCCTGTCCTTTCTGGCCTGCCAGGTCTCTGTGGATAGGTCTGTTGCCAATGTAATGTTTCTACCATTGTAGGTTACATATCTCTTCTCCCGAGCTGCTCTCAGAATTTTCTCTTTGTCTCTGAGACTCATAAGTTTTACTATTAGATGTCGGGGTGTTGACATATTTTTATTGATTTTGAGAGGGGTTCTCTATGCCTCCTGGATTTTGATGCCTGTTTCCTTCCCCAAATTAGGGAAGTTCTCTGCTATAATTTGCTCCATTATACCTTCTGCCCCTCTCTCTCTTTCTTCTTCTTCTGGGATCCCAGTATTCTAATGTTGTTTCGTCTTATGGTATCATTTATCTCTCGAATTCTGCCCCCGTGATCCAGTAGCTGTTTATCTCTCTTTTTCTCAGCTTCTTTATTTTCCATCATTTGGTCTTCTATATCACTGATTCTTCTGCCTCATTTATCCTAGCAGTTAGCATCCCCATTTTTTATTGCACCTCATTAATAGCCTTTTTGATTTTGACTTGGTTAGATTTTAGTTCTTTTATTTCTCTAGAAAGGTTTCTCTAATAACTTCCATGCTTTTTTCAAGCCCAGCTAGTATCTTTAAAGTCATGATTCTGAACTCTAGATCTGACATTGTACTAATGTCCATATTGAGTAGGTCCCTGCAGTCGGTGCTGCTTCTTATTCTTTTTGTTGAGGTGATTTTTTTCTGTCTTGTCATTTTGTCCAGAGGAGAATAGATGAATGAGAGAACAAAATGCTAACAGGGTAACAACGTCCCCAGAAAATATACTCTAAACAAATCAGAAAAGACCTGAAGCCGGGGGAAAAGAAAGGGAAAGAAAGAAAAAAGAAAATGAAAAAAAAAAGGATAAAAACAAACAAAAACAGAACAAAACAAAACAAAAAAAACCAGAATATGTTCAAATATTATCAGGCTAGTGCATAGATCAGTGCCACATACTAGATTTTGGGTGTATTTTGTTCTGTTAGAAGAGAGTGCCTCCCAAAATTTTAAAGAAAAAAAACTTATATATGTATAAAAATAAGGGTTGATATGATGAAGGGATGGAATATGACTGTAAAGATGAAAATTATAAAAAATTTTATAAAAGGAATTGATAAGAAGTTGTTTGAAAAAAGAAAGAAGAGGATTTACAAAAAGAAACAGAAAAAAAAAGGGAGAGAATGTGATCAGGCAGGAGACTAGAACAAAGCCATACACTAGAGTTTTAGGGTATATTTTGATCTGTTAGAAGAAACTGTATCTCAAAATTTTAAGGAGAGAACAACTTATATATATATGCCAAAAATAAGGGTAACTACTATGAAGGGATAGAATATGACTCTAAAAATGAAAAATAAAAATGATTTTTAAAAAGACAGATTGATAAGATGTCAGTTGAAAAAGGGAAAAAGAAAAATTCAAAAAAAAAAAAAAGACAGTTAAAAAAAATTAACTTTGAAAGACTAAAGAATCATGATAAAAAAGCCATGAACTTCATGTGCAGTATTCCCTTAGCGCTGGAGTTCTGCCGTTCTCATTGATCGGTGGACTTGGTCTTGGCTGGCTGTTCTCCCTGAAGGAGGAGGGGCCTGTTGCTGTGGTTCCCAAATGTCTTTGCCAGAGGCGGAATTGCCCCACCCTTGCCAGTCTGGGCTAAGTATTCTGCTCGGGTTTGCTCTCAGTAGCTTTTGTTCCCTGAAAGCTTTCCGTACAGCTTTGGAGGACGAGAGTGAAAATGGCAGCCTCCCAATCTCTGCCCCGGAGGAGCCGAGAACTCAGGGCCCCGCTCCTCAGTGAGTCCCCAGAGTAAAGCAGTCAGTCATTCCTGTCTCCCCGGTCTCCGGCCTCACTCCGTGCTCACCCAGCCTGTGACCGAGCGTTTCTATCTCTGGCACCCGACCCCGTGTGGAGTCTTCAAACCCAGCAGATCCCTGCAGTGCGCTCCTGCACTGCTCCTCCCAGGGGAGGAAGGGGAGTCTCCCCGGATCTACCACTTGTTGGGTCCCTGCTGGAGGAGCAGTGGCCCGACTGTGCCTCGGATCATGGTTTATGGCAACCCCGAGGTGAGAGCCTGGTCCTCGGCTCCGTCTCTGCAGCCGGCTTCCCTGCTCCGATACCTGGGAGCTCTGCCGCACTCAGGCACCCCCGGTCTTTCTGTGACCCCGAGGGTCCTGAGACCACACTGTCCCGCGAGGGTTCCACCCCCCGCTTAGCCACTGCAGCGATGTCCCTCAGCGGAGCCGACTTCTAAAAGTTCCGATTTTGTGCTCCGTGGCTCTATCACTTGCCAGAAGCGGCTGACGGAGGCCCCCTCCCCCGCCGTCTATCCTCCCGAATATCGCCTCGGATTCACTTCTCCGCACGTCCTACCTTCCAGAAAGGGGTCGCTTTTCTGTTCTGAGAGTTGTTGCTATTTTTTTTCTTCCTGTTGAGTTTGTAGGTGTTCAGAATGGTTTGATCCCTATCTAGCTGAATTCCTGAGACTAGACAAAATCCAGGTCTCCTCCTCCTTCGCCATCTTGTTCCGCCTATTATGCATTTTAAAATAATGAAAATACAGGGGCGCCTGGGTGGCTCAGTCGTTAAGCGTCTGCCTTCGGCTCAGGTCATGATCCCAGGGTCCTGGGATCGAGCCCCGCATCGGGCTCCCTGCTCCGCGGGAAGCCTGCTTCTCCCTCTCCCGCTCCCCCTGCTTGTGTTCCCTCTCTCGCTGTGTCTCTCTCTGTCAAATAAATAAATAAAAAATCTTTAAAAAAAAAAAAAAAATAATGAAAATACATACCACAAATTACCCCCAAATTTTGATATAAATACATTTGGAGAATGCCTAACATATGACTAATGCGGAGGGAGTTGATGAGAGTGCCAAACCATCATTTTATGTGTTAGGAAATCAGTAGGTAACGTGTAATTAAAAAGTCAATACATTGTATTATAAGTATGTAATTTATAAATATAGTGACAAATAGTTCTTCAAATAATTAGAAATGTGTTTTCCTCTGTGAGTCAGAATAGGGAGTTGGAGAGTAGCAGGGGGCCACTGTTGATTTTTTTTTTTAAGATTTTGTTTATTTATTTGACAGAGAGAGATACAGCAAGAGAGGGAACACAAGCAGGGGAGTGGGAGAGGGAGAAGCAGTCTTCCTGCTGAGCAGGGAGCCCGATGTGGGGCTTGGTCCCAGGACCCCGGGATCACAACCTGAGCCAAAGGCAGATGCTTAACGACTGAGCCACCCAGGCACCCTGACCACTGCTGATTTTTATGTGTCTTAGAGTACAATGAATCTAAACCATAAAAATATACTTTTAAATCAAGGGAAACAAGATAAATATAATTTTTAAAGTTGTCTGGTATTTTATCATAAGCTGAAAATAACATTTGGAACTTGTGACTAAATAAATACTTAAAAATAAGTTATATCAAAGATAAAATCTCTACTTGTGTTTATCTTAAATCAGACAGTGGGCAGAAAGATAAAGAATGTGAAAGAATAAAGACCAGGTTGCATTTGTGCATATGCATGTGATACCAGCAGCACTTACTTTTGACAGCACATATGTAGCTAAAAATACATGCATACATCTAAAGATGCTAAGTATTTCTACTGCCATATGCATATGTAACATATTCACATCAAAGTTAATTGATGTGTTAGCATTCTAAAAATAACTACCAGATTTTACAAAATTCATCTACCTTATGTATTTCTTGCTTCTAGGCTTCAAGGCCTGATTGTGCCATTTACCCCTTTAAGCAGTTCTTACTCAGAGGAATATGCTGTTTGGTTTGGCAATTAACTGCATAAATAGATTAAACAGCATTCACTCAAAACTTCTCAGCTTTGTGCACAAACCTTCTCATAGAACAATGTTCCTCAGAATTGATTCTTCAGAAAAAAATAATGCCACAAGTGCTCCTTAAAGAGAGTAGTTTTGTGACAAATAATTTGTGGGAACAACACACATGACAATTTCACCTTGAGTACTGACCAAGAGGGTCTCAATGTGCCCCTCAGTCTGACTAAACTTTAGCGGGTTTCTTCCTGACTATAGGCCTCTCACCTCCCTTTTCTTAGAGTGTCTACTGTAGAAAATATGCAATTGTCAGTCTTTCTCTGCCCCTTTGATATATAAATCTCTCAGTCTCTTGCCAGTTTTACAACCCAGGAATGTCTTTCTTAAGCATCTGGGAGCCATCCTATGAAATATAGTCATCAAGAAAAGTAGAGTCCTTACTTCCCAGTTTCTGTGGAGGATAAGGGCCTACCTTTGATAAGTACTATTAGCAAACACAGATGGCCCAATCACATAGACCAACCTCCCACTATAAAGTCATCTGATCCTTTTCCACTGCTCCCTTCAGTGCTCAAAACTCTGAACTTTTATTTCAACAGAGTTGAGTTCAGTCTCTCTTCCCAGTTCCAAGTCTCAAATAAAGTCCCCCTTGCCTGTTTCACTTCATCGGGGGACAATATTTTTTTGGTAATATTTAAAAGTACATTATATATGAAAGGTTTCGAGAAATACTGCAGAAGGGAAATCTACTTGAAGTTCTTTAATTTGATGTTCCCAGTTTGTGTCACAATGAAAACTTTCATTATATGTCAACATACATTCCACTAAACCAGCAGTTCTCAAAGTGTGGTCCAAATACCAGCAACACCAGCATCTTCTGGGAACATCTTAGAAATATAATTTTCAACCCCCACCCAGACCTTTTGAATCAGAAACTCTGAGGATGGGGTTCAGCAACCTGTGAGGTAACAAATCTATCAGGTGATTCTGATGCAGGAAAGTCCAACCATTACTCTTTGGGGGGAGGGGGTTAGGTATTTTTTTTAAGTTTCAGTTAGTTAACATACAGTGTTATATTAGTTTCAGGTCTATAGTAGAGTGATTCAACACTTCCATACAACACCCTGTGCTCATCACAAGTGCACGCCCTAATCCCCATCAACCATTTAACCCAGCCCCCCACCCACCAAACCATTACTCTTCATTACTTACTTACAACTACGTTGAGAAATTCAATCCTAGGTAACAGCACTAACGAAACAAAAACCGGGGGAGAAAGAACGTTCCTTAATTTATTTATCTATTGCATTTTAATAGTTGAAATTAATACTCAGACAATTTTTTTTGTCCTAAAATTTGGATTGCAGAGCAAACAGATGTATTTATTTTATGACTAAAGGCTTAGTCTGGATTTTCTCTCTATCTGTCCTCTTTGTCATGCACACTTCTATCCTGCTCCACACAATATATAAATATGTTTTTATACCATAATTATTCTAAAACCAATGTGAAAATTTTATGATCAAGAATCTGGAGCAGGGTGCCTGGGTGGCTCAGTCAGTGAAACCTGGGACTCTTGATTTCTCTCAGGTCATGATGTCGGGGTCCAGAGATCCAGCCCAGTATCTAGCCCCGTGCTCAGCAAGGAGTCTCCTGGGGATTCTCTCTCCCTCTCCCTCTGCCTGTCCCCCTGTTCTCACGCTCTCACGTGTTCTCTCTCTCTCTCTCTCTCTGTCTAAAATAAATAAATAAATCTAAAAAAAAAAAAAGAATCTGGAGCTTATTTGCACTCACTGTTGTCAATGCTGGGAAGTCATTCTCTTGTCATCTTTTCTGACTTCCTGTGAAAATACAAAATATTCTTCCAGCATCCACTGCCTTCTCTCTTCTTTAAACTCCCATAAAGGATTCTCTTTAAAAACACATACTTTACATTTCCAGGTTACCTTGTATCATTGCTTGTTTTTGTATTTTCCTTTTAGTTTCAATTTAATCAGGTTTTATGAATTCTGAATTATCTGTATTCTGCAATCCCCTTCATTTACCACCAATCACTGAAGACATGAAATTTGACTTGTTTTGTTTTGTTTTTCAGGATAATATTAAAGATACTCGTGTTGTTAGGTTGTGCTAATATTGCTAACTGCCTATTCTAAACCAAACACTATTTCCTGTGGTTGAAGCATTTCTTTCCAAATGCAAATATAAATTTTCTGCATGTTATGTTCAGAAGTAGCATGGTATCTATAGAAAAAGCAGAATCCTGTGTTGGAGGTGGTATCCCTTACAGAGGGCTCATCTTAGTTAATTTATTTCGTGTTAGCTGTGGAGAAATGGCATTAACTACTCATATGACACAAGGCTGATTTTCTGCTTCTTTGACAAACAAGATCCATTCCCCAGCCACATTTTTAACAAATGTCTCTAGACTTAATATTCTTAACATTGACACTGGAAAAGCAAGGAATGTGGAAGTGGGACGCTATAGTACTTACATACTGAGGCACACCTAATGATCACAGTCATGAAGAGAGAGAAAGTCCACCTTTTATAATGACATTTGTGAATTTTACATGCGCATACTAAGCTGGAGCAATTCCTCCAGTTATGTGTCATCAATATTCAAAGACAGGGATGTATTTCCTTGCATTTTCCTTAATGTTGGTCCTTTATTTGCATTTTCTCATCATACATCTGCTGGAATCCACAAACTTTCCAGTTAGCTTTGTTAAGAGCATTTTCTTTTGTCAATTTGTCACCACATTGCAGGTGAGAACCATAACAGATAGAACTGCCACCAAATGAAAATTGAAATTATTTTTTTCCCATTGGGAAAGGTTATCAGCTGAAAAAGGCTACTCATTCCCATTTGCCCAGAAAAAATAAATGAGAAGAAATGGATGTCAACTGCTCATGGTTTTTGTTTGTTTGTTTGTTTTCCTGGATTCTTTTCCTAGAAAATATTTAGTGAACAAGTGAACCTTTTATCAGAGATTGCTTTGGGAAAATTTTGCTCTGAGATAGGGAAGTGTCTCTAAGAGAGACATTAGAATTCCTGCTGGACATGGACTCTGCCTACAGAAAAATCTTTGAAGTTAGAAGCTGAAGATCCTATTTGTAAACATTAACCTTGGCTCATATTTTGGCAAAAGTATCTTCTTTGCTTTTTTATTTTCCTTTGTGTTTTGAAGGTGTGCTGTGCACCAATTTTAAAACTATCGGGGATCCCACTTAGGTTTATAAATAGCTAGAATCAAGTATGTTGATGCTCCTGAGACATCGATTGGCAGTGACTGTGCTGACAAACACTTTTGTGTCCTCTCTAAATTCTCTGTAATACCATTCACTGTTCTATTAGTCACATAACTGCATGGAGGAAAAACCTGCTCAGTTTTTAATTGCACTTGTTTACCGTAAATTACTCTTATGAAAATATCCCCATGTATTTGCCTGTGCAACTGTGCATGTAATTGCATTTTGGCAAGAGTGCAGAAATACATCCTTTTTGAAAATGAAGTCTAAGGGGTGCTTTTACAAAAGATGACATTTTCAGCTTGACTTTTGGTTGAAATTTCTTTTGTACACATAAAACTGACAAGTTGACAGTCTTGTCATCTGAGCTTCTCCAGCTATAAGAGTGGCACAAAACAGATGCTTCTAGATTTTTTCTGACATTGAACCTTCTTCGGACATTCCCTATTTAAGGCTAAAGAGAGATCTCTTGTAAACCCCTCACGCCCTGCTGTAGGCATGCTCATGTACCTCTCAAAGCCCATCAACTGAGTCATATGCAAATATATCCCAAAAGATAGTGTTGCTGTTGTAATAACAGGGAGATGAATTGGAGATTTTTCTGGAAAAATGGTAGAAGGCTGAGCTGAAGGATTGCTGTCTGTATGTACTTATCCACAACCTATCAAAAGGTGGCAACCCAGGCAATGAGCTCACTCATGAGCAGATGACAGCTGTCTAGAGTTTCTAGCCATCATTACTAAAAAGGAATATTTCCAAAGTAAAAAAGTTTATAAGTTTATAAATATATACTCACCACAAGAGTACAGTAAAATTACCGTCTTATAATTATGGTACTATAAATATGCCATATAATTTATTTCTCAGAATAAGAAGTACTTTTTATATAGGTTCTGGGGCTTCAAATGGTCTTTGTTCTTCCAGGTAGAGATCATGAGGGATTTTACAAGTTTAGGCCAAGTGATTTGACAATGATAAATGAAATAGTAGTGAAAAGAGAAAAATGGGAAAATTCATTGTGTTTCTCCTTTTGGGCCTTAAACTTAATTCTGCTTTTGACATTGTTGACCTTTCTTTCTACAATCTAATCCCAAATTACCTTGCCAGATTTTTCTGCTACAACGTTCTGATCTGGCCAAATATATTGTAACTATAGTTTTTTCTAAATGTCTATCTCCTGTGACTTTACTTCTTCTGTTCCGTCATTTTAGAAGCCCTACTCATTGCAAGGAAGTGGACCATTGTTGTCCACAGGGAACTCCTGCTCAATGACCCTTACTCCATTCTTGGATTCCATTTGTAGGCGATTGAATAAATGTCTTTCACTCTAATTGTTCATAAGCAAACTGCTCAGGCCTTTCAAGAGGTGTTTCCCTGACTTAAGCTTCTTTACATTTCTATTATGCATTGTACAGAGTAGCCATCCACATTTCTTAACAGAGTGTTTTATAATAAGCTTATTGGCAGTGAGATTTAATAGTTAACTATTAGGAGGAATTCTCCTATCTGATTAAAACTCATGAGCACCAATTATCACTATCAAAGAGGGATTAAAACAAAGACTATACATGCTGATGGAAAAAAAACAAACAAGGCAGTGGGGGGAAAAGATAGATGACTACTGGTTTAGTATCTAGAATACGGGCCTCGTGGGTGAGTTTAAGGGTTTCTAGCAACTAGGACAGTAGCTATAAAATGAAAGGATCTGTTTTAGAATCCAAATAGATATTATTTAAATGCACACATTTTTCCTTCTTGACAATATATTTGAATATTGGGAAAAAGAACATTGGAGGTGGGAGGAATAAATGTGTGTATCTTGGCAAATATCCCCAGATGATTTAGAAATACCCTTTATATATTTCATTCCACAGCTTGAGAAACAATAACATAAGGGTATTACCAAATCTGGTAAAAGTAAAAGTAAAAGACACTAACAGGACTCTTAAGATACTTTCAAAAAAGAAATGGACCATTTTCTCTGAACAAATTCCTGACATAAAACATTAAGGAATGGGAGTGGTGTTTTAGTTTAAAAGAGATTTAAAACATATAATATTCAACACCTTACTGTGGAAGGACATTTCAGGGACAACTGAGAAAATTTAAATATGAACTGAATATAGATGTTAATGGACTGTTTTAATTTGGGGATATGATAATGATACTGTGGCTATGGGAGAAAAAAGTGCTAATACATTCGTGGTGCATACTAAAGTAACAATGAAATTACATATATACTTTAGAATCCTTCATGAAAAACACAGAGCAAAAATGACAGAACTTACAACATGAAGGACATGGAAGGCATTATGCTAAGTAGAATAACTCAGACAGAGGAAGATAAATACTATATGATTTCACTTAATGGGTGGAATCTAAGCAAACAAAACAAACACACTCATAGATACAGAGAAGAGATTGGTCGTGGCCAGAGGTTGAGGGAGGGTGGAATAGGGAGTCAAAAGATACAAACTTACAGTTATAAAATAGCTAAGTCAAAGGGATGTAATGTACAGCATTGTGACTATAGTTAATAATACTGTGCTGCATATTTGAAAGTTGTTAAGAGAGAAAATTTAAAAGTTCTCATCACAAGAAAAAAAATTGTAACTGTGTAGTGATGGATGTTAACTAGATTTATTGTGGTAATAATTTCACAACATATACAAACACCAAATCCTTATGTTGTACACCTGAAACTAATAAATGTTATGTCAAAAAATTAAAAAATATTATATGTTATCTATATCTCATGTTTTTAAATGGCAAAATTATAATTTCTAAATCTTGTTGCTATTATATAGGAGTTTATTTTCATTTTTTTCTCTAATTTTAGGTGAATTTGAAATTTTCTAAATAAATAATTTTAAAAACAGAACCTCTTTTAGATACCCTCTTCCTTTAAGACAGTGGTCCTCAATCATGTCTGCATGTTACATATCCTGAGAAACTTTAGAACTAGCAGTACACAAGTCCCATCCCAGATCAAATAAATCATAGTGACCGAGCACGGGGCTTGGGCATTTTTTCAAAATCCTCAGATGATTCTAATGTGCATCAAGGGTAGAGAATGATACCTCTAGGATATGAAAATGGAATTTTCTTTTTTTTTTTTAAGATTTTATTTATTTATTTGACAGTGAGAGACAGTGAGAGAGGGAACACAAGCAGGGGGAATGGGAGAGGGAGAAGCAGGCTTCCCGATGAGCAGGGAGCCTGATGTGGGGCTTGATCCCAGGACCCTGGGACCATGACCTGAGCCGAAGGCAGACGCTTACAAACAACTGAGCCACCCAGGGGCCCTGAATATGGAATTTTCTTAATAGAGCACAGGAAAGAGTAGGCTGGGAGATCATTTAAATATTCATTTTTTGCTTGCTCCTTCTAAAATAGGCAGATAGCACTGAAGCACAGAAGGTCATTTCAGGTGCCATGTGGCACGTCAGCCTCCATTTGCTATGGGATGTGTTACTGGGGGAGGGAGAATGGACAGAGAGCAGGAGTTGGTATCTTTCTAGAGTCTCATGTTTCCAGAACGGGTGCAAGCTCTCAAGTGTAACCAAAACTTCACTTCCAGATTATTCTACCCAAGTCCCACACTACTGGATACCCAAGTTAATAAAGTCTAGCCAATCTGTTTCATTTCTCTGAGAATGTAGATTCAACCAGAATTCAATTAGATTTCAACCATTATAATGGTCAAGTGTTTGTGGAATCACAACTGTGTGAGTACAGCAACAAAGGTTAGTAGGGGAGTTGAACGTACAAAGAGATAATTTTCAAAAATGTGTTAAGTGTGGGAATGAGAGGTCATTCAGGACAAAAGTGTCCTCTATGAATTCCAAGTATAAAGTGTTTTAATAGAAGTTTCACAGCTATTGGAAGGAATACGTGAAGGCCAAGTCACTTGCCACTAATAATTTGAGCTCATAGCATAAAAGACAATTTAGTCTGTCAGAAAACTTCAACTTCCACATTCTATATTTATGGTTTTCACCCGGGCTGCACATTAGAATCATCTTAAAGACTCAAGTGGGTAATTTTCAAGGGATGTCATTGGATGGCTCCCACTATCTCAGGTTGCAGTACCTATGTGTGTACTACTCAGGAAGCACGCCTAAAATATATAAATCTCACATCTGTTCTGCAAATGCTCTTGAAAATCATGGGCTCCCTTTCTATTTGTTTCCAAATATCCAGTGAGTTCCTTTCACTGACCAACTTTAACTTGGAAAGACTGGACAAGATTCTGGGAATTGTAGTCCTTGTCTCCTTTATAGCATAATAGGGAATTTGGAAAGGGATAATGATATTACCAAATTAACAACAGATAATCCGGTTCATAGTGCTAAAAGGATATTATGGGTGTTACAGGAGCATGAAAATAAATGGGCAGGTAAAGTTAAGATTTCCTGATACCACACAAGAAACAAATCTGGTTTCTCAAACAAACAAATCAAAGAAGAACAAATAAAAAAGTTGGAGATGATTAAAGTGGGAAAATGACATGGACAAAGTAAAAGAAATACTGGTGTGTATGAACAGCACTTTTTTTCATTTTTATTTTCAGTATGTTATTAATGTATGTTATTAATATATAATTTTCATATGACAAAATCCCCATATCTAAAGTGTAATTTTTATAATTTTATAGATACAACAATTGCCCGATTCAACGTAACAAATATTTCCATTACCCCAGCAGTTGCCCTGTGCCCCCTTTAAGTCAATCCATTCTTTGAGAGGCAACTGTCCTTCTAATTCTTGTTATCATAGATAAATTTTCCCTGCTCTTTGAATTTTATATATATATATATATTTTTTTATTATTATGCTATGTTAATCACCATACATTACATCATTAGTTTTTGATGTAGTGTTCCATCATTCATTGTTTGCATATAACACTCAGTGCTCCATGCAGAACGTGCCCTCCTTAATACCCACCACCAGGCTAACCCATCCTCTCAACCCCTCCCCTCTAGAGCCCTCAGTTTTTTTTTCAGAGTCCATAGTCTCTCATGGTCTTTGAATTTTTATAAGTGATGTCAAATATATGTAATCTTTGTATGTGGTTTCACTCAGCGTTCTGCTTTCATGTTTTTGTGTATAGCTGAATTTGTTTTTTATTTCTGTGCCATTATTCCATTGTATAAATATACCAAAAATATTTTTACTGTGCTAAAGGTTTTTATTTTAAAAGGAGTATTTTATGTATCTATTAGATGATGACATGTTTTTGTTTTTGTTTTTTTCTTTTTTGTTAAGGTGATGATTTTGCTTGACTCTAGGATCCTTGGAAACAATTTGATCCTATGGGTTATCCTTTTAAGATGTCTAACTTAGGCAAGGCCATAGCAGCGCTAAATCTCAGGCTCAGTATTTCCCAATACAGAGGCAAGACCCTACTGTGTGCTCTACCAATGCCATAAATCATGAGGCTTTCCAGTCTGGCTGGTAGGAACAATCACTCTTCCCAGCCCTGCATGAATGCTGATACTTTTGAGTGGTTCTTTTCTTAGTCTCAATTAGTTTCCTCATACAAATGCACTGATTAGTACTAAGCTGAATACTCAAGGGGGACCCTTTACACTTCGCTAGCATTCTTTTTCTGTGCACATCTCCCCTCTCTGCTACTCTGTCTTGTGAATTCTAGCTGGGTTGGTTTTCACAGACTCTCAATTTTCTCTTTTTCACTCAGGGAATCTGCCAGGTAACTCCTTGATTCTCCCTCACTACAATGATTCCTAAAGAGTCTTGTAAGGCTTACCACATTTGTTTCCCAGCTCCCAGGATTCACTATTCTTCATTGTCTGATATCCAGTGTGTTGAACATAATTTCATATACTTTGTCCAGTTTTTGCAGTTTTAGGCAGGAAGGTAAATCTGAACACTGTTACTCCATCTTGGTCAGAAGTAAAAGTCTTTCCCAGTAAAATTTTGTTTCATGGAATATTACCCTTGGAGCAGGACTGGTTTAGCAACATTGGATTAAATTATTTTTAGAGACTCAATTGTTCTATCTAAGTCTAATGTATTTGTATAATCATTAACTTATAAATGTTTATTGTTTTACATTTTAAATCAATATAAATAAAGTATAGAAGACAATTAACTAATGTATATGATATATATTGACAAAGTAAAAATAATGATTTATTTGATAAATCTTGAGATTGGAAAGTAGGAGAGACACAGAGGGAAGTAATGAGAATTCCTCCTCTTACATAGAGAATCAGAAAGATTCTTTAAAATATTTGGAACTAGATAAAGAGATTCTGAGTTTTTAATTTAAATATACTAATATAGCCAGTATGTGGAATTTATACATCACAGTGTTTAAGAGCATACAATCTTGAGTCAGAATGACAGAAATTAAATCCTATTCAATTATTGCAATTTGGCCAAGTTATGCTCTCTGTATTATCATTTCCTTAAAGGAGAAATTTGTTAAATATCGACCCTAATAGAGTTTTTTGAAGTGTTAAATTAAATAATATACATGGGGGGGTGGAGCAAGATGGCAGAGGAGTAGGAGACCTGGATTTTGTCTGGTCCCAGGAATTCAGCTGGATAGGGATCAAACCATTCTGAACACCTACAAACTCAACAGGAGATCGAAGAAAAGAATAGCAACAACTCTCTGAACAGAAAAGCGACAACTTTCTGGAAGGTAGGATGTGCGGAGAAGTGAATCTGAGGTGATATTCGGGAGGATAGACGGCGGGGGAGGGGGCCTCCGTCAGCCGCTACTGGCAAGTGATAGAGCCGTGGAGCACAAAATCAGAACTTCTAGAAGTGGGCTCTGCTGAGGGACGTCGCTCCCGTGGATAAACGGGGGGTGGAACCCTCATGGGACAGTGTGGTCTCAGGACCCTCGGGGTCACAGGAAGACCAGGGGTGCCTGGTGCGGCAGAGCTCCCAAATATCGGAGTGGGGAAGCCAGCTGCAGAGACGGAGCCGAGGAGCAGGCTCTCACCTCGGGGTTGCCATAAACCGTGATCCGCGGTACAGTTGGGCCACTGCTCCTCCAGCAGGGACCCAACAAGCGGCAGATCTGGGGAGACTCCACTTCCTCCCCTGGGAGGAGCAGCATGGGAGCACACCGCAGGGATCTGCTGGGTTTGGAGACTCCACACGGGGTCGGGTGCCAGAGATAGAAATGCTTGGTCATAGGCCGGGTGAGCACGGAGTGCAGCCGGAGACTGAGGAGACGGGAGTGACTGACTGCTTTTCTCTGGGGGCTCACTGAGGAGTGGGGACCCAAGTTCTCGCTCCTCCAGGTAGAGATTAGGAGGCCGCCATTTTCATTCTCATCCTCCAAAGCTGTACGGAAAGCTTGCAGGGAACAAAAGCTCCAGAGAGCAAACCCGAGCAGATTACTTAGCCCGGACCTGCAAGGGCAGGGCAATTCTGCCTCCAGCAAAGACATTTGGGAACCATGGCAACAGGCCCCTCCCCCAGAAGATCAGCGAGAACAGCCAGCCAAGACCAAGTTCACCAATCAATGAGAACGGCAGAACTCCAGAGCTAGGGGAATACTGCACATAGAATTCATGGCTTTTTTATCATGATTCTTTAGTCTTTCAAAGTTAATTTTTTTTAACTTTTTTTTTGAATTTTTCTATTTCCCTTTTTCAACCAACATCTTATCAATCCCTTTTTTAAAAAACATTTTTATTTTTCATTTTTAGAGTCATATTCTATCCCTTCATAGTAGTTACCCTTATTTTTGGCATATATATATAAGTTGTTCTCTCTTATGTATGGCTTTCTTCTAGTATCCTGCTTGATCACATTCTCTCCCTTTTTTTTTCTTCTTTTTTAAATCCTCTTTTCTTTGTTCAAACAACTTCTTATCAATTCCTTTTATAAAATCTTTTATAATTGTCATCTTTACAGTCATATTCCATCCCTTCATCGTATTAACCCTTATTTTTGTACATATATAAGTTTTTCTTTCTTTAAAATTTTGGGAGGCACTTTCTTCTAACAGAACAAAATACCGCCAAAATCTAGGGTGTGGCAACAATCTGTGCACCTGCCTGATCATCTTTGATCATATTCTGTTTTTTCTGTTTTGTTTTATTCTGTTTTTGTTTGTTTTTACCTTTTTCTTTTCTTTTTTTTTTTTTCTCTTTCCTTTTTCTTTCTTTCCCTTTCTTTTCCCCTGATTTCAGGTCTTTTCTGATTTGTTTAGAGTATATTTTCTGGGGACATTGTTACACTGTTAGCATTTTGTTCTCTCATTCATCTATTCTCCTCTGGACAAAATGACAAGATGGAAAAAATCAACTCAACAAAAAGAACAAGAGGCAGTACCGACTGCCAGGGACCTACTCAATACGGACATTAGTACAATGTCAGAACTAGAGTTCAGAATGACAATTTTAAAGATACTAGCTGGGCTTGAAAAAAGCATGGAAGTTATTAGAGAAACCCTTTCTAGAGAAATAAAAGAACTAAAATTTAACCAAGTCGAAATCAAAAAGGGTAATAATGAGGTACAATCAAAAATGGGGGCTCTAACTGCTAGGATAAATGAGGCAGAAGAGAGAATTAGCAATATAGAAGACCAAATGCTGGAAAACAAAGAAGCTGAGAAAAAGAGAGATAAACAACTACTGGATCATGAGGGCAGAATTCGAGAGATAAATGATACCATAAGACAAAACAACATTAGAATAATTAGGATCCCAGAAGAAGAAGAAAGAGAGAGAGGGGCAGAAGGTATATTGGAGCAAATTGTAGCAGAGAACTTCCCTAATTTGGAGAAGGAAATAGGCATCAAAATCCAAGAGGCACAGAGAACCCCTCTCAAAATCAATAAAAATAGGTCAACATCCTGACATCTAATAGTAAAACTTATGAGTCTCAGAGACAAAGAGAAAATCCTGAGAGCAGCCCGGGAGAAGAGATATGTAACCTACAATGGTAGAAACATTAGATTGGCAACAGACCTATCCACAGAGATCTGGCAGGCCAGAAAGTACTGGCAGGATATATTCAGAGCACTAAATGAGAAAAATATGCAGCCAAGAATACTATATCCAGCTAGGCTGTCATTGAAAATAGAAGGAGAGATAAAAAGCTTCCAGGACAAACAAAAACTAAAGGAATTTGCAAACACGAAACTAGCCTTACAAGAAATCTTGAAAGGGGTCCTCTAAGCAAAGAGAGAGCCTAAAAGCAACATAGACCAGAAAGGAACAGAGACAATATACAGTAACAGTCACCTTACAGGCAATACAATGGCACTAAATTCCTATCTTTCAATAGTTACCCTGAATGTAAATGGGCAAATGCCCCAATCAAAAGACACAAGCTATCAGATTGGATAAAAACACAAGACCCATCGATATGCTGTCTGCAAGAGACTCATTTTAGACCCAAAGACACCCCCAGATTGAAAGTGAGGGGGTGGAAAACCATTTACCATGCTAATGGACACCAAAGAAAGCTGGGGTGGCAATCCTTATATCAGACAAATTAGATTTTAAACCAAAGACTGTAATAAGAGATGAGGAAGGACACTATATTCTACTTAAAGGGTCTATCCAACAAGAAGATCTAACAATTGTAAATATCTATGCCCCTAACATGGGAGCAGCCAATTCTATAAGCCAACTAATAACAAAAGCAAAGAAACACATTGACAACAATACAATAATAGTAGGGGTCTTTAACACCCCCCTCACTGAAATGGACAGATCATGTAAGCAAAAGATCAACAAGGAAATAAAGACTTTAAATGACACACTGGACCAAATGGACTTCACAAATATATTCAGAACATTCCATCCCAAAGCACCAGAATAGACATTCTTCTCTAGTTCCCATGGAACATTCTTCAGAATAGATCACATCCTAGGTCATAAATCAGGTCTCAACTGGAACCAAAAGACTGGGATCATTCCCTGTATATTTTCAGACCACAGTGCTTTGAAACTAGAACTCAGTCACAAGAGGAAAATCGGAAAGAACTCAAATACATGGAGGCTAAAGAGCATCCTACTAAAGAATGAATGGGTCAACCAGGAAATTAAAGAAGAATTAAAAAATTCATGGAAACCAATGAAAATGAAAACACAACGGTTCAAAATCTTTGGGATACAGCAAAAGCAGTCCTAAGAGGAAAGTATATAGCAATACAAGCCTTTGTCAAGAAACAAGAAAGGTCTCAAATACACAACCTAACCCTACACCTAAAGGAGATGGAGAAAGAACAGCAAATAAAGCCTCAACCCAGCAGGAGAAGAGAAATCATAAAGATCAGCACAGAAATCAATGAAATAGAAACCAAAAGAACAGTAGAACAGATCAACAAAACTAGGAGCTGGTTCTTTGAAAGAATTAACAAGATTGATAAACCCCTGGCCAGACTTATCAAAAAGAAAAGAGAAATGACCCAAATCAATAAAATCATGAATGAAACAGGAGAGATCACAACCCAAACCAAAGAAATACAAGCAAGTATAAGAACATATTATGAGCAACTCTATGCCAGCAAATTAGATAACCTGGAAGAAATGGATGCATTCCTATAGATGTATCAACTACCAAAACTGAACCAGGAAGAAATAGAAAACCTGAACAGACCTATAACCACTAAGGAAATTGAAGCAGTCATCAGAAATCTCCCAACAAACAAAAGCCCAGGGCCAGATGGCTTTCCAGGGGAATTCTACCAAACATTTCAAGAAGAATTAATACCTATCCTTCTGAAACTGTTCCAAAAAATAGAAATGGAAGGAAAACTTCCAAACTCATTTTATGAGGCCACCATTACCTTGATCCCCAAACCAGACAAAGACCCCATCAAAAAGGAGAACTACAGACCAATATCCTTGTTGAACATGGATGCAAAAATTCTCACCAAAATACTAGCCAATAGGATCCAACAGTACATTAAATGGATTATTCACTACGACCAGGTGGGATTTATCCCTGGGCTGCAAGGTTGGTTCATCATCTGCAAATCAATCAATGTGATACAATACATTAATAAAAGAAAAAAAAAGAACCATATGATCTTCTCAATAGATGCAGAAAAAGCATTTGACAAAGTACAGCATCTTTTCTTGATCAAAACTCTTCAGAGTATAGGCATAGAGGGTACATACCTCAATATCATAAAAGTCATCTATGAAAAACCCACAGAGAATATCATTCTCAATGGGGAAAAACTGAGAGCTTTCCCCCTAAGGTCAGGAATGCAGCAGGGATGTCCACTATCACCACTGCTATTCAACATAGTATTGGAAGTCCTAGCCACAGCACTCAGACAACAAAAAGAAATCAAAGGCATCCAAATCAGCAAAGAAGAAGTCAAACTCACTGTTTGCAGATGATATGATACTTTATGTGGAAAACCCAAAAGACTCCACCCCAAAACAGCTAGAACTCATACAGGAATTCAGTAAAGTGGCAGGATATAAAATCAATGCACAGAAATCAGTGGCATTCCTATATACCAACAACAAGACAGAAGAAAGAGAAATTAAGGAGTCCATCCCATTTATAATTGCACCCAAAACCATAAGCTACCTAGGAATAAATTTCACCAAAGAGGCAAAGGATCTGTACTCAGAAAACTATAAAATACTCATGAAAGAAATTGAGGAAGACACAAAGAAATGGAAAAATGTTCCATGCTCATGGATTGGAAGAACAAATATTGTGAAGATGTCAATGCTACCTAGAGCAATCTACACATTCATTGCAATCCCCATCAAAACACCATCCACTTTTTTCAAAGAAATGGAACAAATACTCCTAAAATTTGTATGGAACCAGAAAAGACCCCGCATAGCCAGAGGAATGTTGAAAAAGAAAAGCAAAGCTGGCAGCATCACAATTCCGGACTTCAAGCTCTATTACAAAGCTGTCATCATCAAGACAGTATTGTCCTGGCACAAATACAGACATATAGATCAATGGAACAGAATAGAGAGCCCAGAAATGGACCCTCAACTCTATGGTCAACTTATCTTCGACAAAGCAGGAAAGAATGTCCAATGGAAAAAAGACAGTCTCTTCAACAAATGGTGTTGGGAAAATTGGACAGCCACATGCAGAAGAATGAAACTGGACCATTTCCTTACACCACACATAAAAATAGACTCAAAATGGTTGAAAGACCTAAATGTGAGACAGGAGTCCATCAAGATCCTAGAGGAGAACACAGGCAGCAACCTCTCCAACTTCAGCTGCAGCAACTTCTTCCTGGAAACATCACCAAAGGCAAGGGAAGCAAGGGCAAAAATGAACCTTTGGGACTTCATCAAGATAAAAAGCTTTTGCAAAGCAAAGGAAACAGTCAACAAAACCAAAAGACAACCGACAGAATGGGAGAAGAGATTTGCAAATGACATATCAGATAAGGGGCTAGTATCCAAAATCTATAAAGAACTTATGAAACTCAACACCCAAAGAACAAATAATCCAATCAAGAAATGGGCAGAAGACATGAACAGACATTTTTCCAAAGAAGACATCCAAATGGCCAACAGACACATGAAAAAGTGCTCAATATCTCTCAGCATCAGGGAAATCCAAATCAAAACCTCAATGAGATATCACCTCACACCAGTTAGAATGGCTAAAATTAACAAGTCAGGAAATGACAGATGTTGGCAGGGATGTGGAGAAAGCGGAACCCTCCTACACTGTTGGTGGGAATGCAAGCTGATGCAACCACTCTGGAAAACAGTATGTAGGTTCTTCAAAAAGTTGAAAATAGAGCTACCATACGATCCAGCAATTGCACTCCTGGGTATTTACCCCAAAGATACAAATGTAGAGATCCGAAGGGGTACGTGCACCCCGATGTTCATAGCAGCAATGTCCAAATAGCCAAACTGTGGAAAGAACCAAGACGTCCATCGACAGATGAATGGATAAAGAAGATGTGGTATATGTATACAATGGAATATTATGCAGCCATCAAAAACAATGAAATCTTGCCATTTGCAACAATGTGGATGCAACTGGAGGGTATTATGTTGAGCGAAATAAGTCAATCAGAGAAAGACATGTATCATATGACCTCACTAATATGAGGAATTTTTAATCTCAGGAAACAAACTGAGGGTTGCTGGAGTGGTGGGGGTGGGAAGGATGGGGTGCCTGGGTGATAGACATTGGGGTGGGTATGTGCTATGGTGAGCGCTGTGAATTGTGCAAGACTGTTGAATCACAGATCTGTACGTCTGAAGCAAATATTACATTAGATGTTTAAAAAAAAAAAAGAAGAAGATAGCAGGAGGGGAAGATTAAAGGGGGGGAAATCGGAGGGGGAGACGAACCATGAAAGATGATGGACCTGAAAAACAAACTGAGGGTTCTAGAGGGGAGGGGGTGGGAGGACGGTTTAGCCTGGTGATGGGTATTAAAGAGGGCACGTTCTGCATGGAGCACTCGGTGTTATATGCAAACAATGAATCATGGAACACTACATCAAAAACTAATGATGTAATGTATGGTGATTAACATAACATAATAAAAAAAAGAAAAAAATAATATACATAAATTACCTTATATATCAGACATATATTGAACTCAATTTTCAATGAAAATGGTAATTTAATGTGATTCAACCATATATGTGTATATTTTTGTGGTTAGGTGTGTAAGTAATGCTACTTTTATTGGAGATAATTTGTATATATTGCTTAAATATAAAAAAAATTAAATATATAAATATCATAAATATGTAAATCAAAAGAGAATCATATTCATCAGAGATCCAATACCATTGCAGGGAGAATAAAAAAAGAAAAATCTTCAGAGGTAGTTGGCCCATGCATATGAGTATGGGTCTGGACTGGGGGAGAGTTGAATTGAATGTGTTTAACCAATTTTATACTAACTAATAATATAATCACAATATAAGAAGGAGAATAACAACCTCTATGAATTTTTTTACCCATTATCTAAGTCTATTTTGGGACTAATAAAATATAAGTTTTATATGATATTTCTTAAGCATATAAAAAATTTTTATCAGCTGTCTGAGAATATCTTTTCTCTTTCAGAATAAATCTACCTAGTAATTTGAGATTTATATTTTTAAATCAGTAATAACAGAAGACATTCATCACCAAAATGATAAGTGATATATCTGAGTAAAACACACACACACACACAACCAAACAACCAAACAAAACCATATGAATTATGCCATCTAAACAATTCAAATATACAGAAGAGAAAATACCCAAGAATCAAAAGCATGCATTTTTAAAGTGGGGCCACTATAAAAGACTGATTACACCCAGGTCAAGAAGTCAGTGAAATTTAAATGACTGCAATAAATGAAGCCCATCTGGGCCAAAACGAGAGCCAGATGTCCCATCTCCTTGGAGCCTAAGAACATTAGCAAATGTTCCAGAGTTTCGCTTACATTTGAAAAATGTTGTCTGTACGACAAAGGCAGATGCAGAGGAGACATAAAGATTTTAGAAAGCAATTAGTTAAGATGGAATATTTGATTTTTATATTCTACAGAAGTTTTTTCCTCCTGGTTTACAATCTCTTCAAATGTTGAAGAATTCCTTGAAATGATAAATAGGACAATATTTGTCTTTACTTCTTAAATTAAACACCAAGAAATCCATCTTTTTTGAAATTCAAATAGGCAATAAAAAACTGTACCAAAAATCTAGTTTTTCCTAGGCTCCCACTTTCCTCCTGCAGTGGGGTTCTCCCTTTCCCCTACCTGGTGCTCCCATTGCACTTGAAGCCCTCCTCAGTCATTGCACTCACCAAAGTGAGTTAATAGTATTTTCCTTTTACATCAGACTTAGAGCTCTTTAAGGGAAATATCAAACACTTGTACAGAATAGATACTTAACAAATGTTAGCTCCTCTGAATTTTCATTATTTTCCTAAGTTTTTACCAATAGTGTGCATCCAAATAATCACTGCATTGAGCCCCCTTTACCTATCTTGGAAGAGGCAGCTCTTATCACACAAACAGATCTCTTGGCTATTCTGGAATTCAAAGTTCTCGGTGGAATTATCTGAGGCTCTCTCATGGCCATCTTTCAGTTATGCCATTTTGTTTCAAATAGTAGATCTTATGTCAGCTCTTAATTCATTTAAAATTTTGACCTATCATTGGGATAACATATAAAAACTCCCTCCACCTGAAAGATAAATACTAGACATTTTATGAAAATTTGAATTTGCTCCACTAGTTAATTAACATTTTCTGTATTGAACTCCTTTTCTCCCAACGTAGAATAAATACACTAAAAAAGAACAATAGTAACAGCATCACTTAATGGAAAAGGCTATCCATTATTCTTCAAATCTCCCCTACATCATATAGAATAATGCCTCCTCTGTATCTTCATATATAGATGTCAGTTATATGAAATCAGAGAACCATTTATTGTCGGTGTCTCTGAAAGCTCAGATTTCCCCTCTAATTTCTTTTTATTACAAAACAGCTTGACACAATTTATGCGATATGATTTGATTTCTGTGGCAATCCTATAATTCTTATTTGATCATCATCACAAATATACAATGTATTTTTATTCCCAAGTAGAAGCTGTGTTTAGGGCTATTATGGAGATCTTCACAAGAACATCTAAATTGTTTTTTCTTAACCTCCTGGAAAGCTCAAGATTGGGCTGCTTGCGCGTAACTGCCAGTGTCTCTAATGAGAGTGTTTTAAGCTGTTGATTCTTTCTTCTTTAGTACATGGATAATTGATATAATAAACCATAATAACTCCAATTACATAAATACATGTTTAGGGACTTTTTAGAATGCATATTTTTGACATAATCCACTCTAATAACTCCTTCAAAGCTGTTAGAATCCATTGTTTCACGATCTAGTTGAGGGTGCTTCCTAGCACATACATTTTCAACTTTTTAACATTCATATTAGTGACAGAAATGTATCATACAATTTAATTTTTGTTCCAGTTATAATTTATAATAAAAATAATTTATGTTGTAGCTGTGTATCACTAATTTGTGGTTTCTCATTTATAGTTCTTAAAAGTGTGTGTATATGTACACAAGGATTGAAACGCCAGCAAACAAAATAAAGCTAGGTGATCATTTATAACTCTAGAGTAAGTATCAAGCACATTTTTATATACTGTCACTTAGCAGTCTGGTTTGAGTGTGGTTTAATCAAAGGCATATAGCTTTCAATTTAAGCTAAATTAAAGTACAATTATTTTTAAATATTTGTATAGTATCTGGCAATTATACTGTTAAAGATGATTATATAATTTACATTAGTTATGTAAAATACAAGCTATGATATAAAAAACATACATGAAACGAAAGTTGTGCTTGGATACACCTACAAAGCAATCATCCAGATCAACTTAAGAAGTTGTCATTGGAGTACTCTCACCTAGTACTTAAATAGCTTTGTCACTTTAGGTCAAATCAATATAGGTCTGAGATACTAGTCCATATCACATATGGATCTTATTCTTTTTTTTTTTTAAGATTTATTTATTTATTTGAGAGAGAGGAGGCGAGGGGCAGAAAGAGAGAGAAGCAGACTCCCCACTGAGTATGGAGCGGGATGTGGGGCTCGATCCCAGGACCTTCAGATCATGACTTGAGCCAAAATCAAGAGCCTGCTTCTTAGCCACTGAGCTACCCAGGCACCCCGGATTTTATTCTTAAACATGCCTACTTGTTTGGTTAATAGTCAGAGATTCACATTGTCTAAGAAATAGACTGTTCATCATTGCCTTGACATTTCATGTACTAGCATGCCAATGCGTCTCCCTCCTTCCTAGCATAAGGTTTGCACCTACTTTCTAAAGATTTTTAAATTGTCTTATTACTTTCTCAATTATATTCCCGGCCCTCACTTCCCACCATTTCCATCATGTCTTACCATTTGAAAACAAAAATAGCTATTATGGTATATATGTCCTTTAGCACATGCAATTTGTTTAATATAAGTTCTGTTTGATCTGAAAGTCAAAATTGATATTGAAAGTCTCAATGATATTTAAAGTGAAATATGTATTTATTCAACTATAAACCTCAGAATTTCCCATAAGTATAGTTCCAAAGAAGGCCTTTGAAATTGGCAAAATTGAATTTTAATCCCAGTTCTTCCATAGAGAAGTTAACTTTCCTACACATAATAATCCTTAAATTTAGTTTGAATCTGTAAAATGGAGATGATAATGCCTATTAAAGCATGATGTTGTGAGAATTCACTGAAACTTTATAAGTAAAACACCTAGCTCTATGCCTCCATGTCTGGGAAAACAACCTTCAATTCCCTTTATATTTCATTTAATTTTGATACTTAGATATATCATTTCAATGCTGCTACATTTCTCTATGCAAATCTTGTGTTTGTTTGCTTGTTTGTTTGCTAAAGGATGACAAAACATAGTACATGAACTCTCTTTTCATGAGAGGGTATGCTTTATAGCAGCAGCAGATTCTTCTATTCTTCCCCAGAGAAGCTCAGACTCCTTTCTTTCCCTGAACAACAAATAGCTGATAATTAGATTTTGTTCCATGATAAAGGCCTTCTTAATAAAAAATCTCTTATTTAGAAGTTAATCTGTGCTACACGGAATTTTGTTTCCATAATCTCAAAAATTGCAACACAATAGAACTCTTCTTTAGTTTTTTGGCTTGAGGAGTAAGTAGGGCTCTTACACATACAGCCCTGGACTCATTGGGCCTGTGAGAAAAACTCAGAAAACTGGAAGGGATATGACATATCTAGGTCACATATGAAGTGTCATAAGCAGATTTGAACTGATGATGCCTCAGTTAGTGCCTTTATTCACCATATAATTTGGTTTCACTGAAAACAAGGTGGAGTTTGGACACAATGTATTAAGTGATTACAGCATGTGGAAAAATAAAAAGCATGACAGCAATATCACAAGGTATAGGGGGAGGAATTGGAAATACTCTGTTATAAGGTAGTGTACTATTTATGAAGTGGAATAGCATTCTCTGAAGATGAAATTTGACTGTTTTAAAATGCATATGGTAAACTCTAGGGCAACCACTTTTTTTTTTAAAAGAGTATAATTATATGCTAAGAGAGGAGATAAAATGGAATCATACAGAACACTCAATTAAACCAGAGAAAGCAGGAAAAGAAGCCTCTGGCAACAACTAGAAAACAGTTACAGACATGGTTTATATTAATTCAAATATAGTAATAATTATCTAAATATGAATAGCCCTAATACATCAATTAAAAGACAGATTTTCTCAGAATATATTTTTTTAAAAGGCCCAAGCATGTATTATCTACAGAAACCTATTTTAAATAAAAAACCTCTGATACATAAAAGTAAAGGGATGGCAAAAGATATACCATGCTAACTGTAACCAAACGCTAGTGGAATAGCTATATTAACTTTAGACAAAGCATAATTCAGAATAGGTAAAATTATAACAGATAAAGAGGGATACCACTTAAAGGGCTGAATCCTCAAAGAGATATAAAAATCCATAACATATATGCACCTAAAAATGGTAAAAATACATGAGGCAAAAACTGATAGATCTCCAAGGAGAAGCAGACAAATCTACTATTGTTAATTGTTAGATCAAGTAGGCAGCAATTCAATAAGCATAAACATGACCTAACCAGTAATGACAATAAAATTTATATAATTGTCGTGTATGGAATTCTCCAGCCAACTAAAACAAAACACACATTCTTCCATAGCTTCCATGAAACATTCACCAAGATAGATCATATTCTGGGCCATAAGAACACATTTACAAATTTAAAAGAATAGAAATAATACAAAGTAGGTTCTCAGACCACAGTGGTATTAGACTACAAATAATAAAAGAAATATAGCTGGGAAAGCCCCAAATATTTGGAAAATAAACAACACTTGTATAAACTAAACCTATGGATAAAAGAAGTCTCAAGAGAGTTAACCAACTAAAATTACAGTATGAATAATCAAAATAGGTGGTATTAATTAAGAGGAGTGTGCAAAAAGAAACATAGTATTAAATACACATAGCAAAAATGAAAAAATCTAAAATCAATAACCAAAATTTCTACATTAGAAAATTAAAGAAAAAGAGTAAATGAAGTTAAATGAAAAAAAAAAAAAAGAAAACATAATAAAAACTAGAACAGAAATCAGTGAAATTGAAAAGAGGAAAACAATAGAGAAAATCAGTGAAGCCAAAAACTGGTTATTTGAAAAGATCAATAATGTTGATCAACTTTTAGGTAGGCTAACCAAGAAAAAAGAGTAGAAAAAAATCACTAATATCATAAATGAAAGATGGAATATTTTAATGTCCTTTTACAATGGACATTATGAGAATAAGAAATACTATGATGAAGGTTCCTCAAAAAGTTGAAAATAGAGCTACCATACGACCCAGCAACTGCACTACTGGGTATTTACCCCAAAGATACAAATGTAGTGATCCGAAGGGGTACGTGCACCCCGATGTTTATAGCAGCAATGTCCACTATAGCCAAACTATGGAAAGAGCCAAGATGTCCATTGACAGATGAATGGATAAAGAAGATGTGGCATATATATACAATGGGATATTATGCAGCCATCAAAAGGAATGAAATCTTGCCATTTGCAACGATGTGGATGGAACTGGAGGGTATTATGCTGAGCGAAATAAGTCAATCAGAGAGACATGTATCATATGACCTCACTGATATGAGGAATTCTTAAACATACTTTTTTTTTTTTAAGATTTTATTTATTTATTTGACAGAGAGAGAGAGACAGCGAGAGAGGGAACACAAGCAGGGGGAGTGGGAGAGGGAGAAGCAGGCTCCCCGCTGAGCAGGGAGCCCGATGTGGGGCTTGATCCCAGGACCCCGGGATCATGACCTGAGCCAAAGTCAGACGCTTAACGACTGAGCCACCCAGGCGCCCCTGATATGAGGAATTCTTAATCTCAGGAAACAAACTGAGGGTTGCTGGAGTGGTGGGGGGTGGGAGGGATGGGGTGGCTGGGTGATAGACACTGGGGAGGTTATGTGCTATGGTGAGCGCTGTGAATTGTGTAAAATTGTTGAATCACAGACCTGTACCTCTGAAACAAATAAGACATTATATGTAAAAAAAAAAGAAAAAAAGATAGTAGGAAGGAAAAATGAAGGGGGGGAATCGGAGGGGGAGAAGAACCATGAGAAACTATGGACTCTGAGAAACAAACTGAGAATTCTAGAGGGGAAGGTGGTGGGGGGATGGGTTAGCCTGGTGATGGGTATTAAAGAGGGCATGTACTGAATGGAGCCCTGGGTGTTATATGCAAACAATGAATCATGGAACACTACATCAAAAACTAATGATGTAATGTATGGTGATTAACATAACATAATAAAATAAAAAACAAAAACAAAAAAAATACTATGAACCATGTAATGCCCACAGATTTGATAATATATAAGATTTGATAATGATAATATATGAAATAAGCTAATTGGACCACACAAACTATCAAAATAGTTTGTAGCCTCCAAATAAGAAATTATCAAGACCATATAGCATTCATTACTGGTGAATTCTTACCAGACAATGAAGGAAGACATGATACCAATTCTCTACAATTTCTTCCAGAAAATAGAAACAGAGGGATTCTAATTCATTATAAAAAAAATTAAGCCAAATGAATAATGAAATGTAAAATATAAAATGAATGAAGCCACCATAACCCTATACCAAAACCAGATAAAGATATTACAAGAAAGGAAAATTAGAAACTATAATACCTATCTGTGAATGTTAGTGGCAGCTTTATTCATAATTACGGAAAACTGGAAACAACTGATGCATCTAACCAAAGCAAGCTACAGATTCAATTCACTTCCTTTCAAAATTCCAATGGCATTTTTCACAGAAATAGAAAAAACAATCCTAAAATTTGTATACAACCACAAAAGACCTCAAACAGCCAATGCAATCTTACAAAAAAAGAACAAAGATGGATGCATTACACTTCCTGATTTCAAAGTATATTCCAAAACCACAACAGTATGATGGCTGGCATAAATTTTGACACATAAAGCATAATTGAGAGTCCAAAAATAAACCTTTACATATTTGGTCAAATACTATTTGACAAGGGAGACAGGAATACTCAGTGGGAAAAAGATAGTCTTTTAAAAATAACTGGATAACTACCTACAGAAGAATGAAACTGGACCCCTACCTTACACCATACACAAAAATTAACTCAAAAGGGATTCAAGACTTGAACGTAGGACCAGAAACTATAAAACTCCTAAAAGAAAACATAGGGGGTAAACTCTCATACATCAGTCTTGGCAGTGTTTTTTGGAGTTGACACCAAAAGAAAAAGGAACAAGAGCAAAAATAAAGCAATAGGACTACATCAAACTGAAAAACTTCTAAACAGCACAATGAAAAGGCAACATATGGAATGGGAGTAAATATTTGCAAGTGATGTATCTGAAAAGGAGTTAACATACAAAATATACAAAGACATCCAGGAAATGTAAATCAAAACCATAATGAAATATCACCTCACCCCTGCTAGAATGGCTATCATCAAAAACACAAGAGATAACAAGGGGGGGCAAAGATGTAGAGAAAAGGAAATTCTTGTGCACTATTGGTGGAGTATATATTTGTGCAAGCATGATGGAAAATATTATGGAGTTTCCTCAAAAAATTAAAAATAGAACTACCATAAGATTCAGCGATCCCACTTCTGGGCATATATCCCAAGAAAATGAAAACAGTATCTCAAAGAGATATCTGCACTCCCATATTCATTGCAGCATTTTTCACAATAACTAGGATATAAAAACAACCTAAATGTCTGTCAAAGGTGAATAGATAAAGAATATATTTATATATTTTCTAAAATAGAATAGAATATTATTCAGAGAAAGAAATACTGCCATTTGTGACATGGATGAAACTTGAGGGCATTATGCTAAGTGAAATAAACCAGACAGAGGAAGACAAATACTGTGTGGTATCACTTATATGTGGAATTGAATAAAGCCGAACTCATAGAAACTAGAATGGTCATTACCAGGGGCTGAGTTGAGGGAGAGGAATGGGGAGATGTTTGTTTAAAAGTACAAACATTGAGTATTAGAAAAATAAGTTCTGGGGATCTGTGGTGATTATAGTTAATAATACTGTATTATATACTTGAATGTTGGTAAGAGAGTAAACCTCATATGTTCTCATCACAAAAAAGAAATGGTAATTATCTGGCATGATGGAGACATTAGCTCATTCTTGCCATGGTGGTAATCATTTTAAAATATATAAGTGTATCACACAATACATTGAACACCTTAAACTTACATAATGTTACATATCAGTTATATCTCAATAAAGCTGGCAAAGAAAGAATTTTCAGAACTAAAAAAAATGATGTGGGAGATAAGGGAGAAGGACATGTCAAGAAATAGCATGTAGGTTCTTATCCTCTTGAAGAACTAGCATCTGTTCCATGGAATACATTTTAAGGCAATGGAGCTGAGTTGAATCATGGGTCTCCTATACCTAGTTAATATTCTGTTCATAATATTTTAATATTGATTTTATATAAGCCACTACATACTAGGCCTTTGAATTTGATCTACATATCTTCCAATAATTCTCAAATTACCAGGTACAATTTCTCCCATTAAATGCAATAAGAAAAATTCAAATTTAGTAAACAGAAATTTCAAGATGCTCCTTTAGTTCCTAATGAACAATAATGGATGATGTAAAGCCACATTAATATGAGGACGCTAAGCAGTGACTAAGTAAGCTCTCATTGTTATCTCTGTACACGATTCATATCTGCACCTAAATAAAATGACAAAATTACCTCAGGTTAGGCATTTCCAGTTTTCATTTGGGTAGTTAAAAATACAAATATTAAATTATCCAATCCAAATAGACTTTGTAGCAGTTAACATTTTAGAAAGTCAAGGGAAGTTAAATATTCCAGTTAGATTATATTGGAATTGATTATGACTCAAAAGTCCTGGTTGTTTTAGAAGTTGTGAGGAAGATTTGAACTCTCAAATTATGTGAATTATTGTGGCATCATTCTATAATTTGGGGGGCTGTTCCACACTCCACTTTAAGTGCCAATTTACCAATGAAAAATAAAATGGAATTTTAAAAAGAAAATATATTAACCAAATTTTTAGTCTTTTAAAAGGCAATCAACTTCATTTTATGACATTGACTCTTCCTTCAATATGTAAAGATAATGCTTTAGTGTTTATATCTTAGCAGCTGAGGAAGTCAACTCCAGTATTTATTCTCTATATGACAGTTTGTATTAGTGATTATGAAAGGGCTAGAGTGAGCAAAAACTTTATGTTGGACCTTGAATAGAGATTTCTAATTCTACCATGTACTTTCTCTGTAAGAAATGTCTTGAGTAATTCATGCTACTTGCCTGGAGGCAAGCATAGCTCGTCCCAGCAAATGGAGCTCTGAATGAATTAGCCCAATTCCATTACGTTAAGCCTGGGAAATGTTGCCTTTAACCATTGAAAGATTTATAATTTATTAAAGCCTCATGATGATACAATTCAGTCCCTTGAAATGGAACTCAGCTTGATTAATAGGGAAAATATGCCTTTCTTGCAGTTAAATAAAGAAAACATATTCTTCAGATCGCCTAAATTTCTGGTATGTTTGTGAGTGGAAAGGGATAAACTATTGAGTACTCCAGTGAAATTTTCATGAATATGTTTATATAGTCAATTGGACATGGAAAATATTTCAATAGTGAAAATATAATTCAAAAATAAAACATGTACAAAGGAATGAGACTTTGAGAAGAACTGTAATCTATAAAATAACAGTTTCTGTGAATCATCTACTGGAATCTCTGAAAAGTGTTATTCTCCCTGTGACTCAGTAACTTAATATTTCATATTAGTTCAACTCTCTACATCTAAGAAGGAGCAGATGGAATCCAAAGGAAGATGAAGGCTGAGAAAAGGAGGGACACTTTACAAGAAAGTTTGGGCACTCACCCTCATTAAGTGGAATTTTGCTGGGTTTAGTCTTGTCTGTCAGTTCCAGAACCACCAGTGGACAAGGTTCAAACCTCAGAAACTTCAGAAAATTACATTTTGAGTCACAATTACCTGATTACTCTTGAAGTACAAAGAAACTTCTAAAATGGTTTTAGAGTTGAAGTAGCTATATGTCCACAGAACAATAAAGCTCAGAGACAATCTGAGGGATTAGAAATGTTTCTGAGAGCCTAGTTCTTTACCCTCTCTACTTTTAGCATGGAGCTCTCTCTCTCTCTGTTACACTTCTAGTGTTGTGATTGAGAGCCAATATTTTATGTTTCTGAAAAGGGACAGAGAAACACAAAAAGCTAAACTGTAAGAACAAACAGATTCTGATCATTTCATCTAATCCCCCAGTTTATTATTTGTGCTATCTCCATTTGATATCTCCACCTCATAATGCTCACTTTCTCCCACCCACCTACTTACATACACACAACACACACATGCATACAACACACAAACACACACACACACACCACACAACCCAAAAAGGCTTGGTCTCCTTTGTAGCTCCATGAGCTATACAGAATCCTCTCTAGAAATAAACATTCAGCAGAAGAGAAACAGTCATAAAATAATAAAGATGTAAGAAAAAGTAATATAAATTCCTGTCATTTCCTTGTCATGACCTTAAGCAAGTCACCAGTCACTTAATTTCTGGGTCTAGTTTTTTCTTCTCTAAAATACAAATGAACTATAAACTTGTACAAATTTGATCCAAAGGCACATCCAGATTTTTTCACACCCTTTTCCCTTGTAATGTGTTTTCCCCAAAGATGACTGATTGCAAGGAAATCTAGTCATGATTTTTAAAATTTAAAATTTAAATTTAAAATTTAAAATTCTAGCCATTGAATTTGAGCTTGCATTTTCCCATAGGCATAAAAATATGTCCAGTTCATTTTTCTCATGTTGCAACAAGTACATCAAATATCCAACTTTGTTAACATGGAAAAACACATTAAGAATACAGCCAAATTGGAGGTCACTCTTCATTGTATCAGAATGAGTGCATACAGATCCTGTCCCTAGAAGGCCCAAATACTTGCCAAAAGTAAATTGCCAGAACTTGGGTGCTCATTTACTCTAAACTCATGTGATGACTTTAAAATAATGAAATAAATGAAGCCTTTAATTTAAATGATACTTCATCTGTTAATGGGTATTTGCACCAATTTTCAATAGCGTTTGGTAGTGTTAATGTAATTTGATTTCTGAGCAATTAAGCAGTGAATTTAGTACTGGCAAAATGATTAATTAGAAGCTTTGGGCAATGGGCCAAAAAAGTTAACTTCTCCTTCTTTTGTAATTTCTTTTCAAAGCATCGCAGTATCATAGATTTACAAAATTTAAGGCATGGAATAGATCTTAAAGGTTATACAGTCCAACTGCCAATCTGATGCATAAACCAGGTAGGTGTACATTTTCCCTGGAAAGTAGTTGCCTAAAACTTACTACAATATACATTATCTTTCAAGAAAAACTTGTCCATTTTTTAATGGCCTGACCTTTTTTTAAGAAAACTGCTTACAGTATCACTTAAAATGTTGCCGAAACTCTCCCTGATGCTAGAAATACAAGGTTGTTTTAGATAAATTTCCTGCCTCCAGAGAACTTACAGTCCACTAAGAAATTTAACAGGTAAAACAAATAATCATGACTCAGTATGCTAAATGTTTGATTGATAGAGGTGTTTGGAGGACACAATAAGAGTACAGAGTAGTACAGTTAACGAAGCTTCAGAGTTGAATAAAGATTCCCTCTAAAAGCTAATGCCTGATTTGAATCCTGATGAAGGATGAATGCCTATAACAATCTAGATGGATATTTGCAACAGACAATTGGGTATATAGGCTGAAGTTAAAAGGGTTGGAGATACAGATCTGGGAGTCATTAGCACACAAATGTAACTCAAAATCATAAAAGAGACTGAAATTTTCCAATGAATGTACAGAGAATGAACAGAATAGACCAAGAATGAGAAGACAGAAGAGAAGCCTGTGAAGGAGAACGTATGGTCAGTGGTGATTTACCCAAAGCTATGTAATGTAGAGATCCAGAAATAAATATTTAGTGTGGCATCAATTATGGTCCCTGAATGTTACTGGGAAATTTTCCAAAAGCAGACCATCAATTTCATGGAATTAACTGAGAGGCCATTCCACGCACAAATGAGTTACTTATCAAAACAACTAGATTAATTCCAGTTTAAAATTAAACTCCAAAAGTAAAATGAGGGGAAAAAAAGCCAAAATCATACAGTAAATGGGGCTGTCATTGGAAGAATAAAGTGACAAAACAGGTAGAGAAGGAGGATGAGCCCAAAAGCATATCATTAGCACGGTGACTATAGTTAATAGTACTGCATTGTACACTTGAGATTTACTAAGAGAATAGTGTTCTCACCAAAAGGTGATGGATGAATTAATTAACTTGATTGTGGTAAGCATTTCACAATGTATGTATGTATCAAATCATCAGATTGTACACCTTAAAAATTCTGGTTTTATATAATTTATTGGCCATATTAGGGGCATGACTGGGCTGTAGTGTAAGTCCTAACAGTTGGTTTTTCTTTTTTGTAATGCAAGTGCCTGATTAAGGTTTGATTGGTGAGGCACCCACTTCAAGAGGTATCCACTTCAAAGATGACTATTGAATAAACAGGACTAGATAAGGAGCCAGGCTGTGCTCTCTCTCTTTCTCCCAACAACTTTGCTCTGTGGCCCAGGTGTGCCATATAATTTCTAGGACCTGTAAATAATAAGCCTTGTCTCTTTCAAATTTTCCTGTTGGTAATTGCTGAGAGTGTCTTGTAGTCATCATAAAAACCACCAAGGCCAATCAATCCACAACATTAGTTATCGATAGGCTGAGACCACAAAACACTTGGGCCTCTAAAGGCATTTCTAGAAAGGGAACTAACTATATAGTAGTTATAGCTAGAACTAGTTTTAAAGAACTTGCCCACCCCGACCCCAACCCCAAGACAAGATCTCTTTTTTCTAAAGAAAGCACTTTTGAACTTCTGTGTTGCAACATTCTAATTTGCACCTAAAACTTCCACTCTGAGCAGGTTAAAATTTTTATGATATTGGTCAATATTTGAGTAATTCACCTTTTCCATTAATCTGTGTTCTGAGCCCTGTATTGTATGATATTTAGTAACTGCATTGCAGAATTTCTCCTAGAGAAGGAGCTCTCTTTGTTTACAGAAATTCTTCAATGGGTGATTAAGACAAAAACTGATACCCCCGACTGCCTGACTGACAGAGAGCTGCCAGTAAAGCATCAGAAAACATGGTTGATAAAGAAATAACATGATGCACTTCAGCTGAATGATTTGTTTTGCTTTCTCCTTGTGGGGGGAGGGGTAATGTTGAGGAGATTAGAAAAGATGACAGAAAAAGACAGATGACAGTCTATGATGGAATATGACATTGGCTGCTGTGGAAAGATGAAGAGAGTGACAACTGGGTACATGCAGATAAGGAATATTTCAGAGAATAGAAATTTCTAATAAACTGTTTTAATTCTTCTTTTCTGTGCAGTATGTGTTATAAATCCCATGCAACCATTACGTGATTGACTTATTTTCAGAGGCTCATGAAAGTAAAAAGGCTAAGCTTTTTATGTCTTGTTAGACATGGCACAGGGAAAGGGGTGGGGGGAATCCACATGGAAGGAGCTGCTCAGAGGAAGAGAAATAAGATTTGGTGGGAAAATTATAATTTAGGGATTGAGTGTCTGGCTACCACTAGATATGACATGGGGTTGGGGTATAGGTAAAAGGTTAAAATTAACTTGATTTTACCAATAGTTGGTAACTGCTAGTATATCCTGCTATAAGCAAAGAGAGAGCTCAGAGGTAGATCACATTATAAAGAAGAATATCTGATGTTACTAGGTTAGTTTAAATTTAGAGTTCTATTATTGGCAAGAAACCAAAAACTTGCTGAGTTTTTGACTGGTTTAACACCCTTGAAGTCTGATTGATCCATGACAAAGGACACACGTTAAGCTGACTGGAGGCTGCAATAACCTATCTTACAGCAAAGAATGCTTGTGCCAGTTATATATTTTACAAAGTGCAATTAACATTTTCTAGATTTGTTTTGTTTGAAAGAAACATTTAACAATATCAATTTCAATGGGTTCCGTAATTAAATTCTTCCAAGAAAAATGCCCCTAAGATAAATGGCTGAAAATGTCTATTTAGATTTTGTAGATTATAAAAATTATATTATGAAAATTGAGCAGAAACATGCTTAGTGTCAAATTCTTGTTCTTTTAGTAGACCAAGAACATACTGGTTACAGTCTAATGTTAGGCTGACGGTCTGTGAAAGTTCCTAGTATAATTTAAGCCCTGGTCTGTGACTTATCTTTCATACAGCCCAACTGCCTTCATATTTTGTATTATTTTTAGAAAGATAATTTAGCAATTATTTTCTTTGTCCTTTTAAATAGATGTCATCCAAAGTCCCAACATTTCTCAAATATTTTAAGCAGAAGTAATGAAGATATATCTTATTATTACTGTTTTTATTAGTATTTCTATTTTCAAGAAGCATATGATGCTAAGCTCTGTCCATAGAGCTTAATTATCAGGACTGAGTAGAAACCAACATTTTTCTTCCCAGGGATTTCTTGATCAAGAGGAAGCCACAAGTTAATAAATAACTTGACTGCAAAACAATTCATCTGAACAAACAGTTTGCTCATCTGGGAAACAACTTACTTTTCACAAAGCAGTTTACTTACATAGATTCATTTTGGTCCTCAGTTTGCTGTGTCAACCAATCCTAAAGTATTATCTTACAAATACTTTGCCCCTTTAAAGTCCCTTAAACCATTTAAGCCCAGATACAAAACCATGTATGTATCATTTTCTGGACCTTCTAAGGCAATAAGACTGTTAAATTAGTGTTCTTCTTTATGGTAGTAAGTCTAACAGAGCTAGATTTCATTGATCAATAGTTTTTGGATGGTCTTTTTTTAAAGATGACAATCATCAAACCTTAACAAGTTGTTTACTTCTCTGTGTCTGTTACATTATTTGTAAACAGTAATCCTAGTATGGTTTTTGTGATGATTACATGAAGTAACTTAAGTAATATGCTAATGACAGTTCCAAGAATATAGTGAATGCTCACTAAATGTTGATTATTATTAATCAAAAGCATTAAGAAAGTTCTCATTGTTATTAGAAATACATGCAGAAAAAAGTTTGATTTTTTTATGATTAAAATATTATTTTCCCCACAGAAAAATATGTTAAATACAAATAATGTTAAACTATTTCTTAACTTATTTTAATCTGATTATTTAAACCAGGTATGGAGATTTGATTATTTATTGGGCACCAGGTGCAGTTTCCTCAGTTAGGTGATAGATTAAAAAAGGAATAAAACACTAAATATACTCTCACCATCCCTCATGTGTGATGCCTCAGAGAAAGGAGTGTAATATTTCTTGGAGAGAAATAAACCGATGAGCATGTGAGAAGATGAATCTGGTTGAAGGTCATAATTTCTAGAACATCAAAGAAGAGAGTGACAAAGAGTAAGTGATATTCAGGGGAAATAAGTTTCTCCCTCCCTGGTAAAATTCATCTATAAAATTAACTCAGCACTACCTTTTTATTGAACTGTTAAAATATGGCCAACATGTTTTTATTCTTACATTAAAAGTGTCTTTATTCACAGGTTTATTGGACAAACCTGACCCAACAATAAAGCTTCCATAAACACGTGAGAGTCAGTCTAAATTTGGTTAACTTAAACCCAAAGGCCATTTTTTTTTACTTCGGAATGTGTTTTCATGCTTGCCCAAGTCAGAGCCTTCTTCAGATGGTGAGAAAAAGCATCGCAGGAAATTTGCTAAGCTAAAGGCATCTTACCTGTAAATTCAAATTCAAAATAGAAAAAAATTCTTCATAAAATTCTTATGCTGACCAATAGAGCAAACATTCATAAACATTCCATAGTTGTACTCATCAATTTACTACCTAATATGCCATAAAAAAAAGTCTGTAAAGGCTCTTGGTTTTTCTTTTATTTAAAACTTTTATTGTGAGTCACATGAGAAACTGCAGAGTCCTATAAAACAAGTTACTGTGGTTTTCAATGTAAACTAAATGTCTGTCTTTTTGTGACGAGAATTGTCTGTATTTTCTGGACCTCTCACTTCTACCATTTTATAAATCCCATTTCTCTCTCTTTTTTAAGATTTTTACTTATTTATTTGATAGAGAGAACACACAAGTGGGCTAAGGGGCAGAGGGAGAAGCAGACTCCCCACCAAGCAGGGAGCCCGATGTGGGGCTCGATCCCAAGACTCTGGGATCAGGACCTGAGCTGAAGGCAGACACTTAACCAACTGAGCCACCCAGGCGCCCCTAAATCCCATTTCTTAAACTGCCTAAGGATTGAGTGGTGTCTTCACTGGCATTACAGACATAGCCACAGGGGACAGACTTTTCCACCCTTTAACTTACTTAAAAACAGACAAATGAGGGTGGGTGAAACTGATCACTTGCTTAATAGTCTTATTCTTACTTATTTATTTTAAAAAATGTCCGTAATTAGTATAATCGTCTGTTTTCTTTGGACCACATTTTGAGACAGAACCAAAACCTTTCTCCTTTCATAATGTTTTATAAGACTAAATATAAAGTACTTGAAGAATAAAGCCACATTATGTTTTCGTATAATCAGATGATTTCACTCATTAAACCAGTGTTTATCAAACTCTGGGTCATGATGTCAACATATCTGGCATAAAATAAATAATACCTAGATAAATTATATCATAAGAAGCAAATGGATCAGATAGAGCAACATTAACAAATATTTACTTGATTATCAGTTGTGAACTCTCATCTACATCCACGAGGCGAATCCTAGAACTAAATTTTATACAGTCCCCTTCCAAGACTTATCCCGATGCCAATTAAAAAGCACTCAAGTGAGAGTTGGACAGCAGAAGAGAAGTCATTGTTTGCTGATAGCAATTCATGCAGATTCACTCATAGGCAGAAATCGAGGTATTAAGCACCACTTCCTTTAAGGATGTGGACAATTAAAATCTGTGGCCATGGTGACCTTGGCCCCTCTTCCATGCCCAGAGCTTCTGGTGAAACTAAATTTACCAGCTTCATTTTGTCATGAACTTGAGAATGTCTCTGGCATCTTCCTCTAAAGTCTTGAGACTCATAGTGGCTTCCATGGGAACACCAGTGAGTTCTTCTAGAAGCTGGTTTTTGTTTTTTGGGTTTTGGGGTTTTTTTTGGGGGGGGTTTATTCTTTTTTTTTAATGTTATGTTAATCACCATACATTACATCATTAGTTTTTGATGTAGTGTTCCATGATTCATTGTTTGCGTATAACACAGTGCTCCATTCAGTGGTCTTTATTCTATCAGCACTCCTAAAGATATGTGCAAACCGAATATTATAATTCTTCTCCTACAAACCCTCCAATAGCTTTCTAGTCTTTTTATAACATAGAGTTAAAACTTTACCTAGCCTGCAACATCTTTCATGATCAGCCCCGTCCTATTCCCAACACATTCTACTCTGCATCCATTGGCCTTCTCTTGTTTCTCTAATACTCCATGTTCTTTCTCCACCTTGAAGTTCTCAGATTGTTATTTTCTTTTGTCTGGAAAGCTCCTCTCTTCACTTTACCTCATTTTTGCCATCATTATGCAGAACCCGGGTAAATTGTTTCTTCAAATAAGTCCCAGATCAAATCAATTTCCCAAACTTAAAGGTTGTCAGGAAACCCTATAAATCACCTCCACAGCACCTTTCACAATTATAGTTAAAAACCAATTTCATAATTATGCAGAAGCTTTGTTTTCTTGTCTGGTTCTACATCCCCAGTGTCTTACAGTGCTGAACCAAATCAGATCCTCAATAAACACTTAACTGAATATAGGAAGAGATAAAGGTCCACATAGCAGCTTTACAGTGTGTAAATGATTCAAATTCATGCCTTAGAAAAATCACAATTTTTATATATTAAGAAACTTTCAAGCTGATAATGAAGGGTCAATACTATTTTCAAATTTCTAGGGTCAACTCAATACTATCTACAGGATACCCCAAAGCCACTCCCCATGCTTTTGCATTCTTCTACTGTAGACTGTCTTGGAGTGAGAAGTGAAAGTCTTTGTGGAGGATGTCCCTCCTGGATATAATGACAAAAATCTAAAGAACAAAGAAAGAACCCTTCTGGTTTTATCTTTTTCTTATATGTCATTTCTCCTCACTGCAGTGCACATGTAATGCTTACAGGCCCAGTTGCCATTTTGCAACTTGATGATAATATTAACATCCAGAAGATGTCAGAACAGGAAGATAGAAAGAGTCTAGTTCTCTTACTTTATTAGCCATAGTAGGAACCATGGATTGCGTACTTCTGAACTTCTTTTTGTATTATTCAGATAAACCCCATGTTAATATAAGTCTCTGTTGTGATAAAGCTTTGTATTTTAACTTGGCCACATTCCATGAATCATCAGAAGATATGAGTGAAAAGCAGGTGATATACTTACATGAATAAATATAAATATGCTTATGTTTTAATGGAAACAAATATAATTGCCATAATTCCATAAATAATATAGAAATTAAGTAAATATAATTGCATCTGGCCATGAAACATTGGCAGAAGAGTTAGCATGTGAATTAAGTTCAACCTTAAGGAGTTATATATGAAAGCAAGCAATTGTCACAGGACAGAGTTCTTAACTTTTTCATACATATTAGTGATTTTTTTGCTACCGGCCATCAGATCACAAGAAAATTTATTAAAAAGTCCTGAAAATAATAGCCAAGTCCTCATGAAGGCATGAGACAAGCCCCAGAAATCCCCAAGCAGAATTGAAAAAATTCGGAAGAGTAACTTTTAAAAGCTTACATCAAATATGCCTCCTTAGTGTGAAGCAGTTGAAGAAAACATTTATTAGGTTTAGGTTTATAATTTCTTCTCATAGATGTCTTATATTAACATTATGGGTGGAAAAGTTGATGCTATTTCTGTAATAACAAAGTGTTTTATGGCTAATTCTGCTAGAAAAATAAATTCATAAATTCTCTTAACCTTACACAAAGCATCTAAAGCCTTGATAAGAAATAGTCAAAGAAGTTAAAACAGTGCATAAAAATGATTCCTTTTATTTTCTACAAACAAGTTTTCATTAGACACAATTTACAACACTTCAACTGAGCTTATCACAACCTCACAGGTTCAGGACCTCTGATGGTGAATGAGTTTTAGAATGAAATTACACTGAAAAAGAAGTAAGCTTAAGTAAAGGATAGAAAGATACTTTGATGTGAAAATGAATATAAACATGCATATAATTTCAGTCACTATGTTGGCAAATCCCTGCTCTCTGATATCAAACTTCTGTCATCCTTTCTTTTTGGTTTCTTGAGATGTTTTCTGAATGCAATCAATAGTCCAGACATATCTATTCATTTTACTCTTTAACATTAATTTTAAATAACTTCAGACCTCAAAAATGTTGCAAAAATTGTGCAAATTATCCCTATCTTCCTGTCACTTGGCTTCCTTATATGTTAACTTCTTATATAATGATTGTGCACATATCTAAATAAGAACATAATATTGATACAATTTTATTAACTAAACTACAGATATTTTTTCAAATTTCACAAAGTGTTTCACAAATGTTCTTTGCTGGTCAGGATCTAATTCACATTGTAGTTGTTATGTCCCCTCAGTCTCCCCCAGTCTGTGGAAGTTGCCTGGTCTTTTGTTCATCTTTCATGACATGGACACTTTGAAGAATACTGTCCAATTATTTTGTAGAATGTCTCACAATTTGTGTTTGACTGATTTTTCATCATGACTAAATTCAGGTATTGTGTTTGTAGGAAGAATGCCACAGAGTAACGCTCTGAGTTGTCACCTTCTCAGTATTATCACATCAGAAGGCACCTGACATCAATATGCATCATTACTGGTGATGCTAACTCTAATAATTGGGTTAAGGTGATGTGTGCCAGGTTTCTCCACTGTAAAGTTACTATTTTTTCTTCTATTAGTAATAAATACATTATGGGATGTTATTTTGAGATTATGCCAATATACTGTTTCTCATTATATTTTTTGTTCACTAATTTTAGAATACACTGGTGATTCTTGTTTGAAACAATTATTAGTGTACTGTTTTCCAAAAACACTTTTCTATTTTTCATGTCCCTTCTGTATTTAAGAGAAAGTTTACTATAAAAATAATTTCCTCTTTTCAATTCAATTGTTTATGTTATAAGAGTTTTGTGGGCATTTACTTTGTTCTATGTATGTTTTATTGTTAATATTGTCCCAGATTTGGCCATGGGAAGTCCCTTCAAGTTATTGCCTGTTGACATGCTGCCACCATTTTTTGAGCATGTTTTAATTTCTGTTACCACAAGATGTTTTCCCTGTCCCAGTTGTCAGTAATATTATAGTAATTAATAATACCTAGAAAGTAAGATCTGGGCACTAGATATTCTCATTTCCACTAGTGTATGTTTTGCTTCCAGGATCTCTGAGCAGATACACGTAAACATATGTCTAAATCTATTTATTTTTCTATCTGCCTATGCTTTTTTTTTTAATTTTTTTATTGTTATGTTAATCCCCATACATTACATCATTAGTTTTAGATATAGTGTTCCATGATTCATTGTTTGTGCATAACACCCAGTGCTCCATGCAGAACGTGCCCTCCTCAATACCCATCACCAGGCTAACCCATCCTCCTACCCCCCTCCCCTCTAGAACCCTCAGTTTGTTTTTCAGAGTCCATTGTCTCTCATGGTTCTTCTCCCCCTCCGATTTCCCCCCCTTCATTCTTCCCCTCCTGCTACATTCTTCTTCTTCTTTTTTTCTTTCTTAACACATATTGCATTATTTGTTTCAGAGGTACAGATCTGAGATTCAACAGTCTTGCACAATTCACAGCGCTTACCAGAACACATACCCTCCCCAGTGTCCATCACCCAGTCACCCCATCCCTCCCACCCCACCCCCCACTCCAGCAACCCTCAGTTTGTTTCCTGAGATTAAGAATTCCTCATATCAGTGAGGTCATATGATACATGTCTTTCTCTGTTTGACTTATTTCGCTCAGCATAATACCCTCCAGTTCCATCCATGTCGTTGCAAATGGCAAGATCTTATTCCTTTTGATTATCTGCCTATGCTTTTTTTCTTCAAATGTTTTATTTAAATTCTAGTTAGTTAACATATAGTGTAATATTGGTTCCAGGAGTAGAATTTAGGGATTCATCACTTACGTATAACACCCAGTACTCATCACAGCAAGTGCCCTCCTTAATACCCATCACCCATTTAGCCCATCCCCCACCCACCTCCCCTCCATCAACCCTCAGTTTGTTCTCTAGTTAGAGTCTCTAGTGGTTTGCTTCCCTCTCTGTTTTGTTTTGTTTTTCTATTCCCCTATGTTAATCTGTCTGTTTCTTAAATTCCACATATGAGTGAAATCATATGGCATTTGTCTTTGACTGACATACTTCACTTAGCATAATACACTCTAGCTCTATCCATATTGTTGCCAAAGGCAAGATTTCATTCTTTTTGATGACTGAATGATATTCCATTGTGTGTATGTGTGCATGTATGTGTATGTATACATACATACATAGTTTTTGGATATTCAAGGTTTTATGTGTTTCCATACAAATTTTAAGATTGTTTGTTCTAGCTCTGTGAAAAATGCTGGTGGTATTTTGAGAGGGATTGCATTAAATGTGTAGGTTGCTTTGGGTAGTATACATTTTAACAATATTTATTCTTCTAATCCATTAGCATAGAATATTTTACCATTTCTTTGTGTCTTCTTCAATTTCTTTCATAAGTGTTCTATAGTTTTTAGAGTACAAATCTTTTACCTCTTTGGTTAGGTTTATTCCTAGGTATCTTATTATTTTTGGTAAATGATATCTATTCCTTGATTTTTCTTTCTGCTGCTTCATTATTGGTATGTATAGAAATGCAACAGATTTCTGTACATTGATTTTGTATCCTGCAACTTTGCTGAATCCCTGTATCAGTTCTAGTAATATTTTGGTGGAATCTTTCAGGTTTTCTACATGGAATATCATGACTTCTTCCTTGCCAATTTGGATGCCTTTTATTTCTTTTTGTTGTCTGATTGCTGAGGCTAGGACTTCCAGTGCTATGTTGAATAACAATGGTTAGAGTGCACATCCCTGTGTTCTTTCTGACTGTAGATGAAAAGCTCTCAGTTTTTTCCCCATTTAGGATATTAGCTGTGGGTCTTTCATATATACTGCCTATAATTTTCTATCTCTTCAGGCTGATACTTATGATAAAATCCAACTCCACAGGGATCATTCTCACTTTCTTTTCCTATTTATAACTTCTTTACTGAAAATGAGAAACCTGACTTTCATTACCTTGAAGATGTTTCTTTCTTTATGCAATCCTAGAATATACTTTATAAGAAAAATTCCAAAATTATTAATCTGTATAGCCTGTGAAAAATATGTTCACCAAAATGAGTACAGTATTTTTGTATAACTCTTTTTGTGTTTAGCTTTCCAGTGTACAATTAAAATGTTATTTTCAAATTTACTTAGATAAGTTATTTTCTTTCTAGCCTTCTTCAGTGTGATTATGTCATGCATTTGTAGTATAATTAGGTTTATTTGTAGATGGAATTTAGGAAAAGGGAGAGAAATGAGAACAGAAGAAATATTTTTTTTAATATATTGATTAAGAATTATTGTAAGTAATGCTGCTATAAACATTTGGGGTGTGTATATCCCTTTGAATTAATATTTTTGTATTCTTTGGGTAAATACTTAGTAGTACAATTGCTGGATTGTAGGGTAGCTCTATTTTTAACTTTTTAAGGAACTTCCATACTGTTTTCAGAGTGGCTGCACCAGTTTGCATTCCCACCAACAGTGCAAGAGGATTCCCCTTTCCCCACATCCTCGCCAACACCTGTTGTTTCTTGTGTTGCTGATTTTAGCCATTCTGACAGGTGTGAGGTGATATATCATTTAGTTTTGATTTGTATTTCCCTGATTATGAGTGATAGTAAACATCTTTCATGTGTCTACTGCAGTGTTTTTAAATAGAGGATCTTGTTTCGTTGTGGTGGTTTTAAATTTTTCCATGGGAGAATCTTTCTAATTTATGATTCTACATGTAATTTTTAGGTTTATTGGTTTGTGTTCAAACTGCTTATAATATTCTATATTACGGAACTTACTGATGTTTTCTTTGTGACCAAATGCATGATCAATTTTTCTAAGTGTTCTGTGGACACATAAGAAGAAGGTTTTGTCTCTGTATGTTACAATATATAACATTTGTCTATTAGCCATCTATCTAAATTCCACCTTTGTTTTAGCTTTGGATCTACACGTATACATTAAGATTTTATTATCAGTCCTTTTGCTGAAGGTTGGATTAAGCTAATCCTCTAGTAGTTTATTTAAAAGATATTCAGGGATACAGAATTCCCCAGTTCTTTCAAATTATAACCATTTTTCTAAAGCTTTAATTAAGTGGTTTTACTCTTCTGAAATTCTTAGAATAGTACCAGACACAAAGGTAAGTGTTTCATTGACAGGCACTTTCATGTACTATTACACTGAAACTTTCTGGGACAGATTGGGAAGTATTGGATAGATAAATGGGGATCAGGCAAGCATCCAACAGCCCCTAATATTCATGACTCTCCATTAAAGTTGAGTTAGTGATCCTATTTGGACCTAAAGCCAGGTGTCTAAACATCCTACATCTCCTTGGAATGAAAAATGGTTGGGTCAGTAGCCTAAACACCCATCTTATTTTATCACCACTAGAAAATGTGGAAAAGGAAAGGATGGTAGATATGCCAAATTAGCTCAGTCTGCTTATGATTAGGAGAGAGAAGTACAAGTGTTTATTGAGATTAGATGCAGGGTGATTCAAGGGACATGAAGCAAAAACATGAACTGTGTGTAACCTTTCATTTATTAAACCCACCAACAAGGGAAATAGGGGCTCCTGGCTCTCAGACTCTCACAAATCAGATCAGCCACCTTCTTCCTCAAGAGAAGTGGAAAGAATGTGTATATTAATTTCAACACTCTGCTTTTCTGAGAAACCGTATCAAGCACTTACTGTGTATTTCATTATACTTAGCATTTAATATACATCATCTCCCTCTTATTTCTCACAATAATCCTATATGTTAAAAACTATTAGAATGGATATTGCAGATGAGAAAATGAAAATGTGGTGAAAGGAGCTAAAGATTCATCTAGAGCAGAACTTCTCAATACTGAGTATATTAGAACCACCCTGAAGGCTTATTAAAATACAGATTGTTGGCCTCAAACCTCCAACTTTTGTTTCTGTGGGTTTGAAGTGGGGGCCCAAGAATTTGCCTTTCTAACAAGTTCCTGGGTGACGTTGGTGTAGTAGCTTTGGCAATCGCACATTGAGAACCACAGCTCTGTAGAAACATGAGGGTAAAGTGAGAATACCCCTTCTCTAGACTCCACATTCTCCATGTTTTGTTGTTTCTATCTTATCAGCCAACCATGGTGTTAATTTGAATGTTGGGTTTCAATCAGCCAATTTCTGTAGTTTCTAACAATATTCCTTGGGATTTCTCTGTGATCATTGGTAGGTAATTTAGGTTATGCCACAAGGAAGATGCAACTTCTGTCAAGTCATATTGTATCACAGGTCAGTTATTCACTGCCTTTTCAATTTATACCAACCATGGTGTTCAAAGCAACCCACCAGAGATTATGCAATGAATTCAAGTATATAATGAACAAAAACTCAAATTCGAACACTATCCAATTCATACTATTCAATTTCCACAGAAATATGAAAGTTATGAAAAGGAAATTACAGATTTTTAAAAAATTTATAACATTTTATGAAAGTTATAAAATTAAAGTTATAAAAGAAAATTCCCTTAAGCAAAGTTCAATGACATTAAAGCCAAATATTTTCCCTATTCATTTATGTTTGTTTGCTTCTTCAATCTCAGCCAAAAGTATTTCAACAGATGGAGGCTGAGTTCCTTATTTTGTTTTCCTTGATTTTTTTTTCCAGTAGAATGAATATGGCTTCTCTGAATGTTCCAAATTTGAATAATTCCAATTCCAATTTAATCTTGGCTTGTCTTCTTTTTCCATAAAGTCTGTTAAAGCATTTAATATTAAAAGAGGATAAAATCAGAATTCTTATGTAGATATAAAATGTTGAAGATTTTATTTCATTCATATTGTTAAAGAGAAACTTAAAGAGCAAACATATGAAGAGGAAAAAGGAGATGAATCTTTATTTAGATTTGCAAACCAGGCAGGGCAACCCATTTCCATTCGTCTGCCCATCCTGAAAGGAAAGAAGGGAGGTGGTATTTTTAAGGTTTAAAACCACAGTGGGGGAGAAAATTCAGTTGGTTTGGGTTGCTCAGCAATCTGTTGACCTTTTTGCTCAGTAGTGGTCATCATCAGGGAAATACAAATCAAAACTACAATAAGATATCACCTCACACCTGTCAGAATGGTCAAAACTTCAAGATGTTTATCACAACTGAAGTGGCTGCTCTTCCAAGAACCACCCAACAGTGGCTATTGCAAGATGGAGTCAGAGTTGTCAACCCTTCCCTGGCCCCTTTTCTTCTTCAATATTAATAAGAGAACCCGGCAGCTATGACAACTAGTTCAAAGGAGAATACAAAGAACAAACACGTTTATAGTTCAGGAAAATTGAAATAAACTTGCAAATGGATGCAATGCTGGCTTTTCTGAAGTGGGGAACAGGTTCTCTCTCTACCAGATGAAATTCTTTTGCATACAAACAAAATTTATTTTGCATTGCTATCTCTGATTTACAGATTTGTAAAACAGCTCAAAGGCATTTAATGGCTAAAATGGATAACCCAGAAGGCTATGTTCCAACAATGCATATTCTTCCATTGGAAATACCCAATAATCTTTTTACTTATTCTAAATTCCCTTAAAACTCTAAAGATCAATAATATATTGATATGATTATCACATATCTAGACACATATCTATAAAATTTTGAAAGCACACATAATTTTTCAGGCATACCAGAATCATTTCATGCAAAACAATTTTCCTTGAATCCAATACAGAGTATAATACAAATCTCCAATGTCTTCAAATCCCAGGTTTGGAAAGAAGCTAGAGAGGAAAAACTGCTAAAATAAAGAGACTTTATTTTCATTTTCAGCCATTTCACATCAAGAAGTTAACTGGGATCCTAAGCTTCCCTCATAGTGTTGGAGGAGGGAATTCTCTGTTCGTATATATCTTCTCTTCTCAGAGGGCAACATTTGAAATCTTTCTCATCTTGCAAAATTTAAACCTAACAATGGTAACACCCAGCTCTTCCAGGTTCCCATCTTTTGAGACTCCCTTATCCCTTTATTTCACATCCCACATATTTAAAACCATTTAACTAACGTTTTGCCTTTGAGTCTTAAAGATCTGACATCCCTATATGCAGCCTTTGTCTCCATTCCTCCCTCCAAGTACAATATCCAACATTTGTAACAGAAAATGCTCTAAACAAAGTTTATTGTCATGTAATTTGTACAGACACTATATCCTGCCCTTCTCCATGCCCAGTGTGAAGTGATCTTAATACATTTTTAATTACTTGTCTCTGTATTTGCAGATTTTGCTTCTCTTTTTTTGTAGTCGTTGTTTTGTTTTATTTTGTTTTAAAAGCATGGGTTATTTTTGTCTCAATTGCAGCATCTCCACAACAAATTGCTGAATTAAAACACCTGGCCATGCTGCCTTAAAGTATGCCATTAAAAGACAAGGTATCTCTGACAGGTCATCATCCCTCAAATTTTTCTGTCCTTGGTAAGAAAGCATGCTTTCTTACAGATTTTTTCCTCAAATAAGTAGCTATAATTCTAATGCTTTATTTCCCTTTTTGCCTCTAGTTATTGTAAATAAGTCCAACCATATGTTTATGATTTTAAACTGTTTGTTATTTTGGTCCTTTACGTCCCCACATTATTCACACTTTTCACTGGACCTGGAGAACCTTCTTCCTCTTGCTTTCAGGTTCAACCTCCACCTTCTGTTTTGTTCTCCAGATTCTGTCTTGCAGAGTCTCTTATAGTGAAACATATAAAAACAATGAGTTTTGAATCTTTCAAAAGCATACACCATTCAAGTCAATTCTGATCGCCTCTCTTGTGAATATTTGATTTTGCCATGTCCCTATGCTTTTATTTAGAATTGTTTCAATTTCTCAGGCCATCTCCTCATAATCACCCTATTACTTTAAAACACATTTAATAATGATAAGTGTGTTAGGCATTGGTTTTCCAGGTCTTCCTCGTTCAAATTTGCCAAATGTTGAACCATCTTATAGCTAATTTAATCATTAAAAAGTTGTTTATCAATTGCTTTCATAACTGATTTCTGATTAATAGCTTAAAGAGGACTTCTCTATATGGATTTTGTGGTCTCGGCTCCTCTGGAAACATTAATCAATTTGACATCTGAGATTTTCTCCTTATGTTTTGTTAGTTTTGTTTGCTTGTTCATTTGTTAGTTCTAGTGACCATCCCAGATAATGGCTCAATGATCTCCTATTCTTCTTAGTTTTATCTATAAAATAGACCTTCCTTTCCTTTTCTATAGATGGATGATAGATAGACCAAACGATAGATAGGCAGGCAAAACAGGTAGACTGGTATTTAAGATTTCAATCCCTTCTCAAGATAAAATCACTTTCTTCCATCAGGCAAACCATGTGTCTTCACCTCTCTTCTTTACATATTCCTATTTGGAATGCAAGATCTTATAAACTTCATTCTTCATTGAACAAACTTGGTGCCTAGAAGATCCAGACTTAAGGTTTTTTTTTGGTTTTTTTTGTAATTGTTTTCTTAGATTTTATTTTATTTTTTTTCCAAGTTAGAACATTTTATTTAGTTAATTAAAACAAAAACAAAACACTTTTTTTTTTTTTTCTGGTAAGTTGTAGGTACTGACAAAGCACCTGGCTGAAGAGAACTTAATATGACAAGGTTTCAAAAGTTAACTCAAGTTACAGTCTACAGAATTAGCCCAAAATTATTCAACAATCAATACCTCCATTTTATGTTATGTTAGTCACCATACAGTACATCATTAGTTTTTGATGTAGTGTTCAATGGTTCATTAGTTGCGTATAACACCCAGTGCTCATTACAACATGTGCGCTCCTTAATACCCATCACCCGACTACCTCATCTCCTACTCCCCTCCCCTCTGAAACCCTCAGTTTGTCTCCCAGATTTTATTTTTTTAGAACTACATTGCATTTCTCCTCTATGTCAATCTAAGAAAATGATATATTTCCATGTAATAAGGATCTTTATTCATCTGTATCTGCTTATTAATGAGATTTACTATTTTAGTATAATTAACCTATAGTCTAGGTCTCTGAATTTTGCAACTATAATAAGACATTATGAAAAACAGAATACAATTTAAACTATGTACATGTGATTGAGAATAATTATTGGCATCTTGGTGAGTGCATAATAAAAGGAGAGAATATAAACAAACAAAAAATCTCTCTAGCCAACTAGGCTTAAAGCACTAAATAGTGATGTTCTGCTTGCTTTTGAGTTGAGTCTTACCTGAGAATTAACAAAAATATTTCCTGAACATCTAGCATCTAGAACATCCAGGCCTAGAGTGGCATCTGTGGTCACAGTATAAGAAGCTACATTTCTTGCTTGACCTAAGTCTGCTAAAACCAGTTATATCAGTCATACCTTAAACTTGATTCCATATACAGTGTCTGTGCTTATTTATAAGGATTTCTTGCCAGTCTCTCAATATTTTGCAGTGGCAGGGGAGTTATAAGCATCAGCCTAATACTATCTTTTTGCTCTGATTTATAAACAATGAAGAATAGAACCAATGAACTGAGCTTGGAATGGATATAAATTGGGGATCAATGTGTTAATTTTACTAACTAGTCAGACAACTACCCAATAGCTCTCTACTCTGAAAGAACAAAGCCATTTGAGAGTTGAATTGAAGAATGCAGCTTGGATCAATGAACAAAATGGGGGGCCTGTTACTATCTCTTCACATTTAGAACTTGATGACTATTGGTGGAAAGCACTGGGTCTATAGAGATCTTACAGCTGATGACATTGAAGATTATGACATAATTGCTGGCAGAAGAGGGAGTATCCAGGAGGGAGAGATGGAGACACACTGCCTTCTTAATACAACAATCCACAACTCTTAGAATAAATGTCAGATGCTTAATAATGAGAATATATCTCTAATCTCCCTGTGAGAAGAGTGCATTAATTAGGCAGAAAAAGAGACAAAGTGTTCATTCCAATAACCTGTTCTTGTGAAGAAGAAAAGAAAATCACATTCCAAAGGAAACATGAGGATGACTTAGAAGTGTCCTAGTGCATTCTAATTTTTAGATACAAGGGCCAATGGACTAAGAGACTTCTTTTTAATGAACATCCGCAATTAGTGAAATTGTCAAAAAAATGGGAATTGTTTGGAGAAGTATAAAAGAAAATATTTCAGTATCATTTTAAAAAACTATATCAAGCAAAAGGATATGATCAAAATATATTAATGTAATATAAAATGAACGGAAAGAAAGAGGATAAAAGCAAGGCTACAGGATTACATTTGGATAAGAAAAATAATTGGAAGCAAAACTGGGAATAGAAACCAGATGACAAGGGTTATAGGAGTGAAGACAGAAAGCACATTCCTCATTTAAAAGTTTGATAGAGCAACAGAGTAAGTGACCTGAAGATTTGTATATGATGGGACCAAATTGCACATGCTTGCAAAAACAGAAGGATCAAGTAAAGAATAAGGGAGTAAGACTACCTTAGGACCTGGAGAAAGGAAGAAACAAGTACTCAGAAGAAGCTTCTTGGTTTGTTCCTGTGGATTTAATCAAAAGTCTTTGTGGTTCCCCAGGATGGTGCTTTTTGGTGCTGAAAATTACAGCAGTTTATTGTGGAGATGAAGAGGCCAAGAAGGGATGGTGGGTGGGTTCAGGAGACACAGTAAGCTTTAGAGGGAATGGAGGAAGCCCTCCAGACACTGAAGGGAAGGATGAAAATCTTTTGTGCACATGAGAATGATCTGTAGAGATGTTAAAAATTCTGATATTCAAGTCACACTGCTACCCAACTACATCAGAACTTGTGAGAGTGAAAACAGGAGTCAGTGATTTTAAAGTTACCAAAGTGATTGCAATAAGCAGCCAAGATTGATAACCACTAACATAAAACACATTTTCCAAACATGTTCTATGGAACACTAGTTCTGAAGTACCCTACTTAAAATAGTTTAGACTTTCAAATGATTTGGGGGAAATTCATCCTCTGTACTTTCTTTCTGATTCAAAATATAGTGTAGAATATTAAAGAGCCTGAGGAATTCCACAGTTATTAAAAAAAATACCACATTGTTAATCCAGCATTTCTCCTAAATTATACCCTACAGAATATGAGTTCAATAGATCTCACTTTAAAACTTAGTGTTCTGGGGTACCTGGGTGGCTCAATCGGTTAAGGGTCTGCTAAGCATCTGCCTTGAGCTCAGGTCAAGATCCTGGGGTCCTGGGATCAAGCCCCATGTCAGGCTCTCTGCTCAGTGGGAAGCCTGCTTCTCCCTCTCCTTCTGCCTGCCGCTCTGCCTGCTTGTGCTCTCTCTCTCTGTCAAATAAATAAAATCTTAAAAAAATAAATAAAAAAATAAAACTTAGTGGTCTGGGGAAAAAGGGCTGATAAGAAATAAGATTATATAGGGACATTTGTAGGCAAGGTTAATCTTTCCTCCTGAAATAGGAGGCAAGGAAGACAAGACAGGGCATGTGCTAAATTAGCACGTGGTGAATGAGATTATAGATATGAAACCTAGCGAAACAGTCTCAAAGAGTGGGGGGTGTGATAGGGAATCAGAATAATGAAGGGGAACTATGTGGGAGTCTTGTTCTTAACCTTGCTACAAGGCTAGTATTACTTTTCATGAAACAAATCTATGTGGTGACAGTATGTCTTCATATACAAAGTGGGTTTCTAGGGAGATAAACTTGGCCAATGTCACACAGTTACTTTACCATAAATTAGGGATCAGAAACAGACCTTCAGGGTATAAATAATTTTAAGTGATGCTTAAAATTTTCAGACTTAAAACAAGAGTTTCAGTTAATTAGAAATATATTTCAGATGTAAAATTTACAATAAAACAAAATTGTGAGGTCTGATTACTATTCAATTGTTAAGTAATAAATAAGATGATGTTTGCTGTATTTTTAAACTTTGGCTTTTAGAGAATTTTAGGAGCATGGAATCAATGACTTGTAAAAAGATATAGATTTCTGCTGTACTTATTTTATGCAGTATGAAATGACACGGGAATATTCAAAACAAGTTTCCCCAGCTTTACTGATAGTGCTTTCATGCTACTCTGTATTTATATCCCGTTTAAGCACAGGAAGTCCCGGAAAGCAATTCAGTGATTATATTTCTTGAGGCTTCAATACTAAAAACAAAATTGAACTGAGCACATGACTTGTGATTTCTTCACTAGGCTTTTGCCAATAGGACATTAAAGCTATTTCTTTGGTCATGAAGTTTTATACCCCCAAAACAAATTTACTGAGAAATATACTAAATAACCTCGATATTGTGATTTTCACGGATTCATCATCCAAGTATTATTCATCAACAGCAGTTCTTAAAGATTTTGTCAAAGGATATTTTCAATAACGTGATAAGCACTCTCTTAACTGTTTTATTTGGTGAGGGAGAGGTGGGGACAGGGGAGTTAGAATTTTCTGCTTATTCAAATATTGGATTTCATCATGTATTGAGTGCCCATTTTTAAAGACTTAAGGGAAAATAAGATACATCAATGTCATCTTAAACACTGTTTGCTCTCTGGTAAGTTGATAACTAACTCACTCATGTCAGTTGCTTCAGGGTTCCTTAAAGGCATCAATTTTTATCACTAGAAGCTAGGTAAGAATGATTGCACTTGATAGAATGAGGAGAAACTATTTTTTTCAGCAGAACATAAGGATAAGGGTCCCATTTAACTTCTTACTGTAAAGGTTAAATTACACTATGGATTTTTTTAAAAGATTTATTTATTTATTTTTGAGAGAGGAAGAGAGTGCCGGCAGAGGGAGAGGCAGAGGGAGAGAAGCAGACTCCCCACTGAGCTCAGAGCTGGAAGCGGGACTGGATCTCATGACCTTCAGACCATGATCTGAGCCAAAACCAAGAGTCAGTGGCTTAACCAACTGAGCCACCCAGGCACCCCCAATGGATAACTCTTTGATAATGAATTAAGCTATATTTTTAATTTACAACCTATTGTGTGCCATTCAAATGTAAGCATTTTAAAAAGCTTTATAAAGATGGCTTTTTGATATTTCCTACTTGCTATGACTCTTGGTCATTGAAAAACAAAAAGATGGGGCAAATTTGAACAAAGTTGTATCATGAATTTAATATATTACCATTCCCAAGTGTCCTGGGACCCCAAAAGTAATAGAATTTTTTAAAAAAATCTGTGAAACACACCAAGTAGATGACAGATGGTAGCAGACTTTTCTCACCCATGGCCACAGCAATGACCCCACTGCAAGACTTGTTGCTATTTTTTGTTCACCTCTGGTGCTCATTTCAGTTCAATGTTACCAAATTCTCATAAAGGGCACAAAGTATTATTCTACGAATGACTAATTCTTACAAACCACAATGAGATACCACCTTACACCAGTTAGAATGGCAAAGAGTAGCAAAACAGGAAACAACAAATATTGGTGAGGATGTGGAGAAAAGGGAACCCTCTTACACTGTTGGTGGGAATGCAAGCTGGTACAGCCACTCTAGAAAACAGTATGGAGGTTCCTCAAAAAGTGACTCAGCAATTGCACTACTAGGTATTTACCCCAAAGATACAGATGTAATGAAAAGAAGGGGCACATGCACCCCAATGTTCATAACAGTAATGTCCACAATAGCCAGACTGTGGAAGGAGCCAAGATGCCCTTCAACAGATGAATGGATAAAGATGTGGTACATATATACAATGGGATATTATTCAGCCATCAGAAAGGATGAATACCCACCATTTGCATTGACATGGTTGGAACTGGAGGGGATTATGCTAAGTGAAATAAGTCAAGCAGAGAAAGACAATTGTCATATGGTTTCACACATATGTGGAACATAAGGAATAGCGTGGAGAACCATAGGGGAAGGGAGGGAAAACTGAAGGGGGAGAAATCAGAGAGGGAGATGAACCATGAGAGACTGTGGACTCCAGAAAACAAATTGAGGGTTTCAGAGGGGAGGGGGGTGGGGGGATGGAGTAACATGGTGATGGTTATTAAGGAGGGCACGTGTTGTGATGACGCTGTGTCTTATATGCAACTAATGAATCATTGAACAGTACATCAAAAACTAATGATGTACTATACAGTGGCTAGCTTAACATAGTAAAAAAATAATGTTAACATGTAAAAAAAAAACAAAGTTCATTTGGGAACTTTTCACATATAGAGAGCCACAATTGGCTGAAATTAACATAAGAGTAAAAACACATTCCCTTCTGCAGTTTTTCATAGCCAACTTTTTTATGTTTCTAACTAATAGCAGTTTTGTAAATTTTTATGACAGGCAAGATCAGAAGAGTTTCTCCCTTTAGACTATTTTTAACAAACCTCTTTGTAGAATTTTGCAGTTGAACAAATTTTTACATGTGACAGTCTTTTCACACTCTATGCAAGTGCCATTTTATTAAAGTATGTGGATTTACAGAATTTGGTGCCAGCCTAAACATTTCCACCACAGAACATTTCCTCCTGCGGAAACATGGACAAAAATTGAAAATCATTTGGTTTCTCTTGGCTTCTACTGCAATAATTTCGAAAGCTTATATGAGAATATGGACAAAGGGAAAAACAGGTGATCAGTATGTGGCATTTGTGCCTACAGCCTCTTGGCAGATAGGGAGCCCTCTGGCCTCATGAAATACAGGAGTGGCCTGGAAGAGGTTAAGCAGTTGTGGCATAGAATCATGTCTTTCTATTTTTCATGATCTATAAACATGGGTGATAGAGAGGAGAGCTTTGTAGTCATTCACAGGAAATGCTGAGGCTGCTAAGAGCAAGAACCAAGGACTGAGGGAGGAGAGCACTTCAGAGTGTTCAGGATTTCTCCATCACAACAGGCCAGGGCTCTGCCTAGAGTCTGTATTTTATAATGATGGGTTCTTAACCTACTCAAGAGTTAGCATGGATATGAAGGCCTTGGTAGTGGCTGATATGACTTGTTAATTGTGCCCCATCACATTTTTTCTTTAAAGTCATTAATCAATTTTTTTATTTTAGAAGAGTTTTGGATTTACAAAGAAGCTGCAAGAATATTGCAGAGTTCCCAAATACCTGAACTCAGTAATGAATGAGAAATTTGGTTGCTTTGCATCTTAACCAGCAATTGGGTATTGTCAAAGTATTGAATTTTTTTTTCTGTATTGTACTTTAATAAGAAGTAACACTTCACATCTGTACATCATTGTAGAGTTTACGTAGCATTTGCACCCACATCATTTTGTTTGATCCTTACAGCAATCTTGTGAAATGACATGGAGGCTGACTTGCTTCATGTTAAAGAACCAGTAAGTGGAGGAGCTCAGGACTTCAACCCAGATCAGATTCAGTCCAATCCTCAACATTTACATGTACAGTTTTGACTAATAATTGATATTCATAAATAATATTCTTTTATTAATTTTTAAAATACTCTTTCATTCTTATTTTTTTAATAAAAGCTGTTTCATTTTTCTTAAATTCCCGGATAGTTAACTTACAGTGTTATATTCATTTCAGGTGTACAACATCATGATTCAACACTTCCATACATCACCCTGTGCTCCTCACAGCTGGTGCACTCCTCAATCCCCATCACCAGTATCACCCCTCACCCCACCCACTTCCTCTCTAGTAACCATCAGTTTGTTCTTTATAGTTAAACGTCTGTTTTTTGGTTTGTCTTTCTTTTCTTTCCCTTTTGGTCATTTGTTTTGTTTCTTAAATTCCACCTATGAGTGAAATTATATGGTATTTGCCTTTCACTGACTGACTTACTTCGCTTAGCGTTATACTCTCTAGCTCCATCCATGTCATTGCAAATGGCAGGATTTCATTCTTTTTATGGCTGAATAATATTCCATTGTGTATATATGCCACTTCTTCTTTATCCATTCATCTATGGAGGGACACTTCGGGTGCTTCCATAATTTAGCTATTGTAAATAATGCTTCAATAAACATAGGAATGCATGTGTCTCTTTGAATTAGAGTTTTTGTATTCTTTGGGTAAATACCTAGCAGTGGGATTACTGGATCGTAGGGTAGTTCTATTTTTGACTTTTTCAGGAACCTCCATACTGTTTTCCACAGTGGAGGTCCCAGTTTGCATTCCCACCAATAGTACAAGAGGGTTCCTTTTTCTCCATATCCTCATCAACATTTATTATTTCTTGTGGTTTGATTTTACTCTTTCTGACAGATGTGAAGTAGTTTTGTAGTTTGATTTGCATTTCCCTGATGATGAGTGATGCTGAGCATCTTTTCATGTGTCTGTTGACTTTATCATCCATATGTCTTCTTTGGAGAAATTTCTGTTCATGTCTTCTGCCCATTTTTCAATTGGATTGTTTCTTGGGTGTTAAGTTATATCAGTTCTTTATAGAGTTTGGATAATAACCCTGTATCAGATATGTCATTTGCAAATATTGTCTTCTATGCAGTAGGTTGTCTTTTAGTTCTGTTGATTGTTTTCTTCCCTGTGCAGAAGCTTTTTATTTTGATGAAGCCCCAATAGTTTATTTTTGCTTTTGCTTCCCTTGCCTCAGGAGATATATCTTTTAAGAAGTTGCTATGGCTGATGTCAAAGACATTACTTCATGTCCTCTCTTCCAGGAATTTTATGGTTTCAGGTCTCACATTTAGATCTTCAATCCATTTTGAGTTTATTTTTGTGAGAAAGTGGCCCAGTTTTTGTTCTTTTGTATGTAGCTGACCAGTTTTCCCAACATCATTTGTTGAAGAGACTGTCTTTTCCCCATTGGATAGTCTTCCCTGCTTTGTTGAAGACTACTTGACCATATCAGTGTGGGTTTATTTCTGGGATTTCTATTCTATTCCAGTGCCTATGCATCTATTTTTGTGTCAGTACCATCCTGTTTTGATTACCACAGTTTTGTAATATAACCTCAGGTCTGGAATTGTGATACCTGCAATTTTGCCTTTATTTTTCAAAATTGCTTTGGCTATTCAGACTCTTCTGTGGTTCCTATAAATTTTAGGATTGTTTGGTCTAGTTCTGTAAAAAAATCTGTTGGTGTTTTGATAGGGGTTGCATTAAATCTGTAGATTGCTTTGTGTAGTATAGACATTTTAATAATATTTGTTCTTCCAATTCTTGAACATGGAATGTCTTTCCATTTCTTTGTGTCCTTTTCAATTTCTTTCATCATTGTTTTATAGTTTTTAAGTTCAAAGTATTGGATTATAACATTTTAATAAGTTTGTAGTTGTATTCATTGTTGTTTTTATTTGCATATCCATAGCAACAAACGGTAGTGAGCATCTTTTCATGTGATCATTTGCTCCTCTGTATATAATCTTTACTAAAGTGTTTATTCAGACCTTTTGCTCATTTATTAATTGGGTTATTTGTTTTCTTATGGTTGAACATTAAGAGTTTTTTTTGTATTTCTGAAAACAGATCCCTTATTTAATATGTTTTTTGCAAACACTTTCAGTTTGTGGCTTGTATTTTCACTTTCTTAACAATTTCTTTAAAAGTAAACATTTTTTCTTTAAATGAAAACAAAATGTAAAGTTTAATATTTAAATTTAAAATGTAACATTGTGTGCCAAATCTACTAAAACATAAAGAGTTTTCCCTTTCATCAGTAGTCATTAACTATATTAATGAATAAAAAAATAATAAAGTGCAACTTGCCATTTTTTTCTCTTTCATGGATCACACTTTTGGTGCTATAGTAGTAACTAATCTTCAAATCCAAGTTCACACATATTTTCTCCTATGTTTTCTTAAATAAGTTCTATACTTTTGCATTTTACATTTGGGTCTTTGATTCATTCTGAGTCAAGTTTCGTGTAAGGTGTGAGATCTCTATTTATGTTCATTGTTTTGCATATGGAAGTCTAACTGTTGAAAAGATCATTATTTTTCTATGGAATAGCCTCTGTGCCATTATTAATAATTAGTTGATTATATTCATAAGTATCTTTTGAGCTCTCTATTCTATTCCATTGATCAACATGTCTATTCTTTTGCTAAAATAATGAAGTATTGGTTAGAGTATCTTTAAGATTAATTTTGCTTTTGTTGTTTTTGTTTAATTGAAGTATAGTTGACACACAGTATTACATTAGTTTCTAGTGTACAACATAGTGATCCAAGTCTATACATCATGCTATGCTCACCACAAGTATAGTTACCATGTGTCTCCCATAAAACATTGTTATAATACCATTGATTATGTTCTTTATGCTGTAATTTATCCTTGTGATTTATGCAATCCATAACTGGTAGCTTGTATCTCCCACTCCCCTTCACCCATTTTTCCCATCCCTTCTCCCTCTGCCCCTCTGGCAACCATCACTTTTTTCTCTGTATTTGTGGGTCTGTTTCTGCTTTTTGGTTGTTTGTTCACTTGTCTTGTTTTTTAGATTCCATATATAAGTGAAATCTTATAGTATTTATCTTTTTCTGTCTTACATTTCATTTAACATAATACCCCCTCTAGGTTCATTCATGCAGTCACAAATGTCAAGGTCTCATTATTTTTGATGGCTGAGGAATATTCCATTGTGTATATATACCACATATTCTTTGTTTATTCACCTATCAATAAACACTTGGGTTGCTTCCTTATCTTGGCTGTTGTAAATGCTGCAATTAACATAGGAGTGCATATATCTTTTTAAATTAGTATTTCCATTTTCTTTGGGTAAATTACTGGATCATATGGTATTTTTACTTTCAGCTTCTTGTGGAAACTCCCTACTATTTTCCACAGGGGCTATACAAATTTACATCCCCACCAACAGTGTATAAAAGTTCCTTTGTCTCTACATCCTAGATAATACTTGTTATTTCTTGTCTTTTTGATTCTAGCCATTCTGACAGGTGTGAGGTGATAGTTCATTGTGGTTTTAATTTGCATTTCCATGATGATTAGTGCTGTTGAGCATCTTTCCATGTATCTCTTTGCCATCCATATGCCTTCTTTGGAATAATCTCTGTTTATGTCTTCTGTCCATTTTTAATTGGATTATTTGTTTTTTTGGTGTTGAGCTATATACGTTCTTTATGTATTTTGGATATTAACCCTTTATCAGATATATCATTTACAAATATCTTCTTTCATTCAATAGGTTGCCTTTTCATTTTGTTAGTGGTTTCCTTTGCTATGTTTAAGATAAATTTTGAAATCAGGTCTTAAGGATTAGAGTGATGACTTCCAAGTTCTTTACATAGTGGGTCTGAAGCCAGAAGCTTCATTACATTAACTTTTGAGTATCTCCACCTTGATCTTTAGCACATGTCCACACCAAAAGGAAATACAATTCTATTCTACCTTATTCTGCCATTTTCTATTTTTTTAGGTTATCTAATTTATGATGGTATTTTACATGACCTTTAATCATCCTTGTACCTATCACAGTAAGTAAGGTAGAACTAAGCAGTATACCCTTGTTTATCTATTGAATATATGAAGACATAGATAAGGCAGCTGACCTATTTGGGTTCATTGCAGGTGAATGTGGTAGAAACAAGTCATTCTTTCAGAAGATTGAAATCCCATCTTTTCAGAAGTGGAGAAAAGAATTCATTATCAAAATCCTCTTAAGTCATTCTGTCATGTCAAATAAATTCTAATTCTTGTTTTAAAAAGCAACACAAACTGAAGTCAAAATTCCCAAATTACCTCTGATAAACTAGTACCACTACTTTATAGTCACAGCCCACACATAATCATTTGGCTTTTTGCTAAGTTTATTTTGTGGTTGCAGCACCAAGTGAAACATAATTGGGTAGGTTAAATATTTAGGAAGCCCAGGGAGATAATCACCATTGGTTTATGTTGGCAAAAATTCATTCATTATTTAAACTATTTACTCTTTCTTGATTCTGAATTGCTGTGGATTGTTCTCTGGTGTCTAGATGTAGATTGCTGACTAAAATATTGAGGCTTAAATTCAGATCTTGGCAATGTTTGTAGAGCAAATTGAATCTACATCACATTAATAAGTTCAATCCCACAACTGCCTGGATATTACAGCTTTTGTATGGAATTAGGGAATAAGGAATCTTGTTTACAATTCTAATTCATCATGGCATTGCTTTGGCCAGTTGCAGGAGCTCTTTTCATTTAGCGCTTTACCCAGAACAGTAAGTCCTCTATACTTTGAAGTAAATGGTAGCATTTGACAATCTCTTTTAGTATTTTTGCTCTAGTTCAGTATATAAATCAGTGCATCTGTGTAACATAACTTCCAAAAATATAAAGGGGGCACCTGATAGTTCAGAAATATCTTATATTAGAGTATAAAGTTCAAGGTGTAAGCTCCAGTTCTTGTTACCATCATATTCTAGTGCCCCACTCTGGCACATAGTTTGTACCTAATAAATATTTTTTTTAAGTTATTTGGCAGAGTAGACATCTAAAATTCCATTGTCTTTCAATTCTAGCAAAAACTGATGAATAGTTTTAAAATATCAGTAAGTAGAGTCTGTGTTCCATGGAAAACTCCATGTAAGCTCTGGTCTTAATCTTCCAGATATTTACACTAAAGTTAGAATATAAGACTTAGTATTGAAGAAAAAAAAATTATATAGAAAAAGTAGGACACTGAGACAATGATGAAAAAATTTGGGAGACCATAGTATCATTATATAGAGCTTTGTGGTTTAAATCGATTGCAGATATAGGATAAAGTTTCAAAAGAAATTTTAGCTTAGAAAGTAAATTTTACTTGGGTATTCATAAATTGTATATGAAAACATTATTTTAAAATATATTAATAGGGCATTTTTAAAACTGTTTTGTCTGCCACCTATTCCTATTGCATCCTCCCTTAGCATCAGGTGCTCAGAGATCATTGTTGCTGTAGGAGGAAGACAAAGAGAAAGAATCAATATTCAACATTACATTTTCAAAGTAAGCTTCAAGGACCCGTTTCAGAGACTAAAATTGTGAAAGCCAAGGCTACTTAGAAGAAATTTCATTATTATTTTCTTATGTTTTTGTTTTGTTATTGTTTTTGTTTTATGTATCAAAAGGCAAAGTCTCAAAGGAAAAAAAAAATGTTTATTGGTCAGCAGTGGATTGATTGAGTAGATGAAGAGAGATGAGGAAGAATTCCCAGGAAAGCATTGCAGTTGTTCTGATTCGGGGAAATAGAAAGGGTCTGAAGGACATGATGGAGTAGAATATGGAGAGATAGAGAGCACCAGTGAATCACCCAGCCTGCCTGAGTGAATGCTATTAATGCCCACCACCAGGGACATGCATGAAAGCCAAACTACTTCCTTAGAGTAATCTGTCATCATTGAGAGCTCTAGAAATTTTCTCTGTGAAAGAGCTCCACTATCTAACGTTCTCCTTGCTGTAGGAAGAAAGCATCCCATACACAGATGTGATCACTTTTTGATCATCCAGATTGAGTAACCTCCCTGTAGTTTTGTAAGCCCTCTGAACTCTCCTGTGTGACACTTTCCCTTAAACAGATAACTGTGTGCTAGATACCCCAAGGGAGTAATTGTGGTTAAAAGGAAAAAGTATGGTCTGTCATCTCTGTGGCTTTGCTTTGTCACTTGTCAGTTATGTTCATTATTCTCGATAAACTTTATTTTTCTTATTTAGGCTGAATTAGTTAGAACCATCCCATCCCAAGATGCAACAAGGATTGAAAATCATCCCTAACTGGTAGCTGTACAACTTATATCTGTCATAAGAATATCATATGCTGAGAAAAGTTGAATAACTCTGTCTATTCCGTCATTTAAAATTTAGAAACAGATAAGGATCCAGGAGCTCCAATAGTTACCGTATTAATATAATGGAACCAATAACATGATTCATATAAGTGTTGTAAAGAATAAATTAATTAATATATTCTTAATAACCTAGCACAGTGTTTGGCACATAGTAAATATCAACTAATGCTGGGTAGGAATACCACATCTCTCATTCCCCAACAAAGAGATGGAAGTGAAATAAATTAAAGGGATAGAAGAAATCTACAAATAGCCCAATCAAAAGTCCACTTCAAAAGAGAAAGAGAATAAGAGTCAAAAATATCTTCCTTCCTTAACACAACTGACCTACCAGCAATGCAACCAGACTCTTCATTTGGGTCTTCTTCATAATCTGCTCTAATCCCTGGGCCAAACAGATTGGGTTGCTAGGTATTAACTGTGAAGACAGATGAAACAAATGAATTGTGTGAGCCATGGTTTATTGGTTTTATGTGTTTAAGGATCGGTTGCTCTCCCAGAGAACAAGCCATCACCAAATAAAGGATGTGACTTTTTAAGTAGAATTCATCTAATAAGTGCCATGTCCCTGATGACACATCATAAACAGGTGGTACTCATTTTCCGTTACCTTCAGAAGTCACCAAAAACATCATAACATTTCAATTGAACTGCAGTTGAGAATAAATGTCCATTTTATTATCTCATTAAGCATTAGTGAATGAGCAAGGAGAGGAGAATTTAACTGTCTGCTCTTTTCTTTTTATAGCCCTCGACAGAAGTAGAACTCCAACCAACTGATGGACAGTGGCACAAAGGGGCACTAAAGTTATATGAGGGATGTTTGCATCTTATTATTCAGGCTCCATCTCGAACAGATGTCCCAGCATCTTGAAAGGAGATTTAGAGATTTACAGAGCAGGATGGCAGTGCAGCATCCTAGGTAAAGAAAGATCTGTGAGGAACAAAAGTCAACCCAAGCGTTAGCTCTGATTATCAAACATGCTGGCAAAAGTCTTTATCTTTGGGATTGTTGTATAAAGTCATGGATAATTTACATAATTTAAAAGAAACTTAAATTATGTGGCAATCTTTAGCTTATTGCATGTGTAACAGATGACTTTGCCAGAGTCTTCCAAATCTGATGATGGGATGGAGAGGTTGGTAATGGTAATGAGGGTAAATTGGGGAAAACCTAACAATCATTTTTCTTATCCTCGGATCCCAATAATCATTTTATGTTCATGAAAGAAAGAAAGAGATAGAGAGAGAGGAAGGAAGGAAGGAAGGAAGGAAGGAAGGAAGGAAGGAAGGAAGGAAGGAAAGAAAACTGGCATCTGGCCAGCCTCCTCACTCTGAAGGATTATGCTCAGTTCTGGGCCTTTTACCATAAGCAGATTGACTGACTTAATTTGAAAAAGGCTGGGGTTTAGCTTAAAATATTTTGAGTTCACCTTAGAGGAAGACCTTTTGAGCAATTATAATCCTGAGCATTTACTGTGTTCTATTGCTATTGAGGTCTGTCACCTCTGTGGGCTCTGAATTATCACTTATTAGTTAAAATCATTGCTCTGGATAAGATTCAGTTTTCTCCTCTATATGTTGAAGATTAAAGATTCCATTGTCTTTCCAATATGGTTAGAATTTTATAATACAACATGGCAATTGTAGTCTGTGGTTTAGTAAAACATCCAAGAATATCTAAGGTATCCGTGTTCCTGTGTGTATGTCTCTGTTGTGTAGTAGTAGTCTTTTCCTTTTTTATGCCCAGAATTGGAAAAAAAAAAAAAGAAAGAAAAAAAGGTGCCTCTTTCATTTAAGGAGAAAGACAAGAAAACGCCACCCTAGTCAGTACACTGGGCTGAAAATAGATATGACCAGAAATGGAGTTTTGTAGGTTACTCCTTTTAAGGTAGGCTTCATGTACTATCAAAGCAACTTCAGTTCATTGAGGAAGGTCTAAAGCCAGTTTGGGAGAGATGACACCCCAAAACCTCACATACAATGTGAAATGAAGCACAACCTTCTGGGTGTCCTAATTGCCCTCTTTTCCTCTTCCATCTCAAAGGGTCATGCACTCCCTCTCCACAAGGACAAGAGTAATGGTAGGAAGAGGAGTTTTTAGGACAGAGGAGATCAAAATAATAAATAAATAAATTTAAATGTCATTAGTCATATGAATTTAGCATTATACAGTCAGGAAGCACTGTTTAGAAGACCTGTCTGGTAGCTAGGAAACTTCATTCACCTTGTTTTGATGGCATTGTTATTATTATTTTTTTTTTCTAGTATCTCCAGTTTTGAATGGATGCAAAACATGCCATTTTCCTTTCTAAAATGTTTAGTAGTGTTTTGAAATGTATTCAGACTTGTAATAAAGTAAGATTGTTTCCTTTAGTCATCTCATTTACTTCTTTTTCTTTCTTTTACCCATCCACACATTTCACTTATTTTCCAACCCTGAAAATCTAACTCAATTTCTTTTTTTTTTAATTTTTAAAAATGTGTATTGTGGTAAGACACTTAACATGAGATCTAGCTACTTAAATTTTAAGTATACAGTGCATCCTTGCTAAGTAGAGTCACTAGGCAAGAAAGCATATCTCCAGAACTTACTCATCTTGCAGAACTGAAATTTTATACCTGTTGAATAACATCCATGGCTTGTTCCTGTCTTTTTTCCTCAGAGGAAAATCTTTCAGTGTTTCACTATTGACAATGATGTTACACGTAGGCTTGTCATATGTGGCCTTTATCATGTTGAGGTACATCCCTTCCCTATCTAGTTTGTTGAGTTTTTATCATGAAAATATATTTAATGTTTTCAAATGTTTTCTCTGCATCTATTGAGATGATCGTGTGAATTTTATCCTTTATTAATGCGGTGTATTACACTAATTGGTTTGTATATATTAAACCATCCTTGAATCCCAAGATTTATCCCACAGGTAAATCCAACTTGATCATGTATTGTTGTTGTTGTTGTTGTTGTTTTAATTCAGTTGTCTTTCTGTCTTCTCTTGTAGCACACTAAGCTTTTTAAAGATGATCATCTTGAATTCTTTGTGAGGTAATTCATAAATCTCCATCTTTATGTCATTTACTAGAGATTTATTTGGCTCCCTTGGTTGTGTCATATTTCCTGATTCTTCGTGCTCCTTATAGCTTTATGTTGGTGCCTGTGCATTTGAATAAACAGTCGCTGCTCTGAGTCCTTACAGACTGGCATCAACAAGGAAAAACTTTCACCAACCAGCTTAGCTGATTCTGGGAGCTTCTCAAAAACTTTTCTATGGATGTGCATGTTCCCCTCCTCTCTCTTCTTTCTGGGATAGAACTCTTAATGTTGTGTGCCTTTTCCCAATGTCACAGTCATGCTGGCCAGAGTAAGCCATCCGTCCCTTTTCCCTAGGGACCACACAGTGGCTGCACACTCAACACCTCTCTGTCCCTCCTGATGGACAAGTCTCAGGGTTGAGAGACTTCTCTCAATACCAGAGAGCCATGTTAGTTGCTGAGAGCCACCTGCCCCTTTTTTCCTGGGACAGTGCACTGAAATTCTAGAATTTTATGTGAAACCTATCCTTCTCTCTCTCTTTTTTTTGAAGGAGACATCTCAAAATCATGCACCTTCTTCCAACTCTGTAGTGTTATGCCACCGCTGAAAGCTGCCCACCATTTCTTTGTTCTTGGCTGTTTCCAAGTGTCAGAATTGCCATTTCCTTCAGCATTCTGGGTGAGATGAGACAGTAGCAGGTCTGTCTAGCGGCGCACCAAGATTGGATGCACACTTCACACTCTCTTTTCCCCTAGGGAGAAATAGTGGACACAGGGGATCTCTCTTAGTGTCCACCTGTGCTGGCTTGGGTATGGGCTGACACCGGTAAAATGAAATTGCTCTTCGTACCCATTGCAATGTGGCTATTCACAGTTTTGTGCTCCTCTAGGTCACTGCAACTTCATAACTGGATTCTGGAGTTTTCATAAAGGCATTTTGGTCCTTACAGTGTTCTTAAATGAGTGCTTCTGTGGGGGGACTTCCTAGTCTGCCACCTCACTGATGTCACAACCTCAAATCTAACTCCGTGTCTGCTCTTCAAATCAGGACAGAGTCAGGAAAATGTCTGTAGTGAGATATTTATCATAAAAATAATAATAAAAAAACGATGCTTAATTTATTTTATGACATTATGCCATCAAATGTGGTTTTGATACATGTTTAATCAGCTTTAAATCTGTTGATAGCCTCTACTCCAGGCTTTTGACAAACACTAATTGAAATTCACCCCAATCAGTAGGTGAAAAAGTATTCTTTCCCCCAAAGCTCAATTTTGAGGTAGAGTAACATCTCTGAAAATGTAATCACCATATATCTCTAGCGAGTGAAAAAATTCACTTCATTTGTTTACAATTCCATCTCAATTGCATGCATACATACATATTTTTGAAGTGAATATATACATTTTTCATGCCCCCTCTGAAAATACCAGAACTTTGAACCTGTAAAATCATATCACTACCATAACTTCCAGGTCTAGTTGATTATTTTAATTATCAGAGCAGGATAGTGTAAGTGGTGGTGTACAATTAGAATGATTCTACAATCATAAAGACTGAACTCACGTGTTTCTGAAATAAGTAGGTGGAAATCTAGGTATGGTAAACATCAATATGGAAGAAAAACTCTTTGAGTTCATAAGACCCTGCATGTTCTTATATTTTCTGGTCTTCAAGATTTAAGAGTTTAATCTTTGAGTTTCTGTATAAGACATCCACACCTTATGCCAATTAAGCACTGATAGCCACTGTTATGGACCAATGGTTTCCTAGAATCTGAGATGCTTCAGGCCAGCACATGGTGAGGAAATGGGATTTTAGCTTCTATTGTGCTGAAACCAGCAGACAAATCAATTCCATCTGTTTGTGCAGAAGCTGGCTATATCTATTACTGAACAGTATGCTCAATGATTTCATTGAGGATGGTATTTAAAAAAACAAAACAAAACAAAAGAGATGTCAAGGTAAAAATGTTTTTGGAAGTGAAATCTATTTTTTGTTGTTAATATGAATTTAATCACCAAATTTCATTATCTCAATTCTTTTTTTCTTTCATTTTTTTATTATATTATGTTAATCAGCATACATTATGAAAATCCATTTTGAACAGATCCAGTAATTGGAAAATTAAAGTTAGACCATAATCAGATCTAATAATTTATTTGGTTCAGGTCTTAAATATTTTAATTATTCAATATGTTAAAAAAAAATCTGTGCAATAAAATTTCTTGTAAGATAGAACTCTCTGCCCAAACTATATTTAAAAGGCTACATCCTTCACCCACTCAACTGCCCACTCCTCCACTCCACATCCATCCTACCAACCTCTGCCCCACACCCACTTCATCCTCACCCTGTCAAATTTGTAAACCAGACTCTCTTCTGAACTGATTAATATTAGGATTATAGGTTATTCCATAAAGAGTAGTTTGCTCTTAAATATACAAAGAACTTTGCATATTTATTTTTCTACAAGGTAGACATTTCTAGAAGTCTTCAAATGATGTCTCTAACATTTTTTTGTGTGTCCTGAGATGATATTATTATGGTTTCACCTTTCTGGAAGTCAAGTTGTACATTTATACTCTGGAAAAAAAATACCATAAAAATTAAACTGTTAGGAGTACACTGAGTACCAATTCTTACCCTGGCTGAGTTTTCCTATCCTCAACCTGTGTGGTTCAGCACCGTCTGATTGAGAATAGCTGAATCCTGATGGAGTTCTTGGCTTTTGTCATCACCTCATTTGCAAGTGTTCTGGGGTTTCTAAGAAGCCACTTCCTTCCCTTCCTTTCCCATTACTTAATGCAGTCAAGATGCTCATCAATAAACTTTTGAGAAATATAAGTTCACCATTTAATATTAGTAGTAGTTGCTCAAGTTTTAAGTGCTGGTCTAGTTGGAAAGACATACATAGAAACAGGTATTTTCAAGCTATGAAAAGCAAGTTGAGATTCTATAGGTTACAAAAGTAACACTTTTGCTGGTTGTTACAGTTTTGAGGCTAACCAAGAGGGCCTTAATGTTCCCCTCAATTTGACTAAACTTCAGACGGCTTTCCTTTTCATTATAAGCCCCTGACTTTCTTTCTCTTATCATATTGACTTTAGAAAAATAGCACCCCCTCCTCCCAAAAAAGAAAGAAAAATAGCACCCAAGTCTCTCAGTCTCCTGTGAGGGGTGGGAGCCTAACTTAGATCAGCACCAACTAGCCAACACAGATGTCCTAATCATATTGACCAACCTCTGCCATAACATCTTCCAGTATTTTTCCACTCACTCAGGCAGCTGTTAAAAACTCTTCTTTTTGTTTCAAGAGGAGTTGAGTTCAAACTCTCTCCCTTATCACAATAGCCTTGAATATAGTCTCTCTTGCCTGTTTCACTTGTCCAGTACAATTTTTCTTTGACAAGAATCACCAAATATAGAGCCCAAAGTTCACAAACTAGTGAGAACAAGATAAATAAACACTTTCGTGGTTGTAGGAATCCGGCAATTACTAGGGGGTAGGTCATAATCTCCTGCTTTCCTGAGAAAGGCAAAAAGCACTAATGGTTACTGCTAGAACCATTCTATCTTTTCTAGCAGTTATCCACAGCAGGAGAGAATTCTCTCGCATGACAAGGAGGGAACATGTTTCAGGCTCCACCTGGATTTTCCTTCCTCTTCTCTGTCCACCCGTACCCATTCCCTCTTACAAGCCAGTTGTAAAACTCTCTCTCACTATTTCAAATCTCTTTAGTCTTTCTCTTCTGTAAATTACTTCTATAATTTTTTTTTAAATGTGAACAATCCATTAAGAAATTTTACATTTCATTTAATAGGCCTTATAAAAATGCATTTCTTCAGCCCCCAATCCCAATTTGTAATATATCCCTTTGCCCTGGCCCTTTTTAAATAAAATATAGTGTAAATATTAAATATTCCAAGGGTTGTGCATACTTGTCTTTTCTTGGGAGGCAAACTTCTAGGACATGATTGCAAAAAGCAGTCTTAAACAATTTACTCCTTAGATTTGAACTCTCTGCCTCAGGGAGTCTCTGTTTTGATTCCTCCGTCCAATACCCTACCAGCCCTAGGAGAATATTTTGTCCCTTTCTCTCTTTTTCCAAATGAACCAAAAGCTAAATGTTCTTCTTTTCTCATCGAATGAAAGACATTGTATATTACGTATGTTCCATAGGAAAACAAAAGGAAAATTGATAACAACAACAAAAAGTTAAACAGGAAATAGCCATTGATGTTTGTATTTTTAAAAATTTATGAAGCATTGGGGCGCCTGGGTGGCTCAGTCGTTAAGCGTCTGCCTTCGGCTCAGGTCATGGTCCCAGGGTCCTGGGATCGAGTCCCGCATCGGGCTCCCTGCTCTGCGGAAGCCTGCTTCTCCCTCTCCCACTCCCCCTGCTTGTGTTCCTGCTCTCGCTATGTCTCTCTCTGTCAAAAAAATAAATAAAATCTTTAAAAAAAAAAATAAAATAAAATAAAAAAAATAAAATAAAAAAATAAAAAAAATAAATAAAAATTTATGAAGCATGTAGAAATGAATTGTTCTCATTGAAGATAAATAATCTATATCTCCTCCTCTTTCTTGATCTCCCTCTTGTCTCTTCATATGGTCTGGAGAATCTTCTGTTAAACTGTAGGTCTTGAGAAATGCAAATTGAAAACTATTGACCTAGAAGATTGGGGTCACAGTGGTTATCAAACAGCAGGGTGCCTGAAATCATTGGGCATCATTTGAAAATGAAAATTCTGATATAGGGTACCCATAGACCATTATGAGAGTTGACTAGTGGGCCAGATCTTAACTGCCAGGGAAAGTCAGGAGAAATCTTATTTTAAAATTTCTAGGCTCAGTTTATCCCTCTCAGGGGAAAAAGTTTAAAGTTAAAATTGACTAAGGGAAAGTAGACAGCTGCAAAAATCACTAATTAGTTAAATTAGTCTCTTCAAATGGTTAGCAAGTTCATCTCCAATTCTGCTAAATAGTGCCTGTTTCTCATTTTGAGATTCAGAGATCTTACAGTATTATCTTTTCTAACATTAAAAGAATTACTTTGGAAATATAATTAAGACATCTAACAAAGAACAAGAATCCTTTATTCTTCTTCCAGCCTCCTTTTCTGTGTCTTTTTAAACAAATGTTGTTGACAGTTGGCTTGCCATCTGTTCCAGCAGGGCAAAGTGTAAAAGTTTATGATATTTTTCAATGGAAGCAGTTGATTATAGATAACATTATTTTCAGAAAATATGTCTGTTAATGTCTCATTAAAATATTAACCAACAAAGCGGTTGGTCTGAAAAGAAACCCCAAGAATAGAGCTGGCACATTAGTTCCCAAGGTATTTACAACTTTGTTTTTCATGTTAAAGCAGGTTCAACTTCAAAACTTGTAATTGGGCAAAGGGAAGGGATAGTGGAGTGACATCTATCTCTAACTTTTTAATCCTACAATGTTGACTGCATAGGCTAAGGCCTAGTTGGCCATTATTATTGTACATAATATTATTATAAAGGTGGAACAGTGACAACTGGCAAACTGTTATAGGAAAAGTTCTTTGGTCAACAAAGGCTACAATGGAGACGTGTTGCATTTCCTTCCATTTTTCGGTGATTAGTAGCAGGCATTATTTATTTTGAGTTGTGTGGAAAATTTGTGCAATGAATCCACAGTAGTCCACTTTCCTGATCTCTGTTTTTTCATTTGTAAAATGGGAATCGCCATATTCACCATACCATTCTTGGCACATAGTGCCCTCATTTTTCCATCAGGAGAGAACCCAGTGAATCAGACTTACTGGTCTTTCCAGTAGACTCTAAGAAAAGTTCTCATAGCTGCAGTCCAGCTACTTGGTGCCAAGAAGTCCACAGAGTCATGTGGTAGGACTCTGGTCAGGTGGCAAATCATGTGAGGGTGAAATTTACTTAAATGCATCACAATGGAACAGACACTGGGAAGACTCTTAACAGATATTAATACTCAGCCCACCCTATCCATTTCTTTACATGATTAACTATTAGCCCCCCCATTTTTAGTTGCTTAAGATAATATAAGTATGAAATTATTGGCATGGAAAGACTTTAAAAAAATCCATTCTTACTACCAAACCAGCCTAAACTGATGCATTTGTCCAATTTTTCACATCTTTATACAACTTCTCCCATAACAATTTTCTCTCTCACTCAGATAAATTTTAAAACCATGGTCCATAACCAGAAATCTTCATATTAGGGTAAAAATGTGATTCTTCTAATTCTTTTATCAGTGCTATTTCTCTAATTCTGTTATCAGTGCTGACAGTGGACACTTTTGATTGCAGGTCACCAAGCAAGATTTCAAAGTGGATCCCTTACCCTTAGTTAATAATAAAATAAGCATTTCTCTTTTTTTAAGTGCCCTCCTGGCCATCAGGGATTGTGCCAAAGAAAACCACACCTCTGAGAGCCACCGCTCTATCTCTAGGAAGTCTCTACTTGAATGAAGAACATTATTACTTTGCCCTCCAAGTTGCTTCTCTCCAGAATGAATAAACTCAATTCCTTTCATCTTTCCTCTCAGGCTTTCTTTTCCATGCCTTTGTGATTTTCCCTTTGTATGAGCTGTCCAGAAATAAACTACGACTGAACAAAGCTAAATGTTATAAATGTACAATTAATATAACCAACCCATGCCTCAATGCTATACGGAGAAAAATAATTTTAAAATGTTCTCTTCCCTTTCATGATGTCCAAACTCAGAAAATATTGTATTTTTATACAGTAGTACTATTTTTCCCTAATTAAAAATAGTACTTATGTTGTGAATCTCTTGCAATGGATACTGTTCAAGGCAAAGCCAGGTTGTTTAACTTCTATTCTTGTTAACCTTCTGTGTATGGTTTATTTATTGAACAAATACAAATCATAGACACTTGGTCTTCATTAAAGCTGGTTAGCTCAACAAAAGTAATAATAATTAAAAAGAAATCTGATAACAATAGAAGTGAGGAAAAGAAATCAAAATTTATTACTCTGTTAATGTCCTAGCATTTCCTAATGAAGACAAAGTAAACTCTTCCTGCCTAACCAAAGGTCAATGTTAACTTGAATCTCCTCTATTTATATATGTTCCTGGTACCTATAAAGACCTTGAGAGACTTTAAGGAAAACCTTGTGTGTTATTATATAGAATAAAATCTAATGACACTTTAAATCTTACTTCCAACACCACATAACCAAAACATAATGTGAAGACAGACTTAAAATTGTTTTCTTACTCACTCTCCACCAATATAGACCTGCTGCCCTATATCATTATAACTCTATTCCAACCTAATATCCTAACCTACCTCAAATGCCTTAAATAATACCTTTGAAATTGTATAGACCCAAAGAACATACACAAACACTGAACAATGCCCTCTAAAAATAGGAGGAAGATATACAGCATATGAGTGGGACAAAGAGGAGTAGTGGCTGTGTCTCAGGAGCAGGAGGGGAAGAATGAAGAGGGGGAAATTGGAGGGGGAGATGAACCATGAGAGAGGATGGACTCTGAAAAACAGACGAGGGTTCTAGAGGGGAGGGGGGTGGGAGGATGGGTTAGCCTGGTGATGGGTATTAAAGAGGGCACGTTCTGCATGGAGCACTGGGTGTTATGCACAAACAATGAATCATGGAACACTACATCAAAAACTAATGATGTAATGTATGGTGATTAACATAACATAATAAAAAAAAAGGAAACTTCTAATTTTTAGCTTAAATGCTTCAATATTGTTTGAATTCTTTTATAGTAATACTATATCAGTGCATCATTTTGTAGAATTTAAAAATAATGTGAACTGATACTTTTGAAAAACATTAACAATCTTTAATGGTTCATAAACAAAAAATAAAAATCCCCAAGAGTGGATTAAAATTATTACTTGAATACAGTATCCATTAATCCTAGATATTTGCACTTTTTTTTCTTTTCTAGCATACCTTTATGTAAGTTGAAAACTAACAGAAAAAAATGATTTTGGTTGTACCTGCATTTCCCAAAATGTCCAACATTAAGGATCCCATTACTGGAAGCAGTAGAAAAGAAAAAAAAAAAAAATATATATATATATATATATATATATATATATATATATATATATATATTTATATAAATTGATCACCAGAAACTAAATAATAAAAGCTCTGGCCACATCATCTGATTATCTGGGCTATTTGCATTAGCAACTGGCTTAATCTCAAGACTGAGTCTGTCAAATTCACATTGTCTGTCTCAGGCCATATAGCTCTCTTCTTTTCTTTTCCTTTTTTCTTTTTTTAGAAAATGTTATTGCTGGATACCTTAAAATACTGCCTAATGAAAATGAATTTTGTTACTATTTCCACACCATTTAACTGAGAGGAATGCCAATATGCCATCAAAGCAATAAACAAATTACTGCCTTTAACTAAAAATGTTCCCTGCCACAAAACTCCCTCAGCAGGTGCTCCATAGAACACTGATGACATCCAATGGCCAAATAAATGATTTGCAGGGTTTTAGCTGCTCAGTAGGGCCTTCCCTCAGGTGGTATCCCTCTTGGCACCACCCACCTTTGTTATCTTCTCCATATGGAGATTAAGTACATACAATCTCTTTCTATGGAGACCGGCATGGAGAAACCAGAAAGAAACAATGGAAAATGAAAACAGCAATCATTTTAGAGTTATGTTGCAAAGCCAACCTCTGAAGGAGATCATATCTTTAGAAGCCCCATGGGAAATCTCATTTAGGTAGATGTTTCTATGCTTCAGCTATGTTTGGTTTGAATGCTGCTCCAGATGATAAAGTTTTGTGTGTTTTTTTTTAAAGATTTTATTATTTATTTCACAGAGAGAGACAAAGCGAGAGAGGAAACACAAGCAGGGGAAGTGGGAGAGGGAGAAGCAGGCTTCCTGCGGAGCAGGGAGCCCGATGCGGGGCTCAATCCCAGGACCCTGGGATCATGACCTGGGCTGAAGGCAGATGCATAACGACTGAGCCACCCAGGTGCCCTGATGATAAGGTTTTTTAAAATCCAAGGATCTCATGCCCCAGGTTAAAAATGTTTTTAAGAAATTTAAAAATAATATTGTAATAAATTCCAAAGATTATTGTAAAAGACCCATTTCTTACGGTGGTTTAATTCTGTTCCCTGGTTTTGTTATAGTTACATCATGTCTACTAACTCTGATAAAGCTACTGCCAACTTCCCAAATGACTGTTATTATATCAATTTCTTCTTGGTTCATAGCCTGCTTCATTGCCATTAACTCAAAGGTGGCTTGTGACGAGAAGAATGAATCAACAAAGGCAGAAAATTTCCTTACTACCTGCAGCCCATTGACAAGTCCTTGAAACACGCCGAGTGACATTCCTTTAGGGACTCAACTGCCTCTATTAATACTTTGCTAAGGGCAAAAGGCAACCCTAGCCTGAACCACCTCCCCCCACACTCAGGATCCTGTAAGTCTACTTTAAGTATAAGAATTCCTTTGGAAACAAATTCCTTTATCTCTAAACCGTCCAAGATACATGTTGGCAATCATTCCCCAAGCATATGGCCCACTGATACACATGACTTAAGGTTTTATTAGATGGAATGAACTTTTCCCAATGATAGCTAGCCCCCTCAAGGTCCCAGAAACCTTGCTTCCAAAATTCCTTAAGAGACTTATGCTATCCCTAACCCCCTCCCAACTTGAAAGTATATAATGGGCCAGTCCTCATGACCCCATTGCAGCTCTTTCTGCCCACGGGTCTTGTCCCCGTGCTTTAATAAAATCACATTTTTGCACCAAAAAAAAAAAAAAAAAGAGTGAATCAAGAACAAAGAAGAAGGAATGGTTTGGGTAGTTCCTTTACACCTGTTCTGTGACTATTCTCTGTGCTTTAATCCCCCACACCTTTGCTTACACTGATCCTTAAGACTGAACTCATATTCCTCCAATTTCCACCAGCCAATTACATTCATACCATAAGCCATAATTTGATATTTTAATATAGCTTTCTTGAATCAATCTATTTGAAATTAGGTATATTTTTCTAGGTTGAAGGACAGCTTTGTTTGTTTTTCACTTTGAACTAGTCTCTGTGACATTGTACAGAGATAAATAGATGATAGATAGATGGATAAGTAGATGATAGATAGAGACAGAAAGAGAGATAAGATCAGATCAGATATCAATTTCCAGCTCATTTTGAAGAGTTTTGAGAACAGGAATAGGATACTATCCATGCCGGAGTCTTAATAATAGAGTAATAACAGTAATAACAGAGTACCTGATTTTCAGCAGGTGCTCAATTCATGTTTCTTTAATTCATGTCTTAACATTATTACATAGCCCTGTCTAATCTCAATACTCATATTTTCTAATCTATCAGCAAAATTAACACATTTGATCATTTCTTCCTGTTTTTAACACTCTTTCAATCAGCTTTCAGGATATCACAATTTCTTGTTTTCCATTTTTCTCCCTGGCCATCATTTTTATTATTATCTGGTTTCCATGAATCTCTACAGCTTCCAAAGATGAGGGACTGAAGCTTTGATGTTCTCTACTTACATTCACTTCTTTGGGAATCTCATTCCCCAATGGTATTAAATTCCATCTCTATTCTGATGAATATCAAAATCATATTGCTAGCCCAAACCTTACTTCAACCCCAGATAGTTCTAATCTGAACCCTTGATCTTCACTCTGAATTTTTCCCCTATTGCCATTTTGAGAATCATAGTAACTCACAGTTCTACCTTACAGATGCTCAGGCCAGAAACTTTGATCCTTGCCTTGTATGCTTCATTCATGATATACATGTGATCCATCATCAAGTCCTGTCAGCCCACCTCTTTTCACACCTTGTCCAAATACCATAATGTTTAATGTGGATTATTGAAATAATACTCCAACTTGTCTTTCTGCTTCTGCTCTTGTCTCCATTCAGTCTATTCTCAGTACAGTAGTCAGAGAGATCCTTTAAAATATAAGCCAGATTGGGTCATCCCTCAGGTCAAAATCCTTCAGTGAATTATCTTAATCAGGAAAAAAGCCAGAGCCCTGCAAGGCCCTCTACAGTCTAACCTCCTAGACCCCATCTCCTTCTACTTCTTTCATTTGCTTCCCCTCAACCTTATTGGTTTCCATTCCAAGCAGCTCCTACTTAGGGCCTTTGAATTGTTTTTTCATCTTCCTAGAATTCTCTTCTTCCATATGGGCATAGCTCTCTCCCTTTCTTTTTTGTCTTCTCTTCCAGATATTACCATTTGAAGTATTTGTTATTGTCTGTCTCTCCCTGATAGCCAGAGAACTTTTAGTTGTTGTTTTTAATGAAAAACAATAATGGTACTTATTACCCTTAACACCTACAATAGATACAATGAACAGAAGGCACTCAATACATATTTCTTTCATGAAAGAATTAATGAATAAGGGATTGAAACCATACAACTGTTCAATTTTCCCTTGTGTTCCAAATACCAGATTAGAATGAAGAGCCATGATATGCACTGTTCTCAAGCTCAAAACAACTACTTTGAAACACAGAAGATAGATGCATATAACTCTATAATTTAAAGTTAGGAATCCTTTCCAAAATCCAGGCCAACTCAATCTATAGCTGATAGGTTAAATATATAATGGGTTATGCAGTTATATACATTGATACTGTATGAATCTATATTGTCATACATGAAACACATTTCATAATATTTTGTTAAAGGAAAAATTGTGATTATAAAGGTTATATATAGCCATTTTTCTTTGAGGAATGTAATATAAGGAAGGAAAGAAACAAAATATTGAGGATATAGACTAACATGTTATCAAAAGTTATCTCTGAACAGTAGAGTCATTTTCTTTTTTTAATTTTTTTAATTTCTCTTCATTTGGAATTCATGTTGGACCCTTCACCTTCCTTCACTTAATACGTTTTCTCCTACTTTCTGCTTTAAGTGGAAGGGGTTAGAAGTTAGCACATAATTTTTTACAGATCTGAGAGTTAAGAAATTCACCCCTTCTCACTGTCCACTTCACTGCTGTAGGAATGGCTGTATTTCTTGTCAGTTCCATAGTTCCCCCTCTCAAATAAACAAACAAATAAACATTCTACCCAAAAAGAAAACAAAACAAAACAAAAACAAAAGCACTAAAACTAATAACTTACTGAGAAATACTTTTTTAAAAAAACTCTGTACTTGTCAAGCCAAAACCTGACTGTGCCAGAGAAATAATTCATCTCTAAATAATATTTGAGAAACCATTTGTTTGAACAGCAATAAAGAAAACAACTACTGTCTGTTCCTTTCAAATGAATAGATCTGTTTACAACTCATTTTTCATTTTAAAACAATGTGAAAGTCTATTGAAGGTTTCACCCCTTATATTTAATTAACTAGTGAGATGTCATATTACCTAATGAGTATTTTCTAGATGGCATATTTTCCCCTTTCATCATTTCTCTGTAAAATTACTTTTCTTCCCTCTCCATACTTGACTTTTTCCCTCACAATTTTAACATCTTTATTTTCGTGTCCATAAGTCATTTTAAAGTACATTTTTTTTAATTTTTTGACCACACATTTGTCTTTCTTGAGGAATGAAACACTTTGCTGTTCATCACTTGAATCTGTTTGACTAATTAGGTAATAAACAAGACTAAAATATCAGAGGCTTAAAACAATAAAGAATCCTTTTTTGTTCTATATATATGGAGAGAGAGAGAGGGAGATTATGACTGAACTACAAATTGCCTTCTCTTCAATATCCAAGCTGATGGAGACGGAGCAGCCCTTATCTGGAACATGGCTTAGCTTGTGTTAGAAGGAACATGGTATAACGCAGATTAGTTCTTAAAATTTCTGCCTGAAAATGACACACATCACTGCAGCTCACACTGCATTACCAAAGTCAAATGGCCACTTTCAAGTTCAAAAAGATGGGGATATATAATATGTGCACAGAAAAAAAAAATAATTAATTCATATGTATTTAAATCATATGTTATATATCTTATATATATATATCATATATGATATCTCATATATATAATATTCTACTGATAAGCCTATATCAGTATATTTTTCAAAGCCAGAATTTTTAACGTAGACAGCAACATATATTTGAGCACTAAAATAAACAAGATAAAAAAGAAGTTGGGGTTTAGGAAAAGTGAATCAGAGAGGGAGTGTTAGAGGAGGTGAGCTTGGGTGGGATTTTTAAGAGGAATCAATAGGTCATGTGCAAAGGCAGAGGAAAAGAAGGCACAAGAAGGAGTCCATGAGTAGGCAGTGCTTCAAGGCATGTGACCCCTAGGTTATGAAAGTTTGGTGCTCAAGACAGTGAAGGAAATGGCACTGGGAAGGACTTAGAGGTTAGCAGGATATTTCATATAGAACCACAATAATCTTTTGTGTATTGGGTTGACATAATTTTAAACTAGCACTCTGATGTATGCATCCAATGTCAAGTGGGCCTGGGCAGTGAAGTTAAGGTGCTCCTTTAGCAACCATGTGCCTTCTAGTGAGTTCTGTGTGCATGCACATATATGTGCTTTTGCACATGGGATGTATATTTGGAGTTTTGTGGTAGATAACTTCCACTGTGTAACTTCCATGGTTATAAATTATGTATCTGCCCAAGTTAAAGTTTTAAGAAACAGAAGCTGATTCAGGATGACTCCAGCCTAAAATAATATTATTGTAAATATTTGAGGCAGCTCAAATCAATGCATAGTTCTAAAAAACCAGGTTCCTTGAGGCAGACAGGAGATAAGGCCCAAACCACAGCTCAAACCTGGTTTGATGTGGAAAAGCCTTCTGCCTTCACTACCTCTACTAGACAGCGACCACCTGGCCCTGGGGTTTTGCTGCATTTTGCTTCTGAGACAAAGACCAGCATGCATGGATCTGAGTGCTGGAGCCAAGCATGCTGTTTGTGCCCAGGTGCAGGAGAGTCTAGATAAGGGAGTATCTGGCATCTCTCCCTTTAGAGTGAGATGGTCTTTCCCATGTCCCATCAGACTCCAAAAGTGTGGAATCCCCAAATACTGAAAGAGGTTTAGATGTTGATTAGTCAAACTGAGTGAAAATACCCATATAAACAGAAAGAAAAGAAAGGACTTCTATGAAAAAAAAAAAAAAAATCAATTGGAAAAATGAGTGATGTTGAGAGATGGCAAGGCAAGGATTGAAATTAGGTTTGGGAATGTTTGTGCTGGTGGCTAGGAAGATACCCACACTTGGGTGGCCAGAAAAGCATGACTTGTGGAGCCAAGAGAAGGGAATTCAAATTCTTGTATTGGTCTGTACTAGCTCTGTGGTCATAGTCAAGGTGTAGTCTAGGAACTCCAGTAAATCAGAATAACAATATTAGTATGAAGATCAAATAAAATAATCTGTGGAGGCTCTGTCATGCTATCTACCATATGGCAAGTGCTCAACAAACATTACCCAGCCACCTATTCTCCACAAGCCTTGGGTTAAAGGCTATGAGAGAAGTCAGTACAAAGATTTTTATGTTGTTCTAGCATTTAATGTCTCACATTCCTCAGGAGACAATGCTTGGTAAAGAAACAAAAAGAATAGGGGCACCTGGGTGGCTCAGTCAGTTAAGTGTCTGACTCTTAATTTCAGCTCAGGTCATGATCTCATGGGTAGTGAGATTGAACCCTACATCAGGCTCTGCGCTTAACAGGGAGTCTGCTTCTATTCTTCTCACTCTCTCTCTGTACTCTCTCTAGCTCTCTCTCTAAAATAAATTTTAAAATCTTAAAAAAAAGGGAAACAAAAAGAACATAAAAATTAGAGGTAAGTTGTACTATTGATAAGTGATAGAATCTGGATGGATCACATTGTATCCTTTGACTATATCTGGTTTTCTCCCAACCAAGGTGCTGAAGACACACTATTTCATGAACAATCCTAGGGAGCAAGTCTTTCAGGGTATAATCCCTAGACTTTTACCACCATTTCTTCCAAGTAAATCTGCTTTTCCATCTAGCTTCACTTTCTTCTTTCCTTTGAATCCTTTCTGGAAGGCAAAATAGCAAGCAGGCCCTTTATAGGTAATTTAAGTTAAAAAGCATTAGGAGTCACAAAAGGTCTACAAAGGGGCCCAGATTCAAATATAATGATAAATGTTAACCTCATCCTTTGGCAAACCAATAGAAAGTAGTGGGTAGCTAGGGCTAAGCGTTGTTTGACCTTCCTAAATGCATTTCAATTTAAATTGTTTTAAAATGCAGGCAAAGTAAAATATAAATGAAGGCAGATAGTTTCCAGGTTGCAGACCATGACCCATATCTGGGGTTTCTTATCTTCTGTGCTTCTTTTTGCCTCCATGACAACAGAGAGGATGGAATTCCCAAAGTGAAGGGCTTCTGGCTTGGGTTCAAGCAGCTTTACATTTCATCTATCATTCACATAGAGATTGCACAGGATATTATTTGAAAAAGAGTTCTGTGGCTAAAAAGAGAGTCTAGATTATGAAGCTCTCTTATGCAGACTTTCAAGACTCTCTCATCAGATTTATTATAAGTGAAGACTACACTTTACTTTTCCCAAAGCACCGCCATGGGTATTCTTTCATATAACTCTCTCAAGAATCTAGTGAAGAAGGAATACCACTTTGGTATTTACGATCAAGAATATGGCTATTTAGAATTTTCATTCAATAGAATAAAACTTTATCATCTATTTTGAAAGATAAAAGGGAGGTTAGAATGTTCTTCATTTTTCAGTCAGTGTTTTTACTAAGTCTCTAATGGGCCCATTCTTCCCAGAAAAGAACAGAGTCGGGAAAGGAAAAATGGAATGTGAAATCAAAGTGTTCAGGGGACATGGGCTCTCACTGAGATCTCAGTGATCATCATACTCCTGGTTAGTGAGACCTATTGGAATTCTTTTCTCACTATCATCTTGTAATTCACAACTTAAGCATGTTCTAGTAAATAGAGGTGCTTCCATGGCTTCTCCTTCCTACACTTCTTATCCACACATCTGAGAAGAGTTATGGGCTCTGATATTAAAATATCGAATGATACATTAGTTGCTTTTTCTCCTATGTCTTGATGTAATGAAAAAAAGCATGTCTGTAGAATTGGCTATTTCATTCTCAATTGAACCAATTATTTAAAAGTGTCGTTTATATACAGACCCTGCAGCTATATCAGTGCAGCTAGAACTTAATTTAATCCATTTACTTATTTGTTCAATTAACATTCAGTGAACACTTAAAATGTTCTGCCTTTACTGCAGGTGTTCTGAAGTAGTGGCGGAATTGGGACTTCCCAACCAATCCCAGCAAGTATGGACGACATAAGCAGTAAACATTGGAAAATGGGTAGTGCGAAAATGTCGCTGCCACCTGCAGTAATTTAATATCCAACACTGCTTTTGAGATTCAGAGAGGTTTTGCTCTTAAGAAACACATCCTTTGGAAAAATATATATACTAATTTATGTAGACTTATTTCAGCATTAGAGAGTTAAAATATATACATCGGAATCTTATTACTATGACATCACTAGTCATAATCATATGTGGTAAGTTTGTTATCCCTCTTAGCCTCAATTTTCTCACCATCTGGTGGGCTAAGTTGAGTTGCTTTATGGGATTTTTGTGAGGAATAGGATAAGGTATATAAAACATGTACCACAATGCCTGGTGTGGGAGAACTATTCAGTAATGGTTGGTGTAGGGACAATGACGACGATGATGATAATGATGATGCAGATGTGATGATGAGAATGATAACAGTGCTACCTGTTACCACATTTCTTTTAAGTGAACATAAAAATAAGACATCTTAACAGTGGAGGAAACAGAGGAGTGAGATATCAACTATCCACTGATAACAAAATAATTTTGCTTTTCAGGTTCTTGTCAAAGGTCATCTACAATTTGGACTCCATTTTAGAGGTGTTTTGATTACATAGTAGTAGATTATACGCAAAGGGATGTTGATCACAATAACTTTGGAAGCCCTGTTGAGGGACATACAACTCTGCTTTACTCAAGCAAGAAGGGATCTTAACAAAGTTGAAGAGGATGAAATAGGTGTATGGCAGATGCATGCATGCACACACACACACATTCCATATATATTATAATATATATTTTTCAATCATGCTGTTTTTCATTGCATGGTTACTGTGGACCAGGCACTGCACTAAATATTGTGTATGCATAATTGCAATTAATCCTTATACATTTTTTTTTTCACAACAGAACTGTAAATCATGTTTCTAGCCCACATGCCAGAGCTAGAGAGCCCTTGTTCAGGGATGAGCAGAGGAGCTGGTATAGACAGGACAAAAGCCTGAGCAGAGGTAGGAGTCCAAAGCAGAGGCTGTGAGGACCCATCTCACACAACTTGTAGCCAAGAAATTGTGCCTCCTGCTCGGTTTGAATGATTTTTGCCATATTCTACAAAATGAGTAGCAGAAAGCCCATGTACTTTATTCATTCATAAATATGCAACTTAAGGACTTTGTTTCCTCTCAGGAGAAGATTATGTCAGGCTGGCATGATGGAGGAAAGGCCTGGGGTGGTGGAAGGGCTCTGAGCAGTGGCTAAGCTGCTTTGAGGAGACTTGAGGGAACTGCCTCTTGCCCTGCTTGCCCTTGAAGGAACTATGAGGGCAGGAATTGTGTAGTCCCTGGATCATCTTCTCCACCAAGGCCAAATGGTACCTGGCTACTTCTCTGACTTTCTCTCCTCCCGGTTCTACTCTCATGTTCTCCACCAATGTGCTTTCAGAATACTATGTGCTGGATTCCCTGTCCTACAGGAGCTCTGCACATGCTATTAACTCTGCTTATGACACTCTTCTCAACCCACTGCACCTGGGGAACTCCTGATCATTCCTGTGATTTCAGTTTATGTCTCACTTCCTCAGACCAGCCTTTTCAGATTTCCCCAATTAGGCCAAAGCCCTTAATTTTGGGCTCATGGCACCCGTGTGCCTTTCCTTTGTGGCAATTATCAAATATACAAATTTATATTTTTGGACACTTACCTAATTAACTTCTATCTCCTCTGCAAGTCGCTAAAGTCTTTAAGAAGAAGGATTGTTTTTACTGACTGCCGTATCCCTAGTACCTACAAGAAGATCTAACCCGTGGGTGTGCAATACCTGTCTGAATTAATGAGTTGACTACTCTCTGCCATTCTCTGGTTTCCTCATGCTCTCCTGCCCCAGGCATTTCTTTCTCCCTGTTCTCCTATGAAGGAACTTTCGGAAGTCTGTTTTGTGTGTTTTAATCTTGAAGCTTGTAAACTGTATATCTAATAATCATGGTTAGATTTTATGTTGCACTTACCATGTGCCAAATGTCATTCAAAGTATTTTATGTACATTAATTCATTCAATATTCATAATAATCCTGTGTGGTAGGTTCTATCTTATTTCATTAAATCTAATTACAAACACATCCTTATTTTGTTAATAGAACTCTGAAATATCACCTCTGTTTTACAAATGAGAATTTTGAGATAATGAGCGTTTAAGCAACTAGTTCAAGAAGGCTGGTGCTGAAAGTGACAGAGGCAGGATGCACGCCAGGCAGAGTGATCCCAGAGCCCAGGCTCCTGACCATGCTGTCATCTTGCCACCCAACGAGAGTCATGTATTGGGGCTCTTTCTGCATTTCTCAAGTCAGATACAGCCATCCCCAGAAATCTCAAAGGGCATGTGAAGCCATAGGATAAACATGGTGCCACCCACTTGACCATCACTATTTGACAGGAAAATTAAATTGCCTATATAGTAAAATATTTTATACTTTATTAAAGTAAACACATATATGAAATAGTAGGATGCAAATGTACCCATACTTTAGGAAGCACCTAATACTTGTGATGACTTGTGTTTGGTGCTTTGTAGTTTATTTCAAAAATAGTTTTAAAATTCCTACATCTATAATTTCACCCAGGAGTTTGTTTATATCATACAGGACTATTGCAACTGATTTCCCTTAGCACCTTAGCCTGACATTGAGATCCTCTGTGATTGAACCCACTCTCATCTTTCTGAGCTCCATCCTACTGTGGCCATTCAGTTCACTTCATTTTAGCTAGTTGATCCCCACACATGACATGCTCATTCCTACCTTTGTGACTTGGCTCATGCCTGTCTCCCTGGAACATTATCTTTCTCCAACCTGATAAACCCTGCTCTTCTATTAGGACCTCTACAAAGTCCACCCCACCGCCACCACTTGAATCCTGAAACTTGCATGCTTTCCTGTGCCTAATGTGGGATTGCCAAGAGCTACAATTTTGTTTCCTTTCCTCTGCTATTTACTTTAATTAGCTTGATGATCCCAAATCTTGATTCCAAAACATTCATGCTTTTTTCTATCACTGATAAAACTTTTGCATATAACAGTTCCTCAAGAAATATTTTTGGCTGTTTAATAAACAAATGAGTGAAAACTATCCGTTGGCTTTTTCTCATCAGTGACTTTCCTTTATCTAAGGCAGTGGTGATGGTTTTGGAAGAGTGGCCAGGAGAATCAGGAGTTTTCAAATCCTGTCCCTGACACTCATTACTGTCTCTGTAAACAGATATTGAGAATTAACAAACTCTCAGAATTTCAGATTAGATAGTTCAGAGAGGATCCAAATCACAGATGTGTGGATTTCTGCATTCATTCATTTGAAATAAACCCATTCATGAATTTGCTCATTTCTTCTAAAAATATCAGTTGAGCTATTTCTATGTCAATCACTGTGCCAGGGTCAGAGATACAAAACTGAGCATGGTATGTTCATTGCTCCAAAGATTTTAGAGAATAATAGACCTAAGGAACTCAAACATTTTTCTGATACAGCATTAGGGTTTTGAAATTTAGTACTTAGAGCAATAAGCCTCAGAGCGAGTAGGGTCACAATGGATTATTAGCTCAGTGGATGGGGGATGCTATGAGTATTTAATGGAAGGATGGAGATGTTCCAGAACCCAGCTGTGGATCCCCAGTACTATCACTGAGGCTTCCTCTGAAGCCGAATAAAACGACAACAAGGATCCTTTTCTCGTTCTCTGCCCACACCTGCTTCGAATCCATGCCTGCAGAGGGCACACCAACAAATGAGGATTTTAGGTCTGCATTCAGGAGGACAGCCCACTTTTGTCGCTTGGGATTTGTCTTTTCTGTTGTTATAAGGATGACCTATAGACTTCACCTGTACACCTAATATCCGTCACCAACAAATAGAGGGAATTATGAGCAGACAGGAAAGATGGCAGGAGAGAAGGGGTTCCATCCACTTCTCTGGAGCTGAGAGTAGCAGATCAGGCCTTCAGACTCTAATGGGATCCACAGGGACAAAGGGCAATTTGGTATAAATCCGGGTGTGATCTACTCTACCCAGACTCCTCCGCTTGCCATCTCCCTTGGGTTTGACACTCGCCATTGCCTCCATGAGAACACCTTTCCCTGAGCCTATACCTCTAGGAACCTCTCCTCCTCTCCCAAAACAAGGGATTCAGACAGGCTAGGATGACAGCGTTCCTTGACAATGAAGGACAACAGTAGCTTTTCCTTCACAAGCCACAGGATGACTGGAAGTTAAATCTCTGAGTTACTGCTCCTGGATGAAATGTTTAATGATGTTGCCCAGGAAACGTCAGAACATCAGCTCAGCCTCTGGGCAGGTACAGACTCTTCTTGCCAAGAGTGCTTTTAGTTCCACTGCCAACCCCAGAGGGAGCATGACAAACAGATCGAAGTGGAGAGAATGCTGCTGTTCGTAGCAAATATGGGCTCCCGGGGCCCAGGAGGGACTGACCTAGAAAGGCAACCTCATGCTGGCATTTTCTTTAAATGCAGCCAGCGTCTAGCATAACTGAATGAGGGGAACTAAGTGATAGCAGACTGCATTTTGAGAAAGCACAGAAATAGACTGAGACTTAGCAATAAGCATTCCGAAGTAGTAGGGCCCTGAGGGAAGGAAATGATGTCTCCGAGCAGGCAACAACAGTGTGCAAGTCCTGGAAGAGTATCCAGAGACTCTCCCTGTAAGATTCAAACTGAAAATGGATTAGCACCAGCATAGAGATGAGGAAGCCAAGATGGATGTGCAGAAACTACCAATATGCAGATGCAGAGACATTGGTAGAGCCAATGGTATTCTCTGCTGACTAGGGAGGATGTGTTCAGGCAGTCTCAGAAAAATTATTGGTCATTTTCATAAAATTCTAAGCTAGAGAACAATTCTTCATCTACATAGACATGACTATTAAGGTCAAAAGCCAAATGTCTGTGTTCAGCAAAAAAAGCCCATTTAAACCAAGAACTTAATTCTATCAGATATGATGCATGTTACTTGTGCATATGCAGTAGTTTGTAAATGTACCCCCCCCCGAAACTGTAACATGTATAACTGAAAGAGAGTGGGAACGGAGGTGATACCAAGAAGCACATGGTTAGATGACTCAGCAATTCATTAATCCTTTTTTGCCCCATCTAAGACACATACCAACAAAGATGAATGCCAAATGCATAACAAATTTTTATTGCTTTAACAAACATGGCTTAATTATCCGTTGAGTATATTATTAATAAACTACAGAGTGACATGAGTTGAAAGTAAAATACCATTTCAAATAATGCTACATAACTTCAAAACAAACCCAATGTTATGTATGTGAAATTATTCAATTGAGAAGAAAATGAAAGAAAAATTTCATTGATTCATTGAAGACAAAGGGCATGCAGAATCTCAAACAAGGAGTATTTGGGCTTCTATGTCAATGTCATAAGGATATTACAGAGCTTTTTCTATTCTTGGATAAATAATTCATTTTTATTGATTGGTGAAATTGACTTTAAGGATAAATATGGATCTGAAAGATCCACATGTGCTTTTGCCAAAGCTTATCTATATCTAAAGCATAAAACTGCTTCAAATTGGCCATTACTATAGTCGTTCATTCAACCCCACTCTGCCTTCTGAATAAGATGTATAAGCAAGATGGTTTGAAACATCTCAAATGCCGGTAAACTTAAGCTCTCAAGATGTTGCTGCAATAAGCATGACTATTATTTTTGCTTACTTTTATTTCACTTCAGATTATCTTAGTCTAAATCTGCCCTTCATCTTGAGTTATAATGTGCATATTACCTTCAGAGATGTCACTAATTTTAAATTGCCAAAGTTGCTGCTTGTAAAAGTACATAAGGTAAAGTAAGAGATTTTATTTATTTATTTATTTTTGTCCAAGTCATGTTCAAACTAAAGCATAATCAAAATGGAAGGCAGGGGTACCTGGAGATCTTTCGTAAAATTTTAATTCATATTTAATCACCAACTTCCCCAAGAAAATTTTAAGTCCCAACTATTAGGCACTAAATTGGGCATAACATATGTCTACTTCTGTTTTCAGGGACTTGTTAGTCACAGCTATGGAGAAAAAATCATTATGCTCTCATTTATATCCAATGACATTTTCTTTGGAGGCATTGTACCACAAAAGGAAAAATTTCAGAACTAGTAAGAAGCACAGCTTAACCCTGCAAGACAGTTGGTAAAATTCTCATATTTATATCCCCATGGACACATTGTATACCAACACAGAAAAACACAGATAAGCCTAAGATTTGGCAAGCAATGGAACACTATCTCTAACAGTATTTTTAAAATCAATTTTATGTTTAAAACCTCAGGAGAAGGAAAGTTCTGTTTAACTGAGAGCGTGGACTAACATCTCAGACTTGCCCTTTTGCTCTATTAGTAAACACTCCAAATTTGATGTTAGAAGCCTAGGTTAAGAGAACCTGTTTGTCTAGGCTAGACTCCTGGAGAATACCGCAGAGAGGTTCAGATAATTCACAAAAATCACACACTGACTGATGGGACTGATGAGGGTTGGCTTGGCACTGTGTAATACATGGCTGTCTGAATTGAAAAAAGAGTTATCTGTAGTCTGTATTATTAACTGCTGTTTCCAAAAAATACAGGTAAAACTAAGAAGGAAAAATACCAAATTAAAAATAGTGTTTGGTTCTGGGGAAGAGAAATTGGAATGGAACTTGGGTAGGGGTCAAATGATACTTCAGCTTTATTGCAATGTTTTATTTCTTTGATGTAAAACAATAAATTTCACTCAAGCATTAAAAAAAAGAGTTAGCTGTAGTCTTTGAATTATTGATGTAATTATTGAAAGGGGGCTTTAAAATGTTTAAAGAGATGCTACATACTTTCAAGATCAAATAACCAAAACTAAAAATAATCGTTCTTCTTGAAAATGCAAAGGAAAGAAAACTTCAGGACTAGAAAATATCTCAACTGATAGGAAAACATGGGGACTGCTCTGCTACTACCATTTAAGTGGCTCTTGTAAATATCCTCCATTGAAGAGAATGTTAGAGATGATTGTTAGAAATCTGAGCCTTTTTCAAAGAGAGATTCCTTCCCCAGAGTTTCTTTTTCTTACAGTTGGGAACAAGGAACTGCCAGGAACCCAATAGTGAAGACCCCAAATAAACACATTCTCAGTTTGAAGAAATACATATGGCTCCACTTTAATAAAAATCATAAAGTCACTTAACTCCCAACAGCAACATGGGCAAGAAGAAGAGTCAAGTCTTCAGTTGGCTGTAGGAAGAAGGACCACATAGAGTTAAAGGACTAAATTTACCTGCAGACCAGGCACATACATACCATATACATTTGTGACCTCCATAAAGAAGGAAACATACATTTTCTATAGTTTGGGTCAGTTTGGAATACAAAGAACCTTTATCTTATTTCAATAATCCTTGGCCAATGATCCCCTGGGATCTATAACTTTAAACACACAGGCACACAATAGCAGTGAAATAAGAAAGAAATGGTGCCAACAAATGTTTTTCAACAGTCAATGCTGAAGATGGGTTAAAACAGGCATTTGCATTGAAGATGTCTCCTCTATAATAGTAAAAGTCATTTGTCAAGGGTTTTCATCCTATTTCAGATCACATATGAAATATTCATTCCTCATATCTCTGATACTCTAATTCAGATTATTAGAGGTAAGAATATGCACCTAATTACTTATGTTTCTGCCTTTTATCTGCTTTAAATGGTATAGTTACAGATTGATAATAATTTTTTTTAAAGTTTCCATCTTTTTGTTCTTACATAAGAAGCAGCCAACCTTTGAAATGTGTATTTCATTTTAAACTGAAAAATCCAATTCCTTTTTTCAGGAAGTCTGGTTGGCATAATGGCTAAAGTTTAGACTCTAGAGTGCAGCAAAAGAAATTTTAAAGCCAATGAATTTTTGAGCAAGATTCTTACCCTCTTTTAGCCTCAGTTTCCTTGTCTATGGAATGAATGTAGGTAACAATGTTTATCCCATAGGATTATTAAGAGAATTAAATAAGGTAATAGCATTTAACACAGAGTTGGCACATGGGGTAAAGACCACTGTTTGTTTTGTTGCCTGGTGTATTCTAAGAACTTAGAACAGTGCCTGGAAGGTCATAGTTGCTCAACAAATATTTGTTAAATACATTGTGTGATTATCCTAAGGAGCTCTGACATTGGGAAGAATTTCACCCATCAGCAGCCTAGAATTTCCATTTCTCATCTTGAAAACAATATCATTAAATCATCCCCAAAAGTTATGTAGTTCATCCTCCTGCCTCTGACATGACTTCACCCAAACCAGCAAAGACAAGCACTCTATCCTATCCTTAAAATATTCCTCAGGAAGATGCTGCCTAATCTTCATAGAACCAAAAACTCTTCCTCCCTTTGGCTATGAGTTATCTGCTTCTGCGATTACTTTTCTTATTCCCTCTCCTACCTCCGTCACTTTCTTACTCATGTCCCTTTAGAACTCTTCTGTGTATGTTGCTTTTCCTCTCCAACTTGCCAAACTCATTTTGAACGGCAGTCCTTGTGATTTGTTCCCATAAAACCAATGAGGAGTTTTAGATGCAATAAGCCAGCCTGCAGCCATGAAACATCTCATCCTAGGATCTACAGAGAGGCCAGCCCTACAAACCAGCTATTGCCATAGACAGGATTCTGGCAAGGTTGGGTTCCATTTGGAAATGGTTCTCTCAAATAGTATTAATTATCTTCTTTTGAAGTGTTCAGGAATAGATCCTATCTATCTATGCTGGTAGGGAGAAAGATTCACATGTAAAATGATGACTGTAGTAGACTATTGTTTCTTTTGCTTTAAAAAAAAAATCTCTCATTCATGTGAATTGGTTAAAATGGCAAAAAAAAAAGTATTTAAAACTTTAATTCTCTTCTTTTCTCTCTTGTAGATATCTAGGTTAGTGTTACAGCCTTGATTAAGACATCTTAAGTTACATACACCTGGTTTTAATAATGTCCATATTTTCTTTCCTAATAGACCCAAGGGGCCAAAATGAAAACTTTATATGTAGATGCTTCTGTCAGTAAGCCTGGCTTTTTTCTTTGGTAGTAACATGCAAAATACTAATACTAAAGATATTATAACAATATGGAAAGAGAGTTATGACAAAAAAATGCTATAGGGTTTTCATCCGAGTAAGTGTTGTTTCCTGATACGTGATATACAAATGAAAATGAAATAGAAATTTCTCAGGTTGCAGAAATTTTCCTAGTTTACTTGAATTTTTGAAATAATATGCAAGTTATAATCTTTTAACTGGATGACCCTAAACTTTCTGATCAAGTCAAACAGAAATATTTGTGACTATCCAAACAGAAAAATGGCTATTTGATTCCTAAATATGCAATAAGCAGGCTGTCTTGGTAAAAGACAGGCTGACAAAACGAAGTACAGATTTCATTCAACCTGATATTCTGGTGCCTACTTTGCTGACCTAGAGAATTACTTATGACGGTACTGCAACAGGATAGCAATTCTGCAATGAATTCACCGGAGAATGGTAAATATCACCAGGAAAAGTCTCAGATCTTATTCCACTCATTCTGCCACTCTACAGAAATCTGTATCCATGGGAACCTCAATCCCTATCACGAAGTGTGCACTTGATACCAAAAAGGGTAAGAATGTTTTCTGGAATAGAAAAAAGGGGTGGGTGGGCAAGAAATAATGCTGCTGGGAATTAAAATTATGATTTTAATGCTATAGAATATATTATTCAATTTCTTTGTGGGGGTAGCCTACAGAGATGAGAGATGGGAGAGGGATATTTTTGGTGCATGGACCAAGAGGAAAGGACATTAACTGGGAATAATTGGGATGAGCAGCCCTGACTGCATCTATCTGGGAGAGAACTGTCAGCAGTTAATAGGAGGATCCTTAGCCCAGGGATGGGTGATGAAAAGACCACCTTGAAAGTGAAGGGGTAGAAAGCCACTGAAAATATTCTCTGGTGTCAGGCATTAGTTTTTTCCGCCACTCATTATTGAATGTGAGGAGCACTAATTATTGGGTCTGAGGCTCAAATTGGGCGTTTATCTCCATGTTCATAATTTTATCTTGCTGTAGTATGACTTGAAAACTGACCTCCTTTGAAGCTGGTAAGTGTGCCAAAATGCCAGACTGAAAAAGTGAGCCTTTCTGTGTAACTATGGAGTCCTTAATTCTTACACAGAAGGCATTTGATGGGGGACATATGTTATACGGATATTGATAAATTAAGAGATTTGCAAAGGCCAGAGGGCATAATTAAGGATATTATATTTTCTAATATTCATTATTTTCACTTATGTCCTAAGACAAACAGAAAGGGGATCATTAACAAATTACCTTAGAAATTTAGGGTTTGAATTCTTTTCCTGACTCATTCATTGAGTTGTACCCAGAAACTCCATTAGGAACAAATATTTTAATCCAATGATTTCCACTTGTGATAAAGAAAAGGGAGATATTCATATTTCTCATTCTTCTTGTTTGATAAAAACCTTCCAGTTTTTCTAAATAAAACAATCTTTACTGGATTATGATTTCATGGATATTTTTTTAAGTTATCATTCTGATTCCAGTCTGTTGTTTGACTGTGATGCTGGTGACTAAGAGTGGAACTATCCTTGTAGGTGGTATAAACCTTCTCCTCCCTCTCAAGGATTTTTTTTTACATAAATTAACATAAATTGATTTCACTAAAAAAAAAAAAGTGAATCTTGATTAGCAGGTGAAAGCAAATATATCATCAGAAGAAGCACCAAACTCTGTGATGTGGTTTTAAAAGGTGCATGAATGGGCCACCAAACTGTCACTTCATTTAGAGATTTCTGCCATTCCCCCACAGAAGAAGGACTTAAATGTAAATATATATAGTACATTCATATTTCCTGATAAGGTTCATTTAACTATGCTTTATAGCACAAACATTTGTTAATATATTTGCTGCTAGTTTTTCTCATGTATAAGCCCTTATCAGTGGATTTGAATCAAACTAAGTCTCAAAATGCTGCCCACTGTGGGAATTCACTCAGGTGGACAGATATCATTCTCAGCTCTATGCATCTTGTTCTTATTGCATCTTTGATTACTACAGTGGACTTTACTCCTGGGACATTCTCCAAGTTGTATCAAGTTGTATTTTTAATTAAGTTTTGTTTACTTACAGTTATTTGCTTTGAGCTACACTGGAAATCTACCTACTTTGAAGAAGAGGCCTTGTTCATAGCTCATTTTGGGTAAAGGGTCATTTTTTTAAGATATAGAGGTTATTTGGTAATTGTATAATTTCAAGGTATTTCTGTTCTTTTGGCATCAGTCCTGCATTCTAAACTCCAACCTGTGGAAAGCTAACATAGGATCAAACAGACATTAGTTTTGCTAAATGACACTTAACAATTCTTGAGCTTGTGGCTTTAGGAACTAAGATACACAGCTAGTAGTTTACTGATATTTTTAAAATCTATTTTCTCAACTAAATTATAAATTCACACTTCTATCTGAGCAAAGTATGGTCATAGATGTCACTCTTGTAATATACTCTTGGAAGAAAATGATAGTAACTTTTCAAAAAAAGGAACTCCCTTTTTTGCTTTTTATTACCTAGATAGTTCTGGAAAATAGAAATATCTGGATTCCCTAATTCTTTTCTGCACTGTTTTCTCTTTTGGGGAGTGGACTCTGTCCTGAATAATTATTGTGGGCCAGAGCTGAGTGCAAGGCAGGGAGGACCTATGACTTTCACCCCCTAGAAAGTTGATATGCTGAGCCAAGGCAACTCAGCATTTTGGAAGAATAAAATAATTCATTACAATAAAAAGTTAGCACTTTCCACATAATTGATAATGATCTATTAAATAAATCCTTTCCCCATACCATTTTGCTCAAAGTACCATACATATCATACTCTCAACTTTATGCATTCTTATGTTTCACACATTCTTTTACCCAAACTGGTCCTCCTGGTATCAACTGATGTTGCATGTCTGAATTTTACTTATCAGACTAAGATGACATAGTTGTTGAGACAACTCATTTACGGCAATGTTGTATGAAGTGAAGTTACAATTATAGTATAATTTTGATAAAGTAGACTAGGGAATGTATGTTTGTAATCTTGTGAATGGGAGCTCTAAGTCTGAGAAAAAATGAAACTTAACTCCTCCAAAGAGGGAAAGGTGGGGCAGGGAGAGAGAGAGCGGGAGAGAGCAGGGGAGGGGCAATGCACCAGACCCTAAGACTATTATAAAATCCTTCATGAACTTAACTAAGGATGAGTGCAGTGACTGGTTATAAAATGACCTCAGTGATTTTTATTTTAAATAATATTATTAAAATCACTCCAGCTTAATTGCCATTAACTCTACTTCCTAGTTCAATGATACATTTCATGCAGTTATATTTTACGCAACACCAAAAGGTTTTTCAAACTGGCCTCTTCTTTTTAATTACAATGGCAAGCTAATACAAATGGATTTTTAGAGTCATGCAGAACTCTTTCTACTTCTGTCATAATAACTCACTCAGGAATATAGTTATGTGTTCGGTTTCCCCAATGGGTCATCACTTTTCCTCCATATATATATATTCTGATGGATCTGTTTAAACCTAACCCTCAATGTGCAGAACTGCTGAATACTATGGAAACTTAAAAGGTACATTTGTGGCATCAAAACTCACTGTAATCTTTATAATGTTAAAAAAATGCTTCATTAATAATCAAGGCTGAACTTGACTGTTGAGCTTGGTTAGTTTCTGATGTTAGCCTAATCAATTGACAATAGATACAGATATCTAGATAGTGAAAAAAAAAATTCAATCTCTAGATAAGAGAATCACACATGTCTGTCAAGTTAGGTCAGGTAAAGAAAATATAGAGATTAATGGGAAAATCTGAAGTCTTTTGCTTTCATTGAAAACGAAGTCAAGAGCTCAAGTCAATGTTTTAGTTCAAAATGATGAGGTGAGTGTATTTAAGCTTTTACAGATGAACAGGACTCACTCGAGTCTCCAATGTTCATTTGGTAATGAATGTAAGATATTGTCTGTGATAGGAAAGTCTGGGTGACATCTAAAAGGTTCATTCATTCAACAAGCATGTATTGCATACTTATTAGGTGCTGGCCAGAAAAAGATGGCAATGACATGATCCCAAATACATATTGCCTCCAATGTTTTATGTTATTTGTGCGTTAAATTCTAAAAGTTAGTGAACTTACAGAATTAATTAAGTGTAAAATTAAAGCACTGTGTTTCACCAGGACTTTATAATATAAGCACTAGAGTAGAATAGTGGGTTCAGTAGACATGCCTTCCTCTAAATTCACTCATGACTTGCACTGGGTGGATTTTTTTCTTTGCTGAGCCTCGTCTGACAGCTGCACAAGTTTCCTCTGGCTTCTCTCTTTTAATCAAGGGCTTTTTTGCAGGAGCCTTCATTCTCCACATCACAACTGGGTGCCGGGGCCCAGAAGGACTCTGAATTCGGATGATCTTGGTTGAGGCAATGTAAGACATTTTCACTGTTTGCACCACAGCATTCATTAAATTTTTGGCTGCTTGGATCAGGGAGGTGACGCTGTCCAACTGTAGGAGGAAAAAAAGAGCTATTATTCAAGAATGCAATCAGAAATTTAAAGAGATTTAATGTTACAGAAACTGAAATGTGCCACTCTGTTTTCACCCCAGAAATGAGTTAATCCCCATTTTATGTATCTATGTAAATTATCTACATTAATCCACCCACCTAAATTTATCATTTATCTATTTATTTGATGCATAAATATATTCATATTCTATCTCCTGAGATGATATTTTTAAAAGATTAATTTCCATCTTTTGGTTTTCAGTGAAATGGATTCTATAACTTCTATATACTATTATAAGGTCCAGGTCCAGATGGTCGCTGCTTTCTTTGTAATGAATCTCCCCCATTTCCAGGGATAATTCTGAGCCTTTTCTATAAAAGATGACTGTCCACAATAAAAGCAATTGTATGTGTAAGTTACTTTATAAGAACAGCAACTGAAAGTTCTTCCTTTTAGGGAATTTATAGTTTCAGATAAATATTATACACACACAGCGCATGCAGGTGTACATATGCATGTATACCATTCACTTTCATGAACATTTCCCAAAGAAGTCCACCTAAAAGTGTCTCTTTTTTTAAACACAGACCTTTTAAACCTATCATGCAGTGTATTAAAGTAGATAAAGCCAAGTCTTTTCAGTCAAATAAAGTTGGGTTTAAATTCCAGGTCTGCCTTAGAACTTGGGCAAATCATTTAATCATCTTCATCCTAGTTTCCTAAAATATTTGATAGAAAAAAATACTTATTACAGTTAAATAATATGTGTCAAGGACCTAGTATAGGGATTGCCAAATAGCTGATTGCTATTAAATACATTTCCTTTGTGTCTTATGAAGACTGACAAAATCGTCTAATTATAAAGATGCACTAATGAAAGTACTAAAACAAACGTTTTCCCACATGATTTTGTTTTTAATTGTTGTCTTCTGGATTGTTCACAAAAATAATCTCAGGGAGAAATGGAATGATATTGCTCGAGTTTTGCAAAACACCTTAGAGCTAAACTGAGTTGGTTCATTTTTATACAACTAATGCTTCTTCCATTATTTTAGTTTGGCAGATTGTCATCCCCAGCCAACTCACACAGGGAGATGTGCCTCCACTGTCACTTCTCTGTGATGTGCGCTGTCAGGGCTGAGACTCAAACACTGGCTCTGTGGTTGCTAAAATCCATCAGCAGCTGCATGGCCTGAGTACTCTACCTTTGCAGCTCAAGGAGTCTCATCTCACATACAGAATAAATGAACGAAGGAAAGTAGTAAGCTGAGGTTATGTGCCTGGGGCAACGGTCTAGCTGGCTGCTTCCTAGGAAGAAAATTTAATTAGCTCCATTATATGCCAAGCCTGAAATCCTTGAAAAGGTAACACCAAAAAGTATGTAAATTGAAAGGCAGTAGTACTTGGCAACTACACATCTTTAAGTCGTTTTACTTATTGAAGCCAGAAATGTAAAATCTGTACATGTGGCAGGAATGACAAATGCTCTGCAAACATTAAACAGGATTTCATGAAGCACCGCCACGTATTTCAGAGGACACTTAGAGCTTCTGAAATTGTACACAACTTTAAAGAAAAAACACTAGACTTTGAATAGAATAATGCACTTCATTATTAGTGTTCCTCTATGGACAGATTAGAGGCTGAAATCTGTCCTTTAATAATTAGCAATTTTTATTCAAAACCTCTGGGAGCTGGTTAGATTCTGAAAGTAGTTCCCAATCTCACCACAGGGAGAAGAAAATTTTTCTAAATGATGAACTAACACGAATAGTATTGAGGATCCTTGGTAGTTTTCTCTCTCAAACATGAAAATATCTGGTTTACTCCAAGGGCCCTGTGCTACCATAAAGTCTTTCATGGAAGAACATTCTAGAGACCCACTATCATTCAGGATTTCACCAGTGGCTTTGGCTTTCCTACCCTCTTGTTCTTTCACATGCATGTCTCCTCCTTTTGACTTTGTAATCTTATCATGTACAGACTGCATTTTATTTCATTTCCTTTTGATTTTTCCATACAAGTGGTATATAGAAATCAGTAGCCTAGAGAGGATGTTTAAGTTCAATCCATGCCTTAAAATGTGGATACTGGCTTGTCTTCTTTCTTCATTGAATCAGCAAAGCCCTGTCTGTGCCATTGTGATCTCTTACGCTGGCCTCTGGCAAAGCCTTTTATTTTAAAATTCTAAATGGCTATAGTAAAACTTCTCCTCTGGGTGACTCAGAAAAACCATAGGACAAATTATCCCCCTAGGAGAACGTGAACACTAGTTTTGCAGACAGATTAGGACGATTGCTAAAAGAATTCTGTCATTTCATGACAAAAACTTGTCAGGCGAAATTCTATAAGGATCTTTGAAATCTAAGAGCTATGTCCGCTAAGATGTGTCGCTCTGCTATTAGCCAAATCACTGGTTACACAAGCAAGGTGCACAGACAAGCCTAACAAATGGTAGGAAATTTTGTTTGAGGTCCAAGCAGTGGCTCAAGCCTACTCATAGAGAGTAACTGCACAATTTCCTGTCTGCAAAAAATTTTTATAATCTTCTTATCGAGGTCCACTTTGATGAAAAAATCTTTCAAAGGAAGTATTCAATAAAACCTTCTTTGTGAAAACAAAGGTAAATTTGAGCTGGACAATGCATCACTTTGGGATCTCTGTGTTCAACTTATTGAACAACGTTTTCTGAATTTCACAAATGCACCTGTGCAAGACAAGAATGTTAATATACTCTAAAGGCTCAGTACAGTAAACCAATCAGACTTATAAAACCCAGGTCCAAAGATTCTCATACCATGATGAATCACTTTCATTAACAGAACATTCTTCTAGGCAAATGCAACTTGAAATGTTTACCATAGAAGGAGCTGCTTTCCCTAACATCTGGTAACATTCCTCTATGATCTAGATGAAGCGTTCTTGATCAAAGTATCAACAAAGAACAAAAATAGTTTCTAAGACCTCAAACCTCCTAAGGTCATATGTAAATATGTGCATTCAAGCTTTCTAACCCCCCTTTCCATAATAGGGGACAAGGTTTTACATAACTCTTAAAGAGCATTTTGATCTAAATGAAAGGGCTCTGATTAATTGGAAATCTGTTCTCTTACCACAGTAAATAGGAAGACAGCCACCCTTCCTATGCTGGTGATTTGTCCTTATTCTTACAACTCTGGTGTGGCTTTAAAATAACTGTGCTTGTTGGTCTACTAATATTACAGTAAGTTTCTCAATATTGTCTATGTCCAAACATAAATTAGTAAGTTCTGCCACATTTTTTTAAGATCTAAATAAATATAAAGAGATTATGTTTAGTAAATTAGCTCTTACCCTAAATGTAAGATGTATTTTGCAAACAATCCAAATTATGACCATCTAAATAAAGTCCTACTTGATATTATCATTTTATAGGAATCTTAGTTTATTTTATTTTAGTGTCTCTGCTGTGCTTTGTGGTATGTATTCTGTGATTTCAAGCTACAGTACAAATTTGTCCAGTTCTAAAAATGTTTTCAGATAAAAGGTTTGGTCCTACTTAGAGATATGTCTATAATGCTTTGCTATGGAAAAGGAGTAGTTCAACAGCAATAAAGATATTTTCTTTTTCCTCATAAAATGCCAACTTTTTGTCCATGTGACTACTATACACAGAACGTCTGGATCTTTTTACAAAAACCAATGTTAAATACCTGTGATGTAAATCCTCCACAACTACAACAAGGTGGAACCCCTGCTGGTAAACCCTTGTCAAAATCCTATTGTGATATTGATAGCCAAGAGTAATAAAAAGATAAGGTAGTTATTCCTTCTAATTTTCTAAGTTTCTCGTCTACATTATGTCAGGACACTATAATGTCTTCACTAGAATGTCTTGTACTAGACTATTCTAACTCCCCATATTCAGGATATAAGACCTTTATCAGATATGCATTTTATATGAGGAGCTCAGAAAGTGAACCTCACTCCCATTGAAGTGGATCTCATCCCCTCACACCTGGGCCGTCACTTGGAGAAAGCATAGCTTCCCAACCCCTGTGAGAACTGCCATGCAAGCTATTGCTACTGGGACTCCTGTGAAGAGAAAAGCCTGATGTTGCCTGAAAAGATGTATTTCCTTTCCTAAAACCTTCTGGGTAAACTGGTGCCAAGTGTAGACTATGCGATTCTTGTGAGTCTCAATGTTTACCTAAGCTTAAAGACCTCTGGTGGATGTTGCACCTGCACAACACAATACTTGAAAGGCAAATGTGTGGAGTTTGGCTCCAATTATAATAACAGCTTATAACAATTGTTAGTATCTATTGTGTGCTTCCTGTATGTTGGCCCTGTTCTAAGTAGTTGACATATATTCACTCACAGCAACCCTATGCAGTAAGTACTACTATTATCTCCATTTTATAGATGAGGAAACAAAGGAACTGGAAGGTTTGGTCACTTGCTCAAGGCAATACAGCTGCTAAATGGTACAGCTGGAATCTGAGCCAAGGCAGTCTCGTTCAAATACCTGGTGCTCTTACCCATCATACATCCTGCCTTTCAGTAATATGTCACTTCCAATGTGTGTTTATTTTCAGGTATGAATAGTTGGAGAATTTGCACTAACATTAATATAATGTCTAAAATTTAAGAATTGACTAATAACTGATTTGGGGAAGGTTATAGAACTTTTGTAATGTCTACTGGTACTAAGAAAAATGAAGCTACCCTACTAGCCAAGGCATTCTATTAGGATAGTGATTTGATAATGTTTATATTCCATCATTTTCTAGGAAGAGCTTTTTTTTTTTTTGAAAGAGCAAATAGAAATACTCAGTCATCCTCATAAGCTCCAAACAACTTAAAAACTTTTAGATTAATACTATTTTATAACAAAACATTTTTAAATTTTAAAATGTGGGTCTCAATAAGATAACGAAAAAACATAAACAAACCATATTATAAATTCTAGGACATAGAACTTCATAACATCATTTCATCTTTAAAATGTGTCACAGTGTAAATATAAACCAAATTTTCTCTGATTCGCAAATAAAATTAATTTATTTGCCTTGGCTTGCAGTAGAAACTAGGATTGGAAGAGAACTGATACAGCTCAAAACCCAAAAAACAAATAATCTAATTAAAAAATGGCCAGAAGACATGAACAGGCATTTCTCCAAAGAATACATCCAGATGGCCAACAAACACATGAAAAGATGCACATCACTCATCAACAGGGCAATCAAAATTACAATGAGATATCACCTCACACCTGTCAGAATGGCTAAAATCAACAACATAAGAAACAACAAGTATTGGTGAGGATGTGGAGAAAAAGGAACACTTTTACATTGTTGGTGGGAATGCCAACTTGTGCAGCCACTGTGGAAAACAGTATGGAGTTTCCTCAAAAAATTAAAAATAAAACTACCCTACAATCTAGGAATCGCACTACTGGGTAATTACCCCCAACATACAAAAATACCAATTCAAAGGGATACATGCACCCCATGTTTATTGTAGCTTTATTTACAATATACATATTTATATGGAAGCAGCCCAAATGTCCATTGTTGAGAGATGAATGGATAATGAAGATGTGGTGTGTGTATATATATGTGTATATATATGTATGTGTATATATATATATACACACATACATATACATATATAAATATATATACATATATACACACATGCATATGCATATATAAATACATATATATAATGGAATATTATTCAGCCATAAAAAGGAATGAAGTCTTGCCATTTGCAACAACATAGATGGAGCTAGAGAGTATAATGCTGGGTGAAATAAGTCAGTGTGAAAAGAAATATACCATATGATTTCACTCATGTGTGGAATTTAAGAAACAAAACAAATAAGCAAAGGAAAAATGAGAGAGAGAAAGACCAACTAAGAAACAGACTCTTAACTATAGACAACAAGCTGATGGTTACCAGAGGAGAGGCAGGTGGGGGATGTGGGAAATAGGGGATGAGGATTAAAGAATACACTTATCATGATTTTTTTTAAAATGATAAAAAAGAAGAAGAAAGAAAGAAATCAGGATTTGGTCCCCAAGCCCTGCAGGTGCTATTTAACCCTTACTTAGTTTTAAAGTTCTCAGTTAAATTATTTAGAAATAAATTAACATAGGTAATGTGAAAGGGCATTATGTCTGTGTGTTGGTAGACAACAACAGCATAATATTTCTTAAAAAACTGACAAATTTTTACAGCCTTTCTAATTTATAGGCGTCATTTTCATCTCTAGATTGACCTAACAATGGTAGCTGTACACCATTGGAAATGCTTAAATATATATTTGTCAGCAAAAATCCATCATCTAATTCAATATGTTTTTATTATCCATCCTGAACCTCTCTTGAGGAGCTAATTTTATCCCAATACTTGCTTAACATATTCTTTTGTTTCTGAACAGATTTTTAGAAGAATGGCCTGTATTGAAACCATTTTTCTCTTTTCAGATGCATTCAAAAATGTTAAATAGCAGGCTGGCTTAATGGGAAAATCAAATTAGGGACTTAGTTAAGGCTAGTCAAAATGGAGTTACATATCCAAATTGAAATTGTCAAGCTTATAATTAAATTGAGAAGGTGGCTCCACTTTAAATATGAAGAGTTATTTCAAAGGGCCACTGATAAAACTCACATAGTTAATTTGTCCTTTGCCAACTCTCCATTAGAACATGACAACAGAAAAGGACAATTTAAGTTGAAAGGGGGAAAATCAATGCATGGAATAACTAAGAAATTTAACACCACCGAGACAGCCAGACATGAAGTGAAATATGACATTTATTCATTTGTAATACTATCCTGTCAAAAAGCATTTTCAAAGCTAATTTTTTTCTGAAGCAAATATTCCAGGCCGAAAACATTTTGCATCATCTTAAAAGGAAATAATCACAAACATAACACCAGTTCAGGTGGCTACTCAGAATGCCTTTTAATTCTATTTGAAATGACCTGTTATAAAAACATGGTTGGTGATATCAATGAGCTCTCCTTAACTATCCTTTAACCATGTTGACTTAAAGACAAATGCTTAACTGAAGAACTAATTTTCTATAACCTTTACAGCCCGGGCACTAGTTACACAAATTCAGAAAAATTAGTATATTCTTTCCTAAGTAGAGCTCGCAGGCAGGGGCAGGGTTTGGCATGCCGGTCTCAACATCCATGTTCCAACCTGTGCTTTCTCTTCTCTCCAACATCAGACAGAGCACTGAGGTCTGCCCTCTCCACAGGCATCTACCGTCCGTATTCAACCTGACATTTTGATGATGGCTATGAGACCTCTGGACTGAGAGCAAGGAAGCACCAGTATTGGCCCTAGATCCTACCCTCATCTCTTGCATGACCAAAGGCAAGGGAAAAGTAGGTTGTGTGAAGTTAAAAATCCAAATGGTATCAGTTTTCCAATCCATGGAGGGACTTCCAGTCCACAGATCTTTTCACATTCCTACTGTTTTTCAAATCTCTCTCGATCGTCTTCCTACCATTTTAACCCCTCTATTAGCAACAGCTAACATTTCTTAGTTCATTTGCCTCTGCTACAAACATCTAGTAGAAGAGAACTACCTATGTCCCTAGCACTGATCCATTGGTGACTCTCTCCTACTTGTACAGAATCCCTTCATTGGGCAAATGGGTTTCTAGTTAAATGGATGGACACCAGCCTGAAGCTGACAGACAATGCTGTGCTGTGTCTTCAGCCAGTATTGAACTCATTCCACCCAAACACTCTTTCAAACTTCTACTCTCATCAAAGCTCTAGCACTCTGTATTCTCACTTGTTCTGCAGAATATTTCACCTAAAATAAATATAAAACAAATAAGCAAGGAAACAAAATAGCAACAATAAATTAGAAACAAAAATAGAAGCAGCAAAATGAACCTGCCCAAATCCAACCTATATTCTTAGCCATTTCCATTAAAATGATAGCGTTATCTCTTTTTCCGTCTATAACCAGTGCTGCTAACTGAGCTCTAGATTTTATTTCTCCCTGCCTTCTTGGGGACTGTGCACAATTAGTAATTCTTTTATACTACTGTATCTTTCTGGTATTCTTTTTATTGACATTTTCATGTAGTATTTAAATGTTCATAAATTCCTACCTTAAAACACAGCCAGACTTGTTAAAAGGTTTGCTATACTCCCTGACACTATTTTCCTCACTTCCCAAGCAATTTCTTATTTCTTATTTTCACATATATATTATTGATATAATGTATTATTAAATATATATATAATATATAAACTATATTATACATAATTAAACATATTGTGTGTAATGTGGGTTATATATTATATATGTAAATATATATATAATATTGATATTGATCTATTAAATATATGATATACTGTATAATTAATATATTATATATAACACAAATATATGTAAATATACTTAAATGTAATATTCATATATTATCTAATATAACATGTATGTTAAATATTTAACATACATATTAAATAATTCAACATATAATCTTATGCATCTGGTTTCTTTCAATCAAATTTCATTTATGAAATCACCTAATTCTCATTCTGATATAACATCCCCAATGTAAAAAAATCATAGTTTACTTATCCATTCTACTGTTGATGGACTTTAAAGTAGTTTAGGGCTATTATGAATAGCAATTTATGAATATTCTGTTACGTGTATTTTGGTTAACAAATACATGAAATTTTGTTGGGTATGTACCTGAGAGTGCAATTGCAAAGTCATAAAAATGCACATATTCAGTTTTATTGGATACTTCCACATAAAAAGTGAAAGTGATCCTGCAAATTTATACTTCCACCAGCAATATCTGATAGTTCCAATAGCTACATATCTTCACCGACATTTTTTCCTCATATTTTTCACTTTAACCATTTTGGCAGGTTTATAGTTGAGATTTTAAGTGGCACTTCATTGATAACTAATGAAGCTGAATATATATTCTCTTCTGTTTGTATTAGCCTGCATCTAGAGACTGTGTGCACAATTCACTTAATTATTCTTATACATTTTTCTAGATTCTTTTGGATTTTCCTGTACACAAGCATGTCATCTATAAATAATGACAATTATATTTCTTCTTTTTTGTTTGTTTTGTCTTTTTTATATTTTGCATTATTACACTAGGTAGAACTACCAGTGTAGAAGTGGTGATACCAGGCATTTTTCATGCATCTTTGACCTCAGAGAGAATGTTTTTCATATTTTATCATTTATTCTTAGTTACCTCATGGATGAGGTGTTTATTATTTGTTTTAATTTTCTGGTAAGGGAGGATTTCTTAATTTTCTTTTTGTTATTGATTTCTAGCCTAAAATACTATTGTAATTGGAGAACAAACTCTGAATGGTTTCAAAAATTTGGTATTTGTTTAGGCTTTCTTTATGACCCAAAATATGGTTAAATTTGATATGTGTCAGGTACACAAGAAAGGAATGTAAATCCTAGTATTGTTAAATCAATGTTGTACTATGTCACCTAGCTTACATGAGCCTCTTATCAGTCAGGCCCAGAATTCCTATCTTGGCTATCAAGCAACCACTGATCTGCTTTGATATCACTATAGATTAGATGTACATTTTCCTTTTTTTTTTAAGATTTTATTTATTTATTTGACAGAGAGTACAAGTAGGCAGAGTACGAGGCAGAGGGAGAAACAGGCTCCCCAATGAGCAGAGAGCCCAATGTGGGACTCGATCCCAAGACCCTGAGATCATGACCTGAGCCGAAGGCAAACGCTTAACTGACTGAGCCACCCAGGCGCCCCTAGATGTACCTTTTCTAGGGTTGCATATAAATGGAAGTCTAGAATATGTCCTTTTTTGTGTTTTGCATCTTTCACTCAGCATTATATGTATAAGCTTTAGCCATATTACCATATTACATGTATTAGTAGTTTATTCTCTTTATTGTTGAGGAGTATTAAATTTTATACATATACCACAACTTTTAATCCATTAACATATTGACTGACATTTGGTTTGCTTATAATCCTTTATTATTACAAATAAAGCTGTTATGGCCATTCTTGCACAACTACTTCATAGCATAAGTTTTTATTTCTCTTGGGAAAATATCTAGAAACAAAACTGCTATGTTGTATTTTAAGTGTATGTTTAACTTTGTAAGATATCAAACTGTTGACCAAAGTTATTTTCTCATTTTAAATTCCCACCAGCAATGATATGAGAGTTACAATTACTCAATGTCCTTGGCCATACTTGTTTTTTTCTATCTTTTTAAATTTTAGACATTCTAGTGAGTATAAAGAGCAATGTCACTGTGTATTCTAGTTGCTTTTCTCTGATTATTAATTATATTGAGGATATGTTAGTGTGCTTAATGAACATTCACATATCTTCTTTAATGAAATATCTGTTAAATGTTTTGCCTCATTTTTGGACTATCTTGTTTCTATTCAGTTTTAATGTTCTTTATATATTCTGTATACAAGTCCTTTGTCAAATATTTGTATTACAAATATTTTCTCCCAGTCTGTGATTTTTCTTTCACTTTCTTAACTGAGTCTTTCAAATAGCTCAAGTTTTAAAATTTGAAGAAGTCCAATTTATCAATTTATTTTTATTCTTTGGTGAATGATTTTTCTTTCCTACTGAAAAATGTTTGGCTACCAAACAAGTTTACCAAAATTTTCTTTTACATTTTCTTCTAGATGTTCCAAGTTTTAGATTTATGTTTAAGGTTATGGCTAACTTTGTATTGATTTTTGTTTGTGGAATGATATACAGCACTTTTTTTTTTTTCATATAGATATCCAGTTGTTCAAGCATCATTTGGTGAAAATGCTCTTCTTTTTTTTAAGCTATCTTGAAACCTTTGTCAAAATTAAATTAACCGTATATGTATGGGTCCATTTCTGGACTTTCAATTTGTTTCCATATCTATGTTTATCTTTATGCCAGTACCATATTATTTTGAATACTGTAGTTTTACCCTGAGATCATGACCAGAGCCACTCAACTGACTGAGCCACCCAGGCGCCCTTATATTAAGTTTTAAAGTGAAATACATGCAATATAAATTTGTTCTTTTTAACAATTGATTTGACTATTTCAGGTCATTTGGGTTTCTACATAATTTATAGAATCAGCTTGATAAATTCTACAAAAATGTCTGTGGGAATATTGATTGCTATTATGTTTAATATATTGATCAATCTAGATAGAAATGACAACTTAACAATATTGATTCTCATTTATGAACATAATATAGCTCTCCATTTTTTAATGTTTAGTTTCTCTCAACAAGCGTTTGTAATTTTCAGTTTAAACATCTTACATATATGATGATAAATTCCCCCTCATATTTTGCTTTTGATGTTACTGTAAAATTTATTTTGAAAATCTCATACTTTGATTTTTTTTATTGCTAATATATAGAAATACAATTTATTTTTAGGTTTTTTTTTTTTTAAAGATTTTATTTATTTGACAGAGAGAGACACAGCGAGAGAGGGGACACAAGCAGGGGGAGTGGGAGAGGGAGAAACAGGCTTCCAGCTGAGCAGGGAGCCCAATGCGGGGCTCGATCCCAGGACCCTGGGATCATGACCTGAGCCGAAGGCAGACGCTGAACCAACTGAGCCACCCAGGTGCCCCTAGGTTTTTTGTTTTGTTTTGTTCTGTTTTGTTTGTATTTTGGTCTTGTTTCTTGCATTTCTGCGGTCCACAAATTGTCTCCAAGAAGAAATTTGGGGTGAAGTTAAGGCTGACACTTAACATTTTTTTCCCCTTTTCTCAGGACTTACAGTCTTCTAACACTTATTGTCCAGTATTTAAAAATAGTAGTGATATAAATTTCATTCAGTGTTATGGTTGTTCAGGGTAGGAAGGAAAGCCTAGTTTTAGTTAATACAATATGCTAAGAAGCAAAAGTCCAGTTCTGTCACATTTTTAAAAGGTTATACATTTTACATTATAGTATTGAGCTCATAGAGATTTATAATTGTGCTACAGTCTTCTTAAAAGACCTCTTCATCACTGTGAAATGCTCTTCTTCATGTGTACTAATCATGCCTTGAATTCTACTTTATCAACAATCTTTTGATTAGTGTTTGAAGAGCATATTTTTTTAATCTTTTACTTTCTACTTTCATTTGTCCCTATATTTATTTTTTTAAAGATTTATTTATTTATTTTTGAGAGAGAGAGAGAGGGAGCACATGAGCAGAATGGGGGGGGGGGGCCAAAGGGAGAGGGAGAGACAGAATCTCAAGCAGACTCCCGCTGAGCATGAGCCTGATGTGCAGCTCAATCTGAGGACCCTGAGATGGTGACCTGAGCAGAAACCAAGAATCGGGTGCTCAAATGACTGAACCATCCAGGTGCCCCTCCCTATATTTAATATATGTCTCTTTTTCCAATATTGCATGGTGTTTTCTTTATTCCAGTTTGGAAATCTTAGTCCTTAACAGGTTCCTTCATTCATCCATTATGTAATATAATTACCAAGTCAGGTTATGTTTATAAGTATTTTACTATTCGTATTTTATTTGACATATTTATGCATTATTATCTTTAACTCTCTTGTTTCTGTTGAGCTAATGAAATATTTTATATTCTTCCATTTTCCTTCTCTAGTACCTCCTCAGTTATATATACATTTTAACTACTTTTGGTTAGTCTAAAGATTAAAACATCCTCTGATTTACTAAGGTTTAATATAAAGTATTACTTTGGGATGCCTGGGTGGCTCAGTCAGTTAAGTGTCTGACTCTTGATTTCAGCTCAGATCATGATCTCTGGGTTGTGGGATCAAGCCCTGCATCGGGCTCCGCACTGAGCAGGGAGTCTGCTTGAGACTCTTGCCATCTCCCTCTGCCCTTCCCCCTGCTCACACTCTCTCTCTCTAAAATAAATAAATAAATCTTTAAAAAAAAATATATATATATATATATATATAAAGATTACTTTTATCATTCTTCTGTAATACTATAATATAGAAAATTCTAATTCTACTTACTCATTTCAATTTTTAGAATATAGTCATAATGAATTTTACTTCTAAACAGATTTTAAACTCAATAGGGCAATTATAATATTTCTTTGTACTGCCAGATTTTTTTTAATTTTCTCACATATGTACATTTTTCCCCTTACATTTCCATGTTTCCATTTTAGAAAATTTTCTTTCTATATAAAAAAACTACCTTTAGTATTTCTTTTTCAAATGGCCTGATAGAAATCCTATCAGCTTTTATTTTTTCTTACAGCATCTTCACTTCAGCTTTATTTCTGAAGTATATTATTCTTAGTTATAGAATTCTAGAGTGGAACTTGTATTCTTTCACCTTAAAGAGATCATTCCATTTTCTTCAAGATTCCATCATTTCTTTAGAGAAAGCAGTTAATAAGTTCTCATGAATCTCCTTTGAAGAAAGCAGGTCTTTCCTCTCTGGTTGCCTTTAAGATATTAACTGACTTATTTTTCATCAGCAGTTTGACTAGGATGTACTTAGTTGTCAGATTTTTTTCTTTTACATCCTGCTTTGGATCCACTGGGCCTCATGAATTCATAAGTTAATCTGCTCAGTAAGGGGAAATTTTAGGCAATTATTTCCTTGAATATTGCTTTTGCTTCCTTTTTTCCTTCTTTTTCTTTAGGAGGTCCAAATACAGCCATATTAAATATTTTGTGCTTATGTCTCTTATCTGGCTTCCTAGTTGCTGTTGGTGGAGCCACTGGTTTATCATAACCCACTGCATTCTATCCAGAAATGGACGTTTTCTCATTTTAGCAGGAATTTTAGTCTTTATCTTTCATAAGTTCTTAATATTCAACACTGCTGAACAGTTTATCCTTGTTAAAAACTTTCTTCCTAGTTTCAAGTCTAGTTTATCCATTTACCTCTCTCAGCTTGCACAATGTAGAATTATCCTGTGCAGGATGTTTTTTCCAGATGTTCCTAAAGTATCAGGGTTATAAACTCTCCCTTCATTTTTCCTCCTCAGTCTAAGTCCGCTCAGGGACTTCCAAGGCCACAATTACCATTAATTTGCTTACGATTATGATTATGATTCTCAAAATTCATCATCTTAGCTCTAAAATTCCTTACCTCACTTAAGGAAACATCAACTAGTCAACCACCTAAGCAAAAACTACAAATCACCTTTGACTCATCATTTTCCTTCACCAATCACATCTAGTCAGTCACCACAGCCCTCAGGCTAATCCTTCGATTATCTTTCCTTCTCTACCATCATCACCCTAGAACAGATCATTATCTTCTTTAACTTGGGTAACTGCAATATGTTTCTGGGCTCTATTTCTGCATTTGCCTTCCTCTCAGATCCATTTTCTACAATAAGGCAAATATTACCTAATCTCAAAAAACAAATCCATTTATTTTACAATACACTGATGGGTTTGCATTGGATTTTATTTTATATATATATATTTTAAGATTTTATTTATTTATTTGACAGAGAGAGACACAGCGAGAGAGGGGACACAAGCAGGGGAAGTGGGAGAGGGAGAAGCAGGTTTCCCGTGGAGCAGAGGGCCCGATGCGGGGCTCGATCCCAGGACCCTGGGACCATGACCTGAGCTGAAGGCAGACGCTTAATGACTGAGCCACCCAGGCACCCCTTGCATTGGATTTTAAAATTTATCTTATTTCTAAACTTTTTGTTACAAGTTACAAAGCCTTAGCTAATCTTATCTCATCCTGCTTACTCAACTTTAGTTTTTGCTTTTATATTATGTGTCCAAGCCATAAAATGAAACTAAACTAGACTCAAATATTTCAGTTTCTAAATATGCCACATATTTTTTTCTCACCTCCAAGCCTGTTCACAAGCCATTTCATTTGCTGGGAAATAACTTCTTCTCTTTGCATCAGGGGGACTCCCTTTCCCCCCTTAGGTCTCACATTAATATCATTTTCTCAGGGAAGCATTCAATGATATCTAGAATAGTCTGGATCACCTTTTTATATGTATCTCATCTAACATTAGAGTCATCATAAGGCAAAAAGATCCACATAAGAAAGATAATACTGTCTTTTTCACCCTAATCGCTTGAGACAAATTATAGGAGATATTTGGCACACAAACTACTTGACGTACCATTAATATAAGTTGTAGAACAATAAGTGCAGAAACCATACACAAAAGATTTTCAAATATAGACATGATTTCACTTATTCATTTCTATTCTGCCCCAAAACAATATTTCCCAGATGTTCCATATGCAAGCTCCATAAAACAGAAAGTTTTTAGCATCTAAGAATGGGATGAAAATCCTTGATCAAATGATGCTTCTCATTATTTATGTTTAAAACCCTAAACACAAATCTGTTAAAAGACATATGTGTCAGAAAATTCAAAATGCCCATATTTAGATTATTATCACTCTTAAAAATCTTAATGGAATATATCAGTAAGTAATATGTCTATTAGCACAAAAATAAAACATTGGTTTTACAATAGACAACCTATGTTTGAATCTTAATTCTGCCACGATTTAAATATGCAACCTGAGAAGAAAATAATTAGCTTCTCTGAGCTTCTGTTTCCTTTCAGTGTAATTAGAATAAAAATACATTTCAGAGTTGGTTGTTAAAATTAAGTGTGATAACATTTATAATACACTTAGGTAGGGCTTTACACATCACATACGCATACATACGCACAAAATGAAGCTATGGCTTTTAATAAGTTTTTAAGGTGGACTGGCAAATAATACAACATACAATTTGGAGATTTTGATGAAACAAAACTGAAGACAAATTCTACCCATGTTTTGAAAAGCCAAGAATAGCAGAAGAACATTTCTTGACAACAAGAGGTGAAGGGAAAAGTACTGTGACTCTTTCCCATCTTATCCCAACACACACACACACACACACACACACACACACACACACAGCACCCACATTTCTCAAATCAGCATGAGGCTAGCTCTGTTTATCCTAATCCTTTTAGTGAAAATATTGGTCAGGGTCCAGTGAAGGAAAATAGAAACTATTCCAGATGTTTCAAACACAGAATGTAATACAGGAACTTGATTATTGCCAGGTAATCCTCAACTTAGCAGCAATAGCATGAACTGTTACCATTCCCGATACAAAAGGATATTAAAAAGATGAGACCATGAAAGTAGTTAAAACACTGAAAGTAGATGATTGTCAATAGTCTACCAATTGTGTCCCATTGGTTAAACTGAGCTGGAAATGAGCAGTCAAAAATCTTTTGTGGAGAAAGGTTCTGAGAGCAATAGTAACCATGACTAGCAAAATGAGATTTTATGTCTCCTCAATTTCAATATGCCATTGTTTCATTCATAAAATTTCATAGTACTTACTTTTCCATTTCTGTGAGTATAACATTGTGTGTATTTTAAAAGGAAGTTCATATGTCTGTGCTCTCATTCAATCAAAGAAATATTTACACAAAGTCAAGTAGTTATTTTCCCTACTTCTATTAATAAAATAAAACATGGAAGAGTGATGGCTTGTCTAACTCTCAAGTCTTTTGCATACTTAGGATCTATAATATCCTGTTAAACATGTCTATGCTTCTCTATAAAAATTCTAGTATTTTGTTAGGAAAATAGAGGCTACAGAAGTAAAAAGGATACATAAATAAACTTTAAATTATTACTTGTATACATAAGCCCACATATTGTATATATTTATATATAGAATGTGGTATTCTGATTTTAAGTAAAATATCAGCTTCCCTGTTTTGTTGAAGTACATCTGAAATTCTGCCTCATATTGCAATTTTTTTTAACCTAGCTTTTCCAGAGTCTTTGAAGATTTGATCATGGTTTAACATGACTCTATGAAACATAGTATTGGCTTCTATTTTTTAATTAAAACTTAATTTCACAATCATCTAGGAAGTAAGAGCTATAATGAAAACATGACTAGCTTTAGACAATTGCTACACAAAATCTATGATAAAGCTGCCAGTTTTTTGGACTCCTGTGTGCCTTTTTAATATCTTATGCTTCCCATAGTCTCATTGAACTGGTACATCTAGGTGCTACTCCAGCCCCATGCTTTCTATGGCCTACAGAAACCACAATTAGGTACTGTGTCCGTGGTTTATTTTTTTTTTTTTTACTTTTTTTTTTTAAAGATTTTATTTATTTATTTGACAGAGAGAGACACAGCGAGAGAGGAAACACAAGCAGGGGGATTGGAGAGGGAGAAGCAGGCTTCCCACCAAGCAGGGAGCCCGATGCAGGGCTCGATCCCAGGACCCTGGGACCATGACCTGAGCCAAAGGCAGACGCGGAATGAGTTAGCCACCCAGGTGCCCCTGTGTCAGTGGTTTAAATCTAGGATAAGAAGCAGCAGTATTAACTCATATGATTATTGCTTCATCCACACACTGAAAGGAAAGGGCAGCAGGTAACAAGACAGAACAATGCTTCAGAAATTATTCCAGGAGAAGCCTGGAAGCAACAAAATGCTGTTATCTCAGATGTGAGGCATGGAATATGTCAGGTGTAAAAAATGCACCTTGAGGAAAACAAAGTGTCTTTGAAACAACTGTCTTCTATTTATTTAAGACTCACAAACTTTGTATCTGAGAGAATATCAGAGGTTGGGAAAGTGTCGACAATAGGGAAACACTAAAAAGTTCTCTTCTTGAATTTAGTCTCTTTTCGAATCAGAAATCACTCTCATCCTGCCTAAAGTGTCTTATAAAGCACAAAACAATCTTCCAGAGTCTTTCCATAGATAAGCACAGCTGTCTCCTCTTTGAGGGGATGAGATTCAAACACATTTCAGAGCAGCTGCTTGTTGCCCTCCCAGCTGCTTGGAATACAGGAAACTTTACTGGCAGCAAGCCCCAAACCAAAGCAGTAGATATCTAAACTATCCCCCAGGCACTGGAATTAAGCAGACAGTAGAAGTGTGAAGCCATATGTGGTTTTTTAATCACTGTGATCTTAGCCTCTGTGTGAATTTAAAGAATAACACCCACATTGTAAGGGTGGTTCAATATTCTCAAATCTATCAATGTGATATATCACATCAATAAAAGAAAGGATACAAACTATATGATCATTTCAATAGATGTGGAGAAAACATACATCCATTCGTGATAAAAACCCTCAACAAAGTAGGTTTAGAGGGAACATACCTCAACATAATAAAGGCCTTATGTGAAAAACCCACAGCAGACATCATACTCAATGGGAAAAACAGAGCTTTTCCCCTAAGGTCAGGAACAAGATAAGGATGGCCACTCTCACCACTTTTATTCAACATAGTACTGGAAGTCCTAGGCACAGCAAACAGACAACAAAAAATAAATAAAAGGAATCCAAATTGGTCAGGAGAAGTGAAACTTTCACAATTTTCAGATGACATGATACTATATATAGACAACTCAAGACTTCACCACAAAATTGCTAGAACTGATACATGAATTCAGCAAAGTCGCAAGATACAAAAGCAATGTACAGAAATATATTACATTTCTGTACACTAATCATAAAGTTACAGAAAGAGAAATTAAGAAAACAATCCCATTTACAATTGTAACAAAAATTATAAAATACCTAGGAATAAACCTAATCAAAGAGGTGAAAGACCTGTACTCTGAAAACGATAAAACACTGATGGAAGAAATTGAAGACAACACAAATAAATGGAAAGGTATTCCATGCTCATGGATTAGAAGAACAAATATTGTTAAAATGTATATACTACCCAAAGCTATCTACACATGTAATACAATATCTATCAAAAAAAAACAACCAAAAAAAACAGTATTTTTCACAGAACTAGAACAAAGAATCCTAAAATTTGTATGGAACCACAAAAAAACATGAATAGCCAAAGCAATTTTGAAAAAGAAAAGCAAAGCTGGATGTACCGCAATTCCAGACTTCAAGTTATATTACAAGGCTGTAGTAATCAAAGCCATATGGTACTGGCACAGAAACAGACACACAGATAAATAGAACAGAATAGAAAATTCAGAAATGAATCCACAATTATATGGTCAATTAATCTTCAAAAAAAGCAGGGGTATCTCAATGAGATACCACCTCACACCACTCAGAATGGCTAAAATTAACAAGTCAGGAAACAACAGATGTTAGTGAGGATGTGAAGAAAGGGCAACCCTCCTACACTGTTGGTGGGAATGCAAGCTGGTGCAGCCACTCTGGAAAACAGTATGGAGGTTCCTCAAAAAGTTGAAAATAGAGCTACCATACGACCCAGCAATTGCACTACTGGGTATTTACCCCAAAGATACAAATGTAGTGATCTGAAAGGGGTACATGCACCCCCAACATTTATAGCAGCAATGTCCACAATAGCCAAACTATGGAAAGAGCCAAGATGTCCATCAACAGATGAATGGATAAAGAAGAGGTGGTATATATGTATACACACACACACACACACACACACACACACACAATGGAATATTATGCAGCCATCAAAAAAATGAAATCTTGCCATTTGCAACGACATGGATGGAACTAGAGGGTAGTATGCTAAGTGAAATAAGTCAATCAGAAAAAGAGAAGTATCATACGATCTCACTGATACGAAGAATTTGAGAAACAAGATAGAGGATCATAGGGGAAGGGAGGGAAAAAAATGAAACAAGATGAAACCAGAGAGGAAGACAAACCATAAGAGACTCAATCTCAGGAAACAAACTGAGGGTTGCTGGAGTGGTGTGGGGTGGGAAGGATGGGGTGGCTGGGTGATGGACATTGGGGAGGGTATGTGCTATGGTGAGTGCTGTGAATTGTGTAAGACTGATGAATCACAGACCTGTACCTCTGAAACAAATAATACATTACATTAAAAAAAAAAAATGCAGATAGTAGGAAGGAAAAAATGAAGGGGGGGAAATCGGAGGGGGAGATGAACCATGAGAGACTATGGACTCTGAGAAACAAACTGAGGGTTCTAGAGGGGAGGGGGGGTGGGCGGATGGATTAGCCTGGTGATGGGTATTAAAGAGGGCACGTTCTGCATGGAGCACTGGGTGTTATGCACAAGCAATGAATCATGGAACACTACATCAAAAACTAATGATGTAATGTATGGTGACTAATGTAACATAATAAAATAAAATTAAAAAAAAAAAAGCAGGGGTACCTGGGTGGCTCAGATGGTTAAGCATCTGCCTTCAGCTCAGTTCATGATCTCCAAGTCCTGGGATGGAGCCCCACATCATGTTAGACTCCCTGCTCATTGGAGAGTCTGCTTCTCCCTCTCCCTCTACCTCCTCCCACACACCCTGCTGGTGTTCTCTCCCTCTCTCTCAAATGAATAAAAAAATAAATCTTTAATCTTCAACAAAGCAATAAAGAATATCCAATGGGTAAAAGTCTCTTCAACAAATAGTGTTGGGAAAACTGGACAGCAACATGCAAAAGAATGAAACACCATACACAAAAAGATCTAAATGTGAGACCTGAAACCATAAAAATCCTAGAAAAGAGCACAAGCAGTAACTTTTTTGATGTCAGCTGTAGCAACTTCTTTCTAGATATGACTCTTGAGGCAAGGGAAATAAAAGCGAAAGTAAACTATTGGGGCTACATCAAAATAAAAAGTTCCACTGGGTGTTATATGCAAACAATGAATCATGGAATACTACATCAAAAACTAATGATGTAATGTATGGTGATTAACATAACAATAAAATAAAAAAATAATAAAAATTTTAAAAAAATTAAATTAAAAAAAAATTTCCTGCACGGTAAAGGAAACAACAAAACTAAAAGGCAACCTATGGAATGAGAGAGGATATTTGCAAATGACATATCTGATAAAGGGTTAGTATCCAAAATATATAAAGAACTTATAAAATTCAATACCCAAAAAACAAATAATCCAACTAAAAAATGGGCAGAGGATATGATGGGCATTTCTCCGAAAACATATCCAGATGGCCAACAGACACAAGAAAAGATGTTCGTTATCACTTATCATCAGGGAAATGAAAATCAAAACTACAATAAGATATTACCTTACACCTGTCAGAATAGCTAAAGTCAACAACACAAGAAACAAGTTTGGCGAGAACATGGAGAAATAGGAACCCTCTTGCACTGTTAGTGGGAAGGCAAACTGGAAAGCCACTGTAGAAAACAAAATGGAGTTTCCTCAGAAAGTTAAAATCAGAACTACCTTATGATCCAGCAATTGCACTACTGGGTATTTACCCAGAGAATAGAAGAACACTAATCCAAAGGGACACATGCTCCCCTGATGTTTATAGGAGCATTATTTTGAATAGCCAAGATATAGAAGGCACAAATGTCCATCAACTGATGAATGGATAAAGAAGATATAAATACTGGAATATTACTTAGCCATAAAAAAGAATGAAATCTTGCCATTTGTAATAGCATGGATGGAACTAGATAAAGAGTATAATGCTGGGCGAAATAAGTCAGTCAGAGAAAGACAAATACCATACAATTTCACTCCTTTGTGGAATTTAAAATACAAACAAGCAAAAGGGAAAAAATAAGAGACAGAGAAATAAGCAGACTCTTAATTATAGAGAACAAACTGATGGTTACCTGAGGGGAGGTGGGTGGGGGGATGGGTTAAATAGGTGATGGGGTTTAAGGAGGGCACTTGTCATGATGAGCACCAGGTGATGTATGGAAATGTTGAATCACTAAATTGGTCACCTTAAATTAATATAACACTGTATGTTAATGAACTGTAATTAAAATTTTAAAAAATAAAGCCCACAGGGTCAGTGGGTGACTCCATAGGTGTGCAAGTGTGTAGGAGGGAGGGAGGGAGGAATAGAGCTGAGTGGTTAAGAGTATGGGTTCTGGAGACAAACTACATGAATCCAAATAAATTCTTTCTCTAAGTCTCAGTTTTCTCCTCTGTAAAATGGAAAGGTCACATCTACCTCATAGCATTGCCATGAAAATAGATTAAGTATATGCATAGCAAAAGGTACTATATATATGCTGATTCACTATCATTAGGATGATTATCAAGGTTTTGAAAACAAACTTCCTTTCCTATTGGTTACTGAAAAAAGTAAAAGAATGAGGAACGATGAAGTTATAATAATGTCCCCCCCATTCTGTATATCTATGTCAAGTCCACATGCTTAAAAATATTATCTAAAATCCTCATAACAATCTTGTGAGGTAGGCGTCATTTTTCCCATTTATCAGATAAGGTATCTAAGAACTATTACTCAGAGAATTTCAGTGTTTTGTGTGTGGTCACACAGGCAGTAAGAGGTTAAGCTGGGATTAAACCTAAATCTATGTAATTCCAAACCCGCTCTGTTTTTTCAACCATCTTGTGCTAACTCTCAAAATAGGAAATGTTGTAGAATTTAGTGAAAAGTCTTTTTTCATTTGCGGCTGAGATCTCCCAACCTACTCTTTTTACTTTACCTCAAATATTTTGCAATGAGATATCTCTTCTCTTTAGCCTTTTGGTTTTAATCCCTGACCACTTAACTCTGATAATAATTTCCACCCAGTGCCTCTGAATGGCATTCCCCAGACTAATTCTTGTCCTCCAGAAACAAGTGCCAAATGTGAGTACACAAAACTCTCCTACTGCATCTTAATTGTACCTTTTTAAGAGAAAGATTGACTTTTGTGACAAAAACTATTTGAATTTACAGGTAAATCTCTGTATTTATATACCCTGGTTTTTGAGTGTTTATTACATGCCTAACTATCAATGAGCTGAATGTTATGGGGTGAGTGTGTGTGTGTGTGTGTGTTGCCCACTTCAGATACCAAAGGTTTTCTATTCTCTCTTTAATCTCACCTTTCAGTTTTGAACATTCACAGTCCAAGAAATGTAACACTGTAATGACAAAACACAGTGGCTACAAAGAAAGAAGAGGGTTATCCTCTAGATCAAAGCTTTTAACCTAGAGGTCTAGACACACTGTTGTATTTCAACTACTTGTGACATGTGTCACAGGGTCCATAATTTGGTGGTAATAATCATAGTCAAATACTGAAATTGGAGAATCATTTACTGTTTTTCCATAAATTAGAGTGGCTTCAAGGTTATCACTCTAATTATATCCTTTCGTTCACTTGCATTCTGATATACTTCCTGGAGAAAAAAGGAGAGAGCTAAAACTAGTTTCCTAGTAATCAAGCTATTAGCACATTTTATCAATGCAGTGTTCAGTGAAGTGGGCCTTCTCTTAAGAAATATGTTCTGCATGTGAATTTGTGTCATTGCAGGGAAAAAAAAAAAAAGGAAAAGGATAAAGTCTGAGATATTCTCCTTTAGGAACTAAAACTATGTATTGGTTCATTTTCCACAATGACTTCTGTGGCAGACATTAGTAACTGAGCATCTCATAGTCATTTCCCCCTTTTTCCTTGATAACTAAATCCTAAATTTATTCAGGCAGAAATTTACCCAACCTTGAGGGATAAATCATGATTGGTCTATTATCCTTTATAAATGATTGGTCTAGGGGTGTTTCATATGACCTATTCTTGACCAATAGGGTAGGGGAAATCTGCTAGGATGATTCTGGAAAAGATTCTTTGTTATAATAAAAGACCATATTATAAAAAGGGAAATCTCATTCTTTACTTCTTAAAAGTAGTTGTGTAAAAACTTGAAATTTTGCTGCTGTATCTACACTGAAATTATAAGAGAGAGAACACAACAAATACAAATGAAGACAGGGAGAAATATGGAGAGAACCCAAGTTAAATAACATTATTAAACCTTGGAAGAACCATTATCTGGACTTCTTGTTATGGTTCAAATCATTGATAATAAATTTTCTTACTTGGAATTAACAGCATTCTTCTTTTCAAGACCTATTGCCAATTTTCTATGCCCAGCCTAAAATAGTTCAGATGAAGATGATGTCATCAGTCTCGTAGCTGGTGTTCCACATTCCAACCATCTTGGAAACTTTGGTTGCAGTTATTTACCTACAGCACTATGTGTTCAAGAATATACAGATAATCCTTACTATAAGTCTCATACTATGGGTACTAAGTTTTTCATTGGCTTCTTATTAATCTCATAGATCGTATCATTATATAAACATGACCACTCCATTTGCTATTGCTCACCTACACTTACTTCATCCTGCCTCTGTACTTTGAATCCTAAACTATTTTACCTATGGAACTACACCATACTCATTCAATTCATTTCTATTTCCACCTCTAAAATCCAGGTTTTAAAGCAAAGTAATCTATTATTTCAATGAAAACTATGGTTCTATGTATGATCAAATCAAGATATTCAGATATTGTTCAACAATACTCTGAGAAAGAAACAAAAACATGGGCAGAGAAGTCATTAAAATAGGAGAGGAGGGGCGCCTGGGTGGTTCAGTTGGTTAAGCGTCTGCCTTCAGCTCAGGTCATCATCCCGGGATCCTGGGATCGAGACCCACGTAGGGCTCCCTGCTCAGCGGGAAGCCTGCTTCTCCCTCTCCTGCTCCCCCTGCTTGTGCTCTCTCTCTGTCAAATAAATAAATAAAATCTTTTACAAAATAATTAAGGAATAAAATAAGAGAGGATAACATTTTGGGAGAATGGAGAGGTCAAGAGGAAATGTTGCATTGAGGCACAAAGGCAAGCTCACTTAGGAGTGAAAGATCTTAGGTACCAGGAGGTCAGAATTTTCATCTTTGGTAAACATTGATTGGGTACAAGGAAAAGATGGGCAGTCATTCATTTTCAGGCGCTCTGTGACTTTTTATTTTTTTATTTTTTATTTTTTTTTAAAGATTTTATTTACTTATTTGACAGAGAGAGAGACACAGAGAGAGAGGGAACATAAGCAGGGGGAGTGGGAGAGGGAGAAGCAGGCTTCCTGTGGAGCAAGGAGCCCAGTGCGGGGCTTGATCCCAGGACCCTGGGATCATGACCTGAGCCGAAGGCAGCCACTCAACCAACTGAGCCACCCAGGCGCCCCGCTGTGGCTTTTTAGAGCAGGAACTGGGCCCCAGCCCTGAAGAACTGAAGATCTCACCACTTGAATAGAACCACAGCATCACCGAGAGGGAAGAGATGGCCAAATGGAGAAGGAGCAATGGCCAGAAGAGTTATACTAGTTTTTGAACATATACAAATACACTTCCTTACACTCCCATAAGCAACTGAAGTTAGAAAAGTTGTAAAAGACAGTGAAATTTGAGTTATTTCTGTCAATATAAGACTATATGGGTTATTAAGGCCTAGGAAATTTGGGGCTACAACACTAATCTTTTGTCTTAAAAAGATATCTTTGAACATATCCTCAATTCTTCAGAAAATATGCTATTCAGAAGAGGAATAAAGACTTTATTTTGCAAGGAGACGATAAAATACTCTTTGCTAGGTTCCCTTTACTTTCAGGGTTCTCAGGGATGAATCTTTTGATTCCATGGAGATAATTTGTCCTGACTTGCATTTATATTTTTTTATTTCATGGTTCTGTTTATAATCATATCATGTTTCTGAATTTTTCTCTTTTAAGATATCTGGTAATTATGTCTGATTATGTTGATTTGTTTGAATTAAGCAGAATTGACAAGGTAACTTATCCCGTACCAGAACTTTGGCAAATTGAAAATGCTTGTTTTTTTGTTTTTTTTTATTTTATAGAATTCTTATTCAGAATCTTATTGCATGTAAGGAAATTGTCCCTTAACAATGGTACAGATAATGCAGCTTGAGTAATAATAAAATTAGCTGATTCTAATATTTCATAGTTTTTAATTATTTTGTCCTTTCATTTAACAAAATGATTTGGTGTATCTCAGGTTCATGGGCAATGTCCATTTCAATTTATGGAAAAGCTTTTGAACTGTATATAGAAGCTTAGGAATATCTCCAGTGGGTAAACTATTATTGGTAGTGATACAAACAAGTTATAGCTCAGCCTTCGTGAATGCATATTTCATTGGCACTGACAAAGAAGTAAGGTGCCCTGTGGAATAGTCAAGAATTTAGGTAATGAACTGTTATAATAGCATGGAAAATAAAATATCAATCCTGCTTCTGTGCCCAGATATTTAATATATTCATCTTAGCCCCAGACTTTACAATTTATTGTCCAAAATGTTCATTTACCAGGAAAGACAAATAACTATTTCCAACTGTCTTGTGACAATAATAAAACTTTGTTTAGAGAGTTTACAACTGGATCTAGAAAGGAGATTATTCTGGTTGTTCCAATCTAGATTCAATCATAGCTAAATATTGATTACTACTCTCAACTTATTTAAATTAGCTATTAGTATCTGGGATTAATGCAGTTACAGTGCAGGGGTGTACCACATATTTCCAAACATTTTGATCAAATAATTATTTCAAATATATACAAAGTATAAAACCAAACTTATTCATGAAACAATAAAGTAGTTGTTTTAACATTATGACAGGGTCTACATGTAGAGATTCCTGATGCCATCAAGCTATCTGAAATTCCCTGCTACTCTCATTTGGGTAAATAGAAGTCTGCATCATTTCTTGGACATATCTGTGATTTCAATTAACACTTATACACTGAAGCATTTCACATACACTGAAGCATTCCACATTTCTTATCTTCAGCCTTGACATCTTTTTTGGGTTCTATTATCATATATCCAATTACCTCTTGGATATTTACACATGGATGTACTGTAAGAAATTTAAATGTAACTTATACCTAAATCCCCATATTCTCCCTAGGTGGATCAGCATAATGGTTAGCAGTGATTAAAAACATAGTTTTTAGAAGCAAATGGCCTGTTCTCGAAATTTGTCTTTGCTACTTATTAACTGAGTGACTTTGGATGATTGATCTATCTCAGTGTGTCTCAATTTTCTCATCTGAAAAACAGGCATAATAATTGTATCTAACAAAGTTCACATGACAAAAAAGTTACATATTATACACATATATTAAGCACTTGAAAGAGTGCCTGGCACATAGTGTACCCTATACAGAGATGTTTAACTAATATTATCATAGCCTCCAAATCAGTGCCTACTCTACTCATGGTCATCAAAAGGTTTTCATTCTAACTCCTAAATCTCTCTTAAATCAAAACTCTCTTCTTAGACTTTGTATCTACTTCATTCATTCAAGTCCTTTTATATGAACCATTGAAATAGGTTCCCCTTTGTCATCTAGAATTGCACCCTTTCTTTAATGCACCCTCCAACTGAAGACAGAATTATCTTCCTGAAACATAATTCTGATAATTACTTTCCTGTTTGACAAACTTTAATATAGAAAAAAAAAAAAAAACATATAATAAAGTCACAAGTGCTGAGCATATCTTATTCTCAAATGACCTTGCAAACTTATTTTTCTGCAGTTCCTTTCTCATAGCATAAAGTGAAAAGCATGCCCCTATTCCTTTGTGAATGTTTGCCTCTATCCCAAGAACTTTTCTTGAATTGATACTTATTCTTCAAGACTCAGTGAGATTACCTCAGTAATTCTCCAGTAAAATGGTCATGATTTTCTCTATTCCATTCTTCCGTTTTGGGTAGAGACTATCACTAATTTCTTTCTGCTTCCCTCTCTGTACTTAACACCAGAAACTGCAATTTACCTGCCTTGATCTTCACTGAGAAAACACAGATATAAAACTGAAGATGTACAAATACCATAGGATTTCACCCCTATGTGGAATTTAAGAAACAAAACAGATAATAGGGGAAAAAAGAGAAAGAGAGGCAAACCAAGAAATAGACTCTGAACTATATAGAGAACAAATTGATGGTTATCAGAGGGGAGGCATGTGAGGGGATGGGTGAAATAGGTGATGGGGATCAAAGAGTACTTATCATGATGAGCATTGAGTAATGATTAGAAGTATTTAAATACTATTTTATAAAGCTGAAACTAATATAACACTATATACTAATTATATTGGAATTAAAAATTAAAAATAAATAAATAAATAAAACCTTGAAATAAAAAAAAAAACTGAAGATGTAGGATAAAATGAACTTTAATTTTATTTGGTTGTTGTCTCACATTTAAGTGGTGATTACACTTTTTAAAAGATCCTAGAAAGATGACTATCATTTTCTTTGATACCATGGATCCAATAAATCATGACACTTAGTAAACATGTTTGCCATGCTACAATAACCCAATAAGGAGTAGAAGAGAAATGCCAATATAATCAAAGCAGGTTCAGATTTACTGTCCTATATTAAAAGAAAACACATTTATGGACTCTTTTGATGTTACTTTAATAGAAAACAAGAACATTGAGAAGAAGGGAAGCTGCTGATTAAAATTCTCTATCAAGGATTCTTAAAAGATGTTTAGGGTAAACAATAGTTGTGAGCAGTCTCAGTAAGAAAACTATAATCATGGTAATACAGTTATCCTTGGGATGAGTTTGAAAAATGAATAACTCTCTAAATTTGGTTGAATGTTATATTTTGGAGCATATGACTCCATTAAAATCAGAATCTGAACATTCTGTTCCATTTCTTAACTTTGATACTTAAACATGCTTCATAAACCACCTGAAAGCAAAGCATGTAAGTCTGCCGTTAACCCAATGGTGTCAGGAAAAGTATACATAATTACTTCTGCTCTCCTCAGAAGAATTTGGTTCTGCCTTCTATGTCAGAGAGATGATACAAAACATGACTGATGTCATGAATCAACTTGTCACATCTATAACCTTGACACTGTTTATTGGAACTAAAGTAGGCCGTAAGATGATTGGATGTTGGTAAAGACTTGACAAAAGGAAGTCTGATTTATAACATTTCTCAACTACGAATTTTCCAGAGGTTTTCATCTAATGTTCCTCCTGGATCCCAGCCCTGAATTGATTTAACCTTTGTGGCAATGTCCAATCTATCCACACCTTTTAGATCTTCATCACCCCAGAACCTGGACCCAATTCTGTATAGACATGGGAGCTGATGAGACATTGCTGCCAGGTAACTCTCTGGTTTGGCATTGAGTCTCCTTCCCTGCCAGTGTGTTACTAACTTGGCCCCTTAGATTCCTCATTATTGTGCTCTGACTTCTGATCTATAACTGGAAGCCAACATAGAATAGTAGAAAGAACTTTTTAACCACAAATCAAGGGACTAAGTATTCAATGTTTGACTATTGAATAATTTTACCTTAGTTTATTTCTCTGAGCTTTATTTCTCTGAGCTCAAATCTCTTAGTGCAGTATATGGGTTGGGCTGAATGATTCGTAAGGTCTCATCTGATTCAGTAATACTGAGTCTTACTTACTACCTGTACTTCTAGGACTTCCAACAGACACTTGAAAATCATGCCAAGTTGTAACAGTGATTAGATTCCTTTTCTTAAATTCTGTTCTCCTCATACTTACTTCCTTGACAGATGAAGATTATCTACCTACCCACATGCTATGGACTAAATTGTGTCCCCTCAAAATTCATTTGTTGAAGTTCTAACCTAAAATGTGACTGTATCTATAGATAGGATCTTGGGATCTTTAGTAATTAAGACTAAATGAGGGAGTTCTGGTTCTAGATGGGAACATAGGAGGTTCCTGAACTCACCTCCTCCATGGACACACCTGAATCTACTGATACACATGAAGCAATTCCCTCTGAAAGAAACCCAGAAAATAGCTGAGCAACTCCTACACATCTGGTAAATAAGAAAATACCCACGACAAAATGGGAAGTAAAGGATAAGACACATTCTTACCATAAATCCCACCCCTGGCACAGAGATATACATCAGGAGAGAACTCACAACTGATACCTTCTCCCTGAGGAGTGAAGGCTTTGGATCCAATATCTACCACCCCAACTTTTTTAACATCCACCCGAGAGAGGGTATGCCAGAACATCTAGCTCTAAAAGCCAATGTGGCTTGCATCCACAAGACCCATAGACTACAGCAAATAAATAGTTCTTAATGGGTTTTGGAGGGCTTGCTGTGACTATCCCCCTGGGACTCAGTGCAGTGGGAGCAGACAGAAATACCTATCTCCCAGTCTTTCTCTGAAAGAAGCCTATGTACATATTTCAAAAGTTGCTGCCTGAGGACCAAGCTTCTAATTTAGCACACATCTAGGAGCTTACTGCAGTTCTTCCCAGTGTCTGGGGAGGCAACAAGTGCCATCTCTAGATTCTCCATCTGGCCCACTCTAGGTCACTGGGGATCCCCTGGAGGGAGCTTATGCACGTGTCTGATACCTCAGTATTTGCATCTGCCACCCATAGGAGGGATTCCTTGATTGCTTGCATCTGGTGAACAAAGGAGTTTGTGTTCCCAAACATGACTGTACCAAAGAAATAGTTTTTAACTAGTTCTCCTCCAGGGCTCAGTGCAGAGGCAGACAGAAATGCCCATCCCCCGGTCTTTCCCTGAAGGAGACTTAATTGCATACAATAAAAACTGTTGCCTGAGAGTAAGGCTTCTAATTTAGCATGTATCTAAGGGCTTACAACAAATTCCCCAGAGATGAGGGATTCAAGCAAACAGCATCTCTACATTCTGCCTGTAACCCACAAAATATCACCAATATCTCCCTGGATGGAGCTTGTGCACATATCTGGCAATGAGGCTTTCACAGCTGCCATTCAGGGAACACATCCCTGGATCACCAGGCTCTAATGGCCAGCAGGCTTGTGTTCACCAGTCCCACAGGAATGAAGCAGAAAAAGAAACAGTTCTTAACCAGCTGTCCCCCCAGGGCTCAGTACAGAGGGAGTAGACAGAAATGCCGATTTCCCAGTCTTTCCATGAAAGAGGCCTATTTGTATAATTTAAAAGCTGCTGTCTAAGGGTCTGGCTTCCACTGGCTTGCATCTAAGTGCAGACTGTGATCCTCTCATGTGGGACACTGATAGGTGTAGGTACTGATGAGAAAATCTTATATAATCAACCACTTTTCACAACCCCCGACAGCTCTTTCTGCCCATCAACCTGTTCCCATACTTTAATAAAAATACCCTTTTTGCAATGAAATCATCATAAGAATTCTTTCTGGGCTGTTGGCTCCAAACTCCACTACTCCAAACCACATCAGTACAACCTCAAACACTGGGAGCCACAAAGAACAAAGAAGGTAGCTTAAACAAACAAAAAGGTTTTAGAGACAACTAAAAGCTCAGAATGATTGGTAGATAAGGTTTATCTACATAAGACCACCCTGTTGAGAATGGGGAGGTGTCTATTTCATCTAATGCACAGAAGGCAGCACAGGGAGTCAGGGAAATGAAGAAATAGATAAAATGTTCCAAACAAAAGAATAAGATAAAACTCCAGAAATAGACCTTAATGAAATGGAGCTAATAAGAGTTCAAACTATGGATCATAAATATGCCCACCAAGGTAAGAAAAACAATGCATGAACAAAGTGAAAATGTTAACAGAGTAAATAAAATAAAGTACCAAATGGAAATCACAGAGTTGAAGAATATAATATTGAACTAAAAAATACAATACAGGGAGTTCAAAAGCAGACTACATCAAGAGAAAGAAAGGAACAGCAAACCTGAAGATAGGGTAGTGGAATTTATTCAATAGGAGGGGGAAAAAGAAAAAAAAAAAGAAAAATAGTGGGGCACCTGGGTGGCTCAGTTGTTAAGCATCTGCCTTCGGCTCAGGTCATGATCCCAGAATCCTGGGATCGAGCCCCGCATCGGGCTCCCTGCTTGGCTGGAAGCCTGCTTCTCCCTCTCCCACTCCCCCTGCTTGTGTTCCCTCTCTTGCTGTGTCTCTCTCTGTCAAATAAATAAAATCTTTAAAAAAAAGAAAAAGAAAAATAGTAAATATAAAGTGAGAGATTTATAGGATACCATCAGACAGAACAATATTCACACTATAGGAGTCCCAGAAACTGAAGAAGAGAGAAAGGGGCAAAAGCTTATTTGAAGAAATAATGGTTAAAATTTTTCTAACTGGGGGGGGTGGGATGGGGGACACAAATATCCAGATCCAAGAAACCTAGAAAGTTCCAAAAAAGATGAATTTAAATGGATCCACACTGAGACATATTATAATTATATTGTCAAAAGTTAAATACAGGAGAAAATCTTAAGTGAAATAAGAGAGAGAAAAAAAACAACTTGATAGTACAAGACTATCAGATTATTTTTCAGCAGAAACATCACAGGCTAGAAAGGAGTGGCATGATGTATTCAAAGTGCTTAAAAAAAACCTACCAACCAAGAATACCTTACTTGACAAAGTTGTCCTTCACAATTGAAGGAGAGATAAAGAGTTTTCAGGAGGCAATCTGAAAGAGTTCATTACCACTAGACTAGGCTTAAAATAAATGTCAAAAAGACTTTTTTAAGCTGTACCCAAAGGATGCTAATTAGTAAGAATAAATCGTATGAAAGTATAAATTTCACTGGTAAAGGTAAATATATAGTTTATATTTAGAATACTCTCTTGTCCTAATAGTAGTGGGTAAATCATTTCTACATCTAGTATGATGGTTAAAAGACAAAAGTTACAATAATTGGTTAATGAATTCAAAAGACTATGATGAAAATTGTGACAACAAAAACATAAAATGTCAGGGGGAGGATAAAAATTCAGAGCTTTTTGGGGGTTGAAACACAAATATTACCAGTTTAAAATATACTGTTATACAGAATGGCAATAAGTACATACCTATCAATAATTACTTTGAAGGTAATAGACAAAATGCTTTGATCAAAAGACATTGGGTCTTTTGGATTAAATGGATTGAAATGGATTTAAAAAGCAAGATCCATCTATATGCTTCTTACAAGAGATTCACTTCAAATTAAAGACATATGAAAATTGAAAGTGAAGGGATGGAAAAACATTTACCATGCAAATGAAAGCTGGGGTAGCAATACTTATATTGGACAAAATAGACATTAAAACACAAACTGTAATAAGAGACAAAGAAAAATACTACTTAATGATTGAGGGAACAATTCAACAGATAGATATGAAAATTTTAAGTATTTATGCACCAAACATGGGAGCACCTAAATACGTAATACAACTATTAACAGACATAAAGGAAGAAATCAATATAATGATAATAGTAAGGGACTTGAACACTGGGGTTACATCAATAAGTAAATCATCCAGACAGAAAATCAACAAGGAAACAATAGTTTTGAACGACATATTGGATCAGATGGATGTAGTACTACCTAAAGCAATCTACACATGTAATGCAATCCCTATCCAAAATATCAACAGCATTTTTCACAGAACTAGAACAAAGAATCCTATTTGTATAAAACCACAAAAGACCGCAGATAGCCAAAACAATCTTGGAAAAAAAAAAAAAGAACAAAACTGGATGTATCACAATTACATATTTCAATATGTATTACAAAGCTCTAGTAATCAAAACAGTATGGTGTTGACCCAAAAATAGACATATAGATCAATAGAACAGAATAAAGAGCCCAGAAATAAACTCATGATTTTATGGTCAATTAATCTATGAAAAGGAGGTAAGACTATACAATGGGAAAAAGTCTTTTCAACAAAAGTGTTGGGAAAACTGGACAGCAATGTGCAAAAGTATCAAACTGGACCATTTTTTTACACCATACATGTTAGTAGAAAAAAGGAAATAACAAAGATCAGAGTGGAAATAAATAGAGCCTAAAAAACAATAGGAAAGATCAATGAAACTAAGAGCTGGTTATTTGAAAAGATAAACAAAATAGACAAATATTTAGCTAGACTTACCAAGAAAAAAAGAAAAGACTCAAATAAATAAAATTAGGAAAAAAAAAGATATATTGCAACTAATACCACACAAATATAATGATCATAAAAGACGACAGTGAACAATTATATGCCAACAAATTGGACAACCTAGAAGAATAAGTTCCTAAAAACATACAACTTACTAAGAATGAATCATGATGAAATAGAAAATCTGAACAAATTACTAGTAAGGAGATTAATCAAAAACCTCCTAACAAAGAAAAGTCCTGGACCAGATGGCTTCACTGGTAAACTTTACCAAACATTTAAAGAAGCATTAATAACACTCCTTCCCAGTCTGTTCCAAAAATAAAAGAGGAGGAAACATATTCATTATGAAAGCAGCATTTCCCTGATACCAAAAACAGACAATGACACAAGAAAATTACAGGCCAGTATCCCTGTTGAGCATAGATGCAAAAATACTCAACCAAATATAGCAAACCAGATCAACAATACATTGAAAGGATCACACACCATGATCAAGTGAGATTTCTTCCGGGGATTCAGGGATGGATTAACATCTGGTTATCAATCAATGTGATATAACACCTTAACAAAACAAAGGATAAAATTTATATCATCATCTCAATAAGTACAGAAAAAGTACTTGACAAAAATCAACATCCATTCATAATAAAAACTTTCAACAAACTGGGTATTCTGGGAATATACCTCAATATAAAAGGCATATGCCATGTCCACAGCTAACAATATACTCAATGGTAAAAACTGAAAGCTTTCTTGTAAGATCAGAAAAAGGAAAGAAAACCCACTTTTGCCACTCTTATTCAACACAATACTGGAAGTATTAGCCAGAATAATTGGGCAGGAAAAAAATAAAGGTGTTCAAATTGGAAAGGAAGAAGTAAAATTGTCTCTATTTATAGACAGCATTATTTCATACAGAGAAATCCCAAAGGTTACACCACAAAACTCTTAGAACTAATAAACAAATTCATTGAGGTTATACAGAACAAAATCAATATATAAAAATGATTTCCAGGGGCGCCTGGGGGGCTCAGTCCATTAAGCATCTACTTCAGCTCAGGTCATGATCCCATGGTTCTGGGATCAAGCCCCACATCAGGCTCCCTGCTCAGCGGGGATCCTGCTTCTCCCTCTTCTCCTGGCTTGTGCTTTCTGTCCTTATCTCTCTCTCTCAAATAAATAAATAAAATCTTTAAAAAATAAAAAATAAATAAAATTTTAAAAAAATCACTTCCATTTCTATACACTAGCAATGAACTCTCAGGAACAGAAATTAACAAAACAATCTCATTTTCAATTATATCAAAAGGAATAAAATACCTAGGAATAAATTTAACCAAGGGCATGAAAATCATAAGACATTAATGAAAGAAATTGAAGAAAACACAAATAGAAAGATATTCCATGTTTATGAATTGGGAAAAAATGATATTATTAAAATGTCCATATTACCCAAAGTAATCTACAGATTCAATGCAATCCCTATTAAAAGTTCAATGGCATTTTTCACAGAAATAGAACAAACATTCCTAAAATTTGCATGCAACCACAAAAGACCTCAAATAGACAAAGCAATATTGAAAAAGAAAAAATCTGGAGTAATCACACTTCCTGATTTGAAACTATTTTCCAAATCTCTAGTAATCAAAACAATATGGTATTGTCATAAAAAGAGACATGACAAAACTGGAACAGAAAGCACCCAGAAATAAACCCATGTATATATGGTCAATTAAATTACACACACAAAAAAATGCCAAGAATATAAAATGGGAAAATGACAGTGTCTTCCAAAAATGGTGGTGGGGAAAGCATATAGCCACATATAAAAGAATGAAACTGGACCGCTATCCTGTACCATACATAAAAATTAACTCAAAATGGATGAAGATTTGAACATAAGACCTTGAAATCATAAACTCTTAGAAAAAAAATCAAGGGGCACCTGGGTGGCTCAGTCGTTAAGCATCTGCCTTCGGCTCAGGTCATGATCCCAGGATCCTGGGATCGAGCCCCGCATCGGGCTCCCTGCTTGGCTGGAAGCCTGCTTCTCCCTCTCCCACTCCCCCTGCTTGTGTTCCCTCTCTTGCTATGTCTCTCTCTCTGTGTCAAATAAATAAAATTTTTAAAAAAAAAAAAGAAAAAAAAATCAAGGGAGTAAGCTCCTTGACTTTGGTTTTGGAAATGATATTTTTAGATTTGACAAAAGCAAAGGCAATAAAAAGCAAAAATCAATAAGTGGCACCACATCAAACTAAAAATCTTTGTACATTAAAGGAAACCATCAACAAAATGAAAAGGCAACAAATATAACGGGAGAAATATTTGCAAACGATTTATCTGATAAAGGATTACTATCTGACATATATAAAGAACTCACACACTCAGTAGCAAAAAAAAAAAAAAAAGAAAAAGAAAGAAAGAAAAGAAAAGAAAACAACCCAATCAAAAAATTGATAGAGGAACTGAATAGATATTTTTCCAATGAAGACATACAAATGGCCAACAGGTACATAAAGAGGTTCTCAATATCACTAATCATCAGGGGAATGCAAATCAAAACCACAATGGATATCACCTCACAACTATTAGATTCAAAAAATGAAGAAATAGCAAGTGTTACCAAGAATATAGAGAAAAGGGACCCCTTGTGCACTGTTGTTGGTAATTTAAGTTGGTTCAACCACTATGGAAAACAGTATGGAGATTTCTCAAAAATTAAAAATAAAACTATCATATGATCCAGCAATACCATACTTTTAAGTATATATTCAAGAGAAATTAATAAAGATTATCAGAGATATCTGCATTCCCATGTTTATCACCACAATGTATACTTTGCCTATCTTATGATTTTGTCAATTATATCTCAATAAAGGTGAAATTTTAAAAGATGTTAAAGTCGTCATAAGGGTGGGGCTCTAATCAGATAGGATTAATATTCTTATAAGAAGAGGAATAACTCTCTCTCTCTTTCTCTCTCTCTGTCTATCATATGTGGACATAGCAAGAAGGCAGACATCTGCAAGCCTGGAAGAGAACTCTATGAGCCAAATCAGTAGGCACCTTGATCTTAGACATCCCACCCTCCAGAACCATGAGAAAATACACTTCTATTGTTGAAGTCACCTATCTATGGTATTTTGTAATGGCAGCCCAAGCTGCCTAACATATCACACATGCTACACATTCTCCTGATTTAATAGAAATGTTTGGGACATAATCTTATGTGAATATTCTCCCCTCTCTTTTTAAAATTAATTAATTAATTTTTTTATTATGTTATGATAATCACCATACATTACATCATTAGTTTTTGATGTAGTGTTCCATGATTCATTGTTTGTGTATAACACCAGTACTCCATTCAGTACATGCCCTCTTTAACACCCATCACCAGGTTAACCCATCCCCCCACCAACCTCCCCTCTAGAACCCTCAGTTTGTTTCTCAGAGTCCATAGTCTTCATGGTTTGTCTCCCCCTCCGAATTCCGCCCCTCCTTATTTTTCCCTTCCTGCTATCTTCTTCTGCTTCTTCTTTTTTTTTTTTTTTTCTAACATTTAATGTATTATTTGTTTCAGAGGTACAGGTCTGTGATTCAACAGTCTTACACAATTTACAGAGTTCACCATAGCACACACCTTCCCCAACGTCTATCGCCCAGCCACCCCATCCCTCCCAACCCCACCACTCCAGCAACACTCAGTTTGTTTCCTGAGATTAAGAATTCCTCATATCAGTGAGATCATATGATACATGTCTTTCTCTGATTGACTTATTTCACTTAACATAATACCCTCCAGTTCCATCCACATCATTGCAAATGGCAAGATTTCAAACCTTTTGATGGCTGCATAATATTCCATTGTATATATATACCACTCTTATTAATCCATTCATCTGTTGGTGGACATCTCGGCTCTTTCCACAGTTTGGCTATTGTGGACATTGCTGCTATAAACATCAGGGTGCACATACCCCTTCGGATCCCTACATTTGTATCTTTGGGGTAAATACCCAGTAGTGCAATTGCTAGATCGTATGGTAGCTCTATTTTCAACTTTTTGAGGAACCTCCATACTGTTTTCCACAGTGGCTGCCACAGTTTGCATTCCCACCAACAGTGTAGGAGGGTTCCTCTTTCTTGCATCCCCACCAACATCTGTCGTTTCCTGACTTGTTAACTTTAGCCATTCTGACTGGTATGAGGTGATATCTCGTTGAGGTTTTGATTTAGATTTCCCTGATGCTGAGCGATGTTGAGCACTTTTTCATGTGTCTGTTGGCCATTTGGATGTCTTCTTTGGAAAAATGTCTGTTCATGTCTTCTGCCCATTTCTTGATTGGATTATTTGTTCCTTGGGTGTTGAGTTTGATAAGCTCTTTATAGATTTTGGATACTAACCCTTTATCTGATATGTCACTTGCAAATATCTTCTCTCATTCTGTCTGTTGTCTTTTGGTTTTGTTGACTGTTTCTTTTGCTGTGCAAAAGCTTTTTATCTTGATGAAGTCCCAATAGTTCATTTTTGCCCTTGCTTCCCTTGCCTTTGGCGATGTTTCTAGGAAGAAGTAGCTGCGGCTGAGGTCGAAGAGGTTGCTGCCTGTGTTCTCCTCTAGGATTTTGATGGACTCCTGTCTCACGTTTAGGTCTTTCAACCATTTGGAGTCTATATTTGTGTGTGGTGTAAGGAAATGGTCCAGTTTCATTCTTCTGCATATGGCTGTCCAATTTTCCCAACACCATTTGTTGAAGAGACTGTCTTTTTTCCACTGGACCTTCTTTCCTGCTTTGTCGAAGATTAGTTGACCATAGAGTTGAGGGTCCATTTCTGCGCTCTCTATTCTGTTCCATTGATCTATGTGTCTGTTTTTGTGCCAGTACCATACTGTCTTGATGATGATAGCTTTGTAATAGAGCTTGAAGTCCGGAATTGTGATGCCGCCAGCTTTGCTTTTCTTTTTCAGCATTCCTCTGGCTATTCGGGGTCTTTTCTGGTTCCATACAAATTTTAGGATTATTTGTTCCATTTCTTTGAAAAAAGTGGATGGTATTTTGATAGGGATTGCATTGAATGTGTAGATTGCTCTACGTAGCATTGACATCGTCACAATATTTGTTCTTCCAGTCCATGAGCATGGAACGTTTTTCCATTTCTTTGTGTCTTCCTCAATTCCTTTCATGAGTATTTTATAGTTTTCTGAGTACAGGTACTTTGCCTCTTTGGTTCTAGGTGTCTTATGGTTTGGGGTGCAATTGTAAATGGGATCGACTCCTTAATTTCTCTTTCTTATGTCTTGTTGTTGGTGTATAGGAATGCCACTGATTTCTGTGCATTGATTTTACAGCCTGCCACTTTACCGGATCTAACAGTTTTGGGGTGGAGTCTTTTGGGTTTTCCACATAAAGTATCATATCGTCTGCAAACAGTGAGAGTTTGACTTCTTTGCCAATTCGGATGCCTTTTATTTCTTTTTGTTGTCTGATTGCTGTGGCTAGGACTTCTAATATTATGTTGAATAGCAGTGGTGATAGTGGACATCCCTGTTGCATTCCTGACCTTCAGGGAAAAGCTCTCAGGTTTTCCCCATTGAGAATGATATTCGCTGTGGGTTTTTCATAGATGGCTTTTATGATATTAAGGTATGTTCCCTCTATCCCTATACTCTGAAGAGTTTTGATCAAGAAACGATGCTGTACTTTGTCAAATGCTTTTTCTGCATCTATTGAGAGGATCATATGGTTCTTGTTCTTTCTTTTATTAATGTATTGTATCACATTGATTGATGTGCAGATGTTGAACCAAACTTGCAGCCCAGGGATAAATCCCACTTGGTCGTGGTGAATAATCCTTTTAATGTACTGTTGGATCCCATTGGCTAGTATTTTGGTGAGAATTTTTGCCTCCGTGTTCATCAAGGATATTGATCTGTAATTCTCCTTTTTGATGGGGTCTTTGGTTTGGGGATCAAGGTAATGGTGTCCTCATAAAACGAGTTTGGAAGTTTCCTTCCATTTCTATTTTTTGGAACAGTTTCAGAAGGATAGGTATTAATTCTTATTGAAATGTTTTGTACAATTCCCCTGGGAAGCCATCTGGCCCTGGCCTTTTGTTTATTGGGAGATTCTGATTACTGCTTCAATTTCCTTAGTGGTTATAGGTCTGTTCAGGTTTTCTATTTCTTCCTGGTTCAGTTTTGGCAGTTGATACATCTCTAGGCATGCATCTATTTCTTCCAGATTATCTAATCTGCTGGCATATAGTTGCTCATAATATGTTCTTATCATTGTATTTCTTTGGTGTTGGTTGTGATCTTTCATTCATGATTTTGATTTGGGTCATTTCTCATTTCTTTTTGATAAGTCTGGCCAGGGGTTTGTCTATCTTGTTAAGTCTTTCAAAGAACCAGCTCCTAGTTTTGTTGATCTGTTCTACTATTCTTTTGGTTTCTATTTCATTTATTTCTGCTCTGATCTTTATTATTTCTCTTCTCCTGCTGGGTTTAGGCTTTATTTGCTGTTCTCTTTCCAGCTCCTTTAGGTGTAGGGTTAGGTTGTATATTTGAGACCTTTCTTGCACAGAGAACCCCCCTCAAAATCAATAAAAATAGGTCAAACTGAACATCTAATAGTAAAACTTACAAGTCTCAGAGATGAAGAGAAAATCCTGAAAGCAGCTCAGGATAATAGATCTGTAACCTACAATGGTAGAAACATTAGATTGGCAACAGACTTATCCACAGAGCCCTGGCAGGCCAGAAAGGACTGGTATGATCTATTCAGAGCACTAAACGAGAAAAATATGCAGCCAAGAATACTATATCCAGCTAGGTTGTCATTGAAAATAGGAGAGATAAAAACTTCCAGGACAAACAAAAACTAAAGCAATTTGCAAACATGAAATCAACCCTACAAGAAATATTGAAAGGGGTCCTCTAAGCAAAGAGAGGGCCTAAAAGCAACATAGACAAGAAAGGAACACAGACAATACACAGTAACAGTCACCTTACAGGCAGTACAATGGCACTAAATTCCTATCTTTCAATAGTTACCCTGAATGTAAATGGGCTAAATGCCCCAATCAAAAGACACAGCTATCAGATTGGATAAAAAAACAAGACCCATCGATATGCTGTCTGCAAGAGGCTCATTTTAGACCCAAAGACACCCCCAGATTGAAAGTGAGGGGGTGGAAAACCATTTACCATGCTAATGGACACCAAAAGAAAGCTGGGGTGGCAATCCTTATATCAGACAAATTAGATTTTAAACCAAAGACTGTAATAAGAGATGAGGAAGGACACTATATCCTACTTAAAGGGTCTATCCAACAAGAAGATCTAACAATTTTAAGTATTTATGCCCCTAACATGGGAGCAGCCAATTATATAAGCCAATTAATAACAAAAGCAAAGAAACACATTAATAATAATACAGTAATATTGGGGGACTTTAACACCCCCCTCACTGAAATGGACAGATCATCTAAGCAAAAGATCAACAAGGAAATAAAGACTTTAAATGACACACTGGACCAAATGGACTTCACAGATCTATTCAGACCATTCCATCCGAAAGCACCAGAATAGACATTCTTCTCTAGTGCCCATGGAACATTCTCCAGAATAGATCACATCCTATGTCATAAATCAGGTCTCAACCGGTACCAATAGATTGGGATCATTCCCTGCATATTTTCAGACCACAATGCTTTGAAACTAGAACTCAATCACAAGAGGAAAGTCGGAAAGAACTCAAATACATGGAGGCTAAAGAGCATCCTACTAAAGAATGAATGCGTCAACCAGGAAATTGAAGAAGAATTTAAAAAATTCATGGAAACCAAAGAAAATGAAAACACAACTGCTCAGAATCTTTGGGATGTGGCAAAGGCAGTCCTAAGAGGAAAGTATATAGCAATACAAGCCTTTCTCAAGAAACAAGAAAGGTCTCAAAAACACAATCTCCCCTCTATTTATCATTCACTAGAAACTAACTACATCCTAGACTAGTGTAATTCTATGAGTCTGCACTATCTTCTAATGCTGGCCTCCCTAGTGTTACCCTTCGAAATTCTCAATGAACAAATCAATTAACAAAACATTACCTACTTACATATACATTAAGTTCTCAAACTATTACTACAGTAGTGCAGGTTGGATAATATAAACAAACAAGAATGCACTAAAGTGTGATTATTTGATGAATTGAGTTAAGTATAACCTTTTTGCTTTTTCAACGAAACACAGTATGGTGGGGTTTCAGGCAAAAGTAACTTGAACATCACACCTTTTAATCTTGGTCAATAAAGGGGGCAACATGAAATATCGTGGCATGAAATTGTGTATTGTTCATGGAAAAAGGAGTCAAATTGAATTTGCCACAGGTTTTTGTTCATAAAATAATGTATTTGAGCACCTACAAACTGATGACATTAATAATTAATAGAATATTCCAACCAAAATACAAGACTTCTATTTTATTTTCTTCATCTACTTCTATTTTAAAATTCAATTTCAATTTTGTGGAACTCAATATTTCTCTTAATACATAAAGAGGATTACTAAATCTGTAAGAAGGAGGACCCTAAATAATCATTGTGTTGTGAAAATCCAGATGGACTGCATGATTAAACATAGAATACATTTGCTTCTTGCAATTCCAAACCATAAGATATTTGAAAAGTTTATTAATATTATTTCATAATAATAAGGAATTTAGCAGGTAGGTATTGAGAGGGAATATTATATTTGATAATATCTAGCCCCACATTAGTCTAAAATAGTAATGATCTACAGAGTATGGACATTTATTTATTCATTTTTTATTTTTTTAAAGATTTTATTTATGTATTTGACAGAGAGAGACACAGCGAGAGAGGGAACACAAGCAGGGGGAGTGGGAGAGGGAGAAGCATGCTTCCCGCTGATCAGGGAGCTCAATCCCAGGACCCTGGGATCATGACCTGAGCTGAAAGCAGACGCTTAACGACTGAGCCACCCAGGCGCCCCGAGTATGGACATTTAAAGCTCTCAGCCTTACCCCAACATATCAAAAAGGTAGTAAAACATTATTTTACTATGTATTTTATATATTTGTGGCCAATATATACTGTGGTGCTATTATGGATTTTGTTAGGTAACCTATACTGCCCCTCTTACATTTCATCGAGAAGAGATTAGATGAGACTTGGCACAATGGAATAGTAGTGAAATATTTTTTTTTTTTAAAGATTTTATTTATTTATTTGACAGAGAGAGACACAGCGAGAGAGGGAATACAAGCAGAGGGAGTGGGAGAGGGAGAAGCAGGCTTCCCGCGGAGCAGGGAGCCCGATGCGGGGCTCGATCCCAGGACCCTGGGATCATGACCTGAGCCGAAGGCAGACGCTTAACGACTGAGCCACCCAGGCGCCCCAGTAGTGAAATATTTATTCCAAAAATATGTGAGCACATTTTACTTAGAGACGTTAGTTGTACACACATGGTTTTCAGCAAAAACAGAATTTAGATGCATAGGCTTCTATCCCTGCAGTGCAACAAAATTTATCTGATTTAAAAATCATAATCCAGGTATTTTAATTTTATTTACAGCAAAATACTGGCATTCCCAGATTCTCAGTCAAACTTTGGGATGATAACCTATTCATAAATTAGTTTATGAAACTTGGACTGTTTTTCACAAAAGAAAGCAATATTATACAAGGTGGTACTAAGCTTTCTCTATTAAAGCTTTCTTGTTCTACTCATGTTATACATAAGGTATTTAAGTTATGGTTATCATGAATCCCAAAATAATAATTAGTATTTACTGATTCATTACCATAGCAAACATATTATATCCATTAACACATCTGTTTCTCCAAACCAATTTCTACAGATTATGTCAAATTGAAATATCCATTTTATAGATGAGGAAAAGGAGGTTAATTATCTCATCCAGGATCACAAATCTAGTAAAAAAATTTAGCTAATATTTACACCATTTAAATATACAATAAACAGTGCTTATTATGTGCTAAGCAGAAATTCATTTATATTTAAATAATTTACATCACTCCCCCTCCATTTTATATTAAATATATTTATTAAATTGATTCTAGTCTTTCCCTCAAGAATGTGATTGTGGTTTGCTCCACCAGCTTAAAGCTTAATCAAACACACTGTCCTGAAATGTTCTAAAGATGTTTATGACTTGCAAGAATGGGGAGAATGGGTAAAGTTGCATTTTGGAAAGGCTCAACCCTTGTTTATGACTTATTTCAAGATTTAGTGTTTTGGGATCACTCCATTTTAACATGGAACGTTCATTTCATATAAATTCCTGCCCCAGAATCCCTAGCACCAATTTTTCTTTTACTTTGCTTGTTTTGATAGTACAGAAGGAAAAACGTATTCGACATAGGTGAATCTTTGAAAGTGTTAAAGGACATTTTGCCTTGATTTCAGAGAACTCTGTACCTATCTGTTCAGTTTTCATTAAGACAAACTGATCTTAAAATTATTAAACTAAAATTTAGGGCAGGATTCAGGACAGGCTCTCTGGTGGTATGAAGGGCAGTTGGAAATGCATTAGAGCTTTAGAATGATAGCAACATTACCACTGCCAGAAGGGTTGAAATAGAAGTATCCATACAAATCTGTTTTTCCTTTCTTGTTTCTTTCCTTTCTCCTTGTCTTCTGATCTGAACTTCTTATAGGGAAAAGTGAGAAAATACAAACTGAAAAGATATTTAGGACAGAGGAATTTTATATCACTAAACTAAAATAAATTATTCATTTACTTAAGGGATATTTAGGTTTCAGAGACAGTGGAATGTATTGGTTAGGAGTGCAAACTTTGGAATCAAATGGCCTAGATTGGAAGCTTAGTTCCCCCATACACTAATTGTGTCATCTTAGAGGCCAGTTACTTAATTTTGCCTCAGGTTTTGATTTGCAAAGTTGTGACAATAACAGGGATATTATAAAATTATTTTGAAGATTCAATGAAATAATACATCTAAAGAACTTAAAATACTGTCCCATCCATAGTATGCCCCAGTATGAGTTAACTACTACCCTTGTTATTGCCACCCAGGCATCCCTAGCAATGCTATTTTAAAATATGCACTGTATTCTAAATGCTGGAGTGATAGTTTCATGCAGAGATCTGAATGAATCACAACTCTCAAATATTACTGATGGGATACTCTAATGAGAAATAATACCATATTCTGAAACGATACAAGAAAAATAATATCTCCAAATGACCTTACATCAAACCCACTTGCTGTATGCAGCTAGCAAGGTGCATGGTGGAGTGACTAAGTGCACCCTTCTGTGAGGATTTCCATTTATACTGGCTCTTGGACCCACAGATAGAGCAATATGGGAGCCCTGTAGGTGTAGGCATCATAGACAAGTCCCTATTTTTTTTTTCAATTTCTTTATAGAGCAGAAACCCCTTTACAAAACATTTGGGTGAACTTTGGGGTCTGAAAGAGCTGAGTTCTCCTCCTGGCTTTGTCTTGCAATAGCTATGTGAACATGGACAAATTATGAAACTTCTATGAGACAAGGGTCCATCATTTATAAATAGAGGTGGTGATACAAGGCAGATAGAGAAGATCATTAAAGATGATTTATCTAAAACATAGTACCTTACATATCATGAATAGCAAGTCAAATACCCAAATACCTTACATATCAAAATAGCAAGCTATTCACATATTATTATATCAAAACTTTAAATTGAAAAATCAAGCACAAATTTACTTTTAAAAAACCTAATGTTTGTAGAGGCGGCAGCATGGCTCTGTTGGTTGAGCACCTGTTTCTTGGTTTGATTCAGGTGACGATCTCAAAGTCATGGGATTGAGCCCCACATTGAGCCCTACGACAAGCCCCATGTTGGGCTCCACACTCAGCAAGGAATCTCTTTGAGATTCTCTTTCTCTCCCTCTGCCCTGCCCCCCCTTCCATTTTCTCTCTTTCTGTCAAATAAATAAATAAATTCTTAAAAAAAAACACTAGTGTTTGTATGTATCCACATATGTATTTTTATACTCAGGCAAATGTCCATGGTACATTCCCCTCATTGCTAAAACAAAATCTTTTTTACCTGAGGAGCCCTTGAAAGTCTAAAATTTTGTCAAGAACAGACTTCAAGTCCTCTTGTATGAACTAGTAGACCATCCTTCTCAGCTTTCACATCACTTTTCCCAGCGCAGACCACAAATATCCCAAATATTTACACTGAACCCTCCAGAGTGGAAACAAACTGGAGTTGTTCTTCACCTTCCCCTTTCTTTTAAGCCCATTCCAGGCACTTGATGCCATCAGGCAAAACTGTGCCATTGACAGCATTGCTCCTGGCATGGCTGGGGCTCCCAGATGGAGAAGCAGATGTATAATGGACCTATTTGAAAATGCTACATTAGAGAAACAGTTCTACAAACAAAATTAGTGAGACAAGGCCAAGGATCGCTCTTCCTTCTGTTGCACCATAATTTATCATCCAGAGAAAGGAACTGCCAGGTAAACTGTGGAAGAGCACAATTAAGAGGAGAGGCACAGTGAAGGAGTTTCGTAGTGGCATCCCCTTGATATTGCACAGGAAGAGAGAATGCAAACTAAGGCATTCAGTTCATATGCCCATGCATATTAAGCCATTTAGCTAGCTTATGGAATGTTTCAGGTTGTCCCAGGGATATAGAAAAGCAACTAAATATTGACTCAGCAAGAGCTCAAATGAGAGGTCTAATTAAATTAAATGGTACAAAGGGGAGGCTTGTTTCGTAGACTCCAGTAATTGCTTAAGATACAAAAGAGACCAAATGAAGGTCAAAAAGGTATAGTAATAACCAGACAGATGTTTGTAGTGAGATGGAGGGAAGACATGAGCTTAGAAATGACCAAAAGGTCAAAGGCCATTGTTGGCTCAGTTATGAAAAATGATTGGATGTTGTCACGACCATAGACAATTAGTGGTACCTTTTAAGTAGCTGGCCCTGACATATGCATCAGCATGTTAGTTTTTATTTTACTTTATTGTGTAGAAATGCCTCAGGGTAATGCCCTATCCTTGGACAAACTTTACTGAGAGCTCATGGAGGATAGGTGTAATAGCTTTGAGCTCTAAAAATGCTGTTTCAAGTTCCACTCCAGAAAGGAGTGTGAAGGACTACATGGATAATTCCAGTGTACCCACGGTTGGCTATTTCAGGATACAATGTGGGGAATATGGGATAGCATGTATGTGAACAGGAAGGCAAATAAAAAAGGACTCTGGTTTCATCTCTGTGACCCCAAAGCACTAACACTAAATGCTGGGGGTGGCAGAGCCCCTCCTAGGTGAGAGGGAGATGGAGGATGGAGGTGGAGGAGAAAGAGAAAGAAACAGATCTTCCTTGTACTTAAGCTCTCTGAGTTTTAGCTTCTCACTCATAAAATGAGAAATTTCCTTAGAGCATTTATAAAATGGAGCTTTCCTCAAGGCATTGTTGTGTGTATAAAATAATTAATGCATAACAAGGATTTAAAGTGTCTGGTTAAGAGCTCGATAAATGTTAACTATCACTGCTGTTACCATTACTCTTATTACAATTATAACAGAGGTGAAGAATAAAACCTTGTCCTGGAAAACTGCCCCATCTGCTCTCAGTGTGAGATATGGACCCTGAATCTACTCAATTGTCCATTTTCACCCAAGTTTCTGTGCTCTGCTGCTGGGCATCTTAGCATGGCATGTACATGCTTTAGGGTCAGAGGACTGGGTTTAAGATCTTGCCCTGCCTCTCAATAGCTTTGTGATCTTGGAGAAGTTGCTAAATCTCCTTAAGGTTCAGTTTCCATATCTATAAAACAGTGATAATACTAGCTATCTCATGCAGCTGTTTTTGGGTAAGGGTTATGAAAGCAAATGCATTTCAGATATTTACTACAATACCTAGATTAATAAGCACTCAATTTCACGCACATACACAGACATATGCACATATTACATATATGGTTTATATATATAAAACATAATTATATGATGTGCGCACGCACGCGCACACACACACACACACACACACACACACACCACTCTTTATTCCTTTAACTCTAAATAGAATCTCATTTTTTAGCTTAATGAAACGTAGTCATATCACCCATTATTTCGGTCTCTTGTCAGTCTCTATGTCTGTCTCTGTCTCTCTCACTCTCATTCACACACACACACATGAACAAACACACACACAAACTTGCAAGCAAAATGTTTATGGGTCTATACTTACACTATTCTTTAATCCAAATAGGTCTTTCCTGATTTATTATTAAAATATTACCTTGCATTTTAGGGAAATTTACATTTTCAGCTTTGTTTCATAGAGCTTTTCTCCTCTTTACCTAACTAACTTCTTCCAATTCTTTATTATTTAGCTCAAATTTTCTGTGAAATTCTTCAGACTATCCAAATGAGAGTATTTTATTTGCTACAGATCTTTGGCATTTATTGCCAAACACACTTAGTTTACTAATTCTATACTGCTCTTAAACATTTCTGTAACATATTTGACTATTGCACTCCACCTAACGTATTAAAATCCCATGCCATCAGAAATGTTAATCTTGCCAGAATGAGTCCTCTGAATTTGCAGGTAGCTGAATTCTACTTATATTGTAAATGAAATTCTGAACATGTGACATTTGCCTAAACACTCTAATGTTGGATAAAAATCTCTCTCCCAATCTTTCTTCAAATCTAAGAGCTAAATGTCTCCATTTGCATTGGCAACAAGGAAATTAAAGTCCAAGGAGGTTAATGTATCCATTTGAAGATCTCTCACCTTGTGCAAAATACTGTTAAGGATAGCTTAACCCTTACTTGTGCAATCCTTCCATCACTGATCTGCCTTGTGTGAACCAAACTCTAAACTTGGCATAGAAGCAAAGATGATTGTTCATCCTCAAAGCCCAAATCAAGTGCTACTGCTAAAATAGTGGTGGACAATAAGTTGTTTTATGATATGCAAAGGAATTACCCACTAAAAGGAGAACATTTTCCTAGCTCTTCCTTTAAGCTTAATTTGAAATAAACATAACAATTAGATAAAACATATTAATGAATACTATCACTTTAGGGTAGAGTTAACATTATTCCATATTAGCTACTACTACTAGTACTACTAGCTAATATTTAATGAGTGCCTGCTAAATGCTAGACACAACTCTAAGCACCTTACATGCAGTAGTTTATTTCCCTCTTACAAAGTATTTATTAGCCAGTGAGCAACCCTCCTAGCCTTCCTTTTCCTAGTACAGGGATGACGGAGGCCTCATAGTGAGATTCCAGAATACATAAACCCTGATTCTGAGCATGCAGAGAAAAGCTCCCTTCCAATTTGTATCAAACTTAAATGCGAGAAGAAAGTAAGAACTTGGTTATTTTAAGTCATTAAGAAATGAAAGCTGTGGGCTCCTGGGTGGCTCAGTCGTCAAGCGTCTGCCTTCGGCTCAGGTCATGATCCCAGGGTCCTGGGATCAAGCCCCGCATCGGGCTCCCTGCTCAGCGGGAAGCCTGCTTCTCCCTCTCCCACTCTCCCTGCTTGTGTTCCTCTCTCCCTGTTTCTCTCTCTGTCAAATAAAAAAAAAAAAAAAAAAAAAAAGAAACGAAAGCTGTTTGTTACGACCGTAGAGACTAACCTGAGGAATTCAGTGTTGTTGTCCAGAAAAATCTTCCTTAAATGTTTTTTTTTTCATTACTAAAATGATTTGTTTTTGTGCAGAAGAGGAGTGAATTTGTATTCCACATCTGGTTGAATGTATAAGTGAAAACTTTCATGAAACAATGTGAATTTTGCCATTAGCAATAAGAAATAATACCATGCACATGCGCACACACACACATATACACAGTAGTTGCTCAATGTTTTCAGAGTATAAGTGATATCTAAAGGTACGTATCCCTTTTGAAAAAACACAGAGCTTTATTGTACAATTCAACCATGAATAGCTCAAGAACAGGGCTTGAACAAAAACTTTCCCAAGACATCTAATATTGCAAAGAGAAGACTTAATGCACTTGTTTCCCTAGAGTTGTCAAAGTGTTATTTTTGTGATCAGCTACACCAGAAAACAGCATTTCCAGATCATATTTTCACAACTTCCTCCTGAAAAGCCTCCACTAAATTAAGATTTAATGTTGTAACTTTAGGTGCTATTGAGAGTCAATGTAAGAAATGTCCCTTTGAACATTTCTGTTTTTTACAGACCCCTAGGTTAGGACATCATTATGATACCAAGTGCTACTGAGAAATGTTTATACTATCATCAAACAATGACAACTATATAATATAGTAACTTCTTAACTTCTTTTTTTAAAAAGATTTTATTTATTCATTTGACAGAGAGAGAGCAAGAGCAAGCACATACAGGGGGAGCAGCAGAGGAAGAGGGAGAAGCAGGCTCCCTGTTGAGCAAGGAGCCCAATGTGGGGCTCGATCCCAGGACCCTGGGATCATGATCTGAGCCAAAGGCAGACGCTTAACCAACTGAGCCAACCAGGTGCCCCACTTCTTAACTTTGTAATACTCAACTGGAGTAACTAATTTAACCAAAGACATAGTAATACGCATTTCTTTGTTTTTAATTTAAAAAAATTCTTTAATACCTGTTTTTATTTTTAGTTTCTGATTCTTATGTTTTTCTTGGCTCCTGAAAATGCTGCAGTTTTTCAGGAGCATGAGGAATACAAATTCTATTTGTAAATTAACATTTTCTATAATAATTTTTTTGCTGTCTTTTCTTTCCAGCTGAATTCCTTGAAAATAAGGACCTGTTTACTCATTTTTATATTGTTGTTTCACGGTAGCAAAATAAAATTAAACATATGTTAGTGTGGAATAACAAAGAACTCTGAAACTAGAACCTATATTCACATTTCCACTCCATCACTTAATAACCACATGACATTTGGCAAGTTATATTCATTTATTAGCCTTAGTTTCCTTGTCAACAAAATGCCATAAGTTTACTTGTAGCATTGTAGAAAGGATAAAATAAAATACATGAATGTGTCAAGAAGAGTGTTGCAATCACCAAATTAAGCAAATTGTCCTATCACCTCTTTTCCATCCACAAAGAAATGACAGTAAAGGACACAATGATCTATCATTTGTCTCTTAAGGAGGTATCTACAGAGAGCCTAGAGGAATTTTTGCATGCAGTTTACTGAAGGGCTGTTCTCAGGAGAAGGGCAGGGAAGTAAGAAGCATAGGATGGGTGAAAGTACAGCTAAATAACATCATTAGTCTCAGCCAAAGAACGGCTATGGCCTTCTCTCCTAGGGGGCTGTGAAATTGCACAGCAGAGTTGGTTCCATCTTGAGGCAAGGAGTCTAGACTTTTGTATCCTCCTCTCCTTTGGTCACTGGCTATAGGTTTCTAGGGCATGCAGGTGTGGAGGTGCATAATCACCCAAGGTGAAGACTAGAGAAGGGAGCAGCTAGGGGATGTCAGCAGCCCACACTTGCAGTAGCTGGGAGATGGGTGAATTTCCAGGTTAAGGGGATCTGGTAGGAAGGAATAACAACATCTGTAAGAGCATTATTAGTTTTCCCCTAATTCTTATCTTCCTTAATCCAATAGTTCTCAACCAAAGATGATTTTACATTTGGTGGTGTCTGGAGACATTTTTGGTTATCACAACTGAGCTGGGGAGGGGCACTGACATCTAGTGGGTAGAGTCCATGCTAAATATTTACAATGCACAGGCTAGCCTCCCACAACAAGTAATTTTCTAGCTCCAATCCCAAATACCAATACAGCCAAAGATGTGAAGCTCTGGAATAAACAAAAACAAAGAAGTCAATACATGTTTACTATTAACAGTTATTGATTTTCTACTAATATCATTCAGACTTTACTAATCAAAAGGGGAAAATGTGGATTGCATTGATTTTGCTAGGGAAAACACACACACACAAATACACACCTCCCACAAACACATCCTCACAGGAACGTTTATCTTGTGACTATAACTAGAATTACTTCATAATCTGCAACAAACACAAATTCAGTATGACCCATGGACTGAAATGACTACTTTTGCAAATGACATCCACACTGCCTTGAGCCTTTTCTTCACATCTGCTTTCAGTTCTGTCTTTATCGACACCTTTGGATAAAGGCAATTTAATACTAGCACTTTGCTGTCCTAGGATCTTTAGGTCCTTGATTGTTGCTTCTCTCCCCTTTTCTTCTGTGATTTTTCACCCTGTCTTCCAACTGAACTCATGAGCATCAGGATGTTTGTATCCAGCTCTGCTCTTTTCCTTTAGCTGCACTTTCCCTGATGGGGAATTACACACCATCCTATAGCTGCCAAATACATCTTGCTCACTTTCATGGCCTCTCTTTCCACTTCTTTGAAGTTCTGTGGTTCAGGTTGTCCAGCACACAATAGAATTAATTAATCGCCTTTCTTCTTTTCTAAGGATTGAAAACAATTAAACCAATTCTTTTTTTCTAAAACAGAAAAAGTTTTTTTCCATTGAGTTTTAAATTCTTCAAATATTTTCCTTTTTAAAATACGGAACTAAAATAACATGCAAATAAGAATATGGCGATTGTTAGGAGTAAATTTAATGGTAGAGACTCTCACATCACATTTATATTTTTCTTCCTTTACCACCTCCATTTCTTTCCTTCTCAATCTTTGTGTGTGTGTGCACATGCCACATCCAGATATTTTGTCCTCTCCATCTCTTAATTGCACAAAGATCTCATTTCACAAAACAGATCACTGTTGTTCTGTGGGAGACACCACAGCAGCTTCAGTAAAGCCATATGAAATCAATCCTATAATGTGGACAATATACCATTTTGATATACATCTCATTTTCATCTGGACCTAAAATTAATAGGAAACTCCTAAAGCATCTGATCTCATTCTCTCTAATGCCTATCATTGAAACAAAATTCTAGAAGAACCCTTTTAAACAAATCAAAACACAACAACTTGCCATGTCATGTTATAATTTGCCAACTGGTACTTAAAGGAAAATTTGGGATAGGAACTGTGAAAGGAAAAGTGACAGCAAAGATCAAGGATTCCAGACAAAACGGTACAATAGGAATCTGATATCTGATATTCTGATATCATTATTTAGAAACTTTGGAATCTATTGAAGACTTGAAACTTCCAGAGAAAGGCTTGGGAAGTACATTTTGGTTAATATCTGTCAATTTCAGCTTTTAGCTCAATAGCAGCTATCCATCTCCCACCCTCCAGCCTCTTGGCAGGCAGCTGTGCATTTGTTCCTGGAGCACCTTGTAAAAGCCAGGGGAGGGAAAAAGAACCCTGTCCTCCAGATATCAGGAATCTGTGCTCTGATCCCTGATTGCTGCTTCTCATCATGGAAGTGCTGACAAAGAAGTAGCAGTCACTGTTATTGCACCCACCCTCCTCAATTTTATGAGCACCTGCTAGTCTGGCTAAAGTGACTTCCAGGTCTGGAATCTTTATTTGCCCCTTCATCTTTCTCTTTTTTTTTTTTTTTTCCTTTTAGAAGCCAGACATTGAAAATTGGGATATTCAAAAGCAACCAAATAGAGAGGAAAAATTAGAAAGTCACAGAATATACCCAGTGGAAGACACAGGCTCAAAAAAGACCTGAGAAGACGTTGAGCTTTCTTTTCAGGCTGATTCTTGGCACAGGGATAGCCTATAATAATTATAAAGCAAAAACAACCCCCCACACACACACACAAAACAAAACAAAACAAAAAGCAAGCAAATAAACAAACCAGCAAATTTGGGGGAAGGAGGAAAATCTGATTTCCAGAGTTACCAGTTTATTAGATTCAAATGACCAGTTTCCAGCAAAAAAAGTGTACACCATACAAAGAAACAAAAAGTATGATCCATTAAATTATCCCTGGGAAAGGCATAATGGCAGATCTATTAGACAAAGATTTTAAAAAACACTATTTTAAAGATGCTCAAAGAACTTAAGGAAGATATGAAGAGAGTCAAGAAAATGAGGTATGAACAAATTGGAAATATCAATAAAGAGATAGAAAACCTAAAAAGAAATCAGAAAGAAATTCCTGAATTGAAAAGTATAAAAACTAAAATGAACAATTCACTAGAAAGATTAAAAAGCCAATTTGAGCAGGCAGAAGAAAGAATCGGTGGACTTGAAGATAAGACAGAAAAAGGAACAAGTCTGAAGAATAGGCAGAAAAATGACTGAAGAAAAATGAACAGAGCCAGAAGGACTTGGGGGATATCATCAAACCTACCAACACATCCATTGTGAGAGTCCCAATAAAAGAGACAAAGGGGCAGAAAGAACATTTGAAGAAATAATGGCTGAAAATTTCCTAAATTTGATGAAAACCCTGAATATAAACATCCAAAAAACTTAATGAAGCCTATATAGGATGAACTCAAAAAGACTCAAACCAAGACACATTATAATCAAACTGTTGAAAGACAAAGACAAAAAGAATTTTAAAGTCAACAAGAGGGAAGTGACTTGTCACTTAACAAGGGATCCTCAGTAAGTAATCAACAGCTTTCTCATCAGAAATTTTGAAGGCCAGAGGGTAGTGAGATGATATATTCAAGGTGCTAAAAGCAAAACTGTCCATCCAGAACACTATACCCAGTGAAACTGTCCTTCAAAAGTGAATGAAAAATTAAGATTTCCAGATAAACAAAAGCTGAGAGATTTCATTTCCACTAGATCTGTCTTGAAATAAATGTTAAATGCAGTCCTATAGGTTGAAATGAGAAGACACTAGACAGTAACTCAAAATTGTAGGAAGAAATAAAGATCTCAGTAAAGGTAAATACATGGTAATTATAAAAGCTAAAAGTATTATTGTAACAGTGGTGTGTAACTCCACATTTAGTTTCTACATGATTTAAGAGGCTAATACATTTTTAAAAAATAATTATTAATCTAAAAAACAATGATTAATGTAATTTTGTTTTTAACTCCACATTTTGTATTCTACATAATTTTAGATACTAATGCATTAAAAATTTTATTCATTTATATTTTTTGGACACACAATGTATGAAGATGTAATTTTGTGACCCTGACAACTGAAAGGGGTGGAGGATAGAGTTGTTAAAGGAACAAAATTTTTGTATGTAATTTAAGTTAGAATGTTACAACTTTAGGATGTTAAATGTACTCCCCATGGTAATCACAAAGAAAATAGCTGAAAAATATATACAAGAGGAAATGAGAAAGAAATGTACACATTCACTATAAAGAATACAGTCATAAATTATGAATTGAAGGGAACCATGGAGCTCATTTAATCCCGAACCTCCAAAAAATTGATGTTTATATAACATGGGTCTTCTAATTTGGAGTCCAGTAGTTTTTCTACTACCTCATGTTAGTTTCACATGTTGAAGATAAAGAGTCTTTTCTGGTCGGGCTTTCTTAAGAATCTGGGCTCATGGGGCACCTGTGTGGCTCAGCTGGTTAAGCATCTGCTTTCAGCTCAGGTCATGATCTCAGGGTCCTGGGATCCAGCCCCATATCTGGCTCCCTGCCCAACAGGGAGTCTGCTTCTTCCTCTGCCTCCCCCCCCCCCCCCCGCTCATGCTTTCTCTCTCTCTCATAAATAAATAAATAAATAAATAAATAAATAAATAAATAAACAAAATCTTTAAAAAAATAATCTGGGCTCATTGAGTCACCATTATCATTAGTTACTACTGTGTTCTGATCAGTGTTTTCCTGTATCTTCCAATGAAAACCATTCCTTATCTCTTGATATCTGTAGCAACCACCCTGGCTCAGTGTACCAATATCACCTGTCATTTTGACACTAAACTCACTAGAAGGCCATTGGGCTTACTTTCAGTAGCAGTAAAGTGAAGAACATGAAAGTTAGATTCTGGTTCTGGCTTTGCCATTAGATATCTTCATGAACTAGGGCAAGTCATTGAAAGTCCCTGACCTAATGGGGTGCCTGGGTGGCTCAGTCGGTTAAGCATCTGGCTCTTAATTTTGGCTCAGGTATGATCTCAAGGTCCTGGAGATAGAGCCCTGCGAGAAGCTCTGTGCTCAGCGGGAAGTCAGCTTGAGGATTTCTCTCCCTTTCCCTTTGCCTGTTCTATCTTGCATGCACTCTAAAAAAAAAAAAAAGAAAAGAAAAAGAAAGAAAGTCCCTGCCCTATTTGTTTATAGTTACTTTGAGTTAGATAGTTACAACACGAATAGATTATTTTCAAGTTTCCTTCACTATCACACCTTAGAAATAATCTAATCATGTTATAATTTTCTCAAGAAAATCTAATCCATTGTGACATCAGATTACCTAGACACCAAGAGAATTTCTTAGTCTACTTCACTACAATGCAAAATAAAATAAAATAATATCCCCATACTTTTGCTTGTTTTTAAAATATATTCTTTAAACTACTAAGGTTTATTGTTCCACTTGCCTCCTACCTAGCATTAATATAACAAACAAAAAACACTCCAGAGAATTAAATTTATTGGCAGTGTCTTCTTTCTTTTTACTTTTTCTCCTTGTCCTTCTCTCCTTTCTTCTCCCCTTCTTCATTTCTTGCATCTCTCCCCATTCCATCATAAATATCTCCCAGTCCTTTTTTATGTTTTTTTAAAGATTTTATTTATTTATTTGAGAGAGAGAGAGAGAAAGCACACGAAAGAGGGGAGGGTCAGAGGGAGAAGCAGACTCCCCGCTGAGCAGGGAGTCCGATGCGGGACTCCATCCCGGGACTCCAGGATCATGACCTGAGCGAAGGCAGTAGCTTAACCAGCTGAGCCACCCAGGCACCCCTCCCAGTCCTTTTTTAAATCTCTAAATACTTCAGTTAATTTTCCAAATCTTCTTTTACTTTTCCCAATTTTCTTGATGACTACCAATGATTGCTGTAGGTTGAGAAAGCTCATTAACTAATTCCCTTAATGTCTTAACGTGGCAAGCACATTAACCTACTAAGTCATTCTGTATATACTCAATTGCCTGAGTTCTGTAGGCCTTGGTGGCTCTTTTGGTCAATAGCTGTATTGTTGCTTTTCTTTATCATTCCTAATTGAATGCACACTGCCCCTTGATTTCTGCTACAGCTGAATTGCAGTCGCTTGGCAAATTTTCAATCTTGCTGATCTTTCCCCCCTGACGGATTAGTTTTATTTATTTATCCAATTTTTAAAATTGTGGCTTTGGCACACCTGCCTCAGGGTAAGAGAGCACAATTAAACACATTAAAGGAAACACACAAAATGTGGCCATTACATAATTAATCAGTTTTAAGTAGAATAAAAAAATTGTTGGCCTAAAAGCATAACATTTGGGGAAAGGGTAGTTTTAAGAGTTTAAAATCATTTTAATTTTTTATTTTTTCTCCTGAATTTTATTCTCAATATATACAATCTAGAATATAAAAATACGTATTTCTCTATGGTGAGACTCCTTTAACAAAATATAACAGCTTCCCCACTTGCACCATGCATAAGGACACTAGAGGAATAATTCATGGAAAATTTATGGGACTGCCTTTAGGTAACCCAGGTACATTTTAATCTTCTTAGAGTTATATATTTACTGTATTACTAAATTAGTACATTAATAAGTCAGGGTGGCTATGGAAACTAATCTGCAACAGCATATTTAATTATATAGTTTTGTCATGATTTGCTATCATTTTTTAAATTAAATTTTTATATACTCCCCTTTCTTTGAGAGAGGATAGCTGTTGAAGGCCATGTTCGTTTCGTTTTCTTGTGACTGAAAGATAAGCTGAAGTTGAGTCAGGTTCCATGATCCACGCAATGTTCTGGAGCTCAGCTCTGGCAGAACAATGTCTAGCATACAGTATCTCTGATTACTATCTCAAATCACTGCTGTTAATTTATTTTCCTTTCCAAGCAATATTGAAAAGTGTTTAAAGATATGGACATCTTTACTTTTATCTTTTGTTAAAGTAAAACTGTGGATAGAGCACGCAAATCAATTTTAACAGAAAACTACTCCTCCCATTTTACCAAAATATGGGATCCATCAACAAGAATTTCTTCCCATTTCTCTGTATCGGAATGTGTTTATATCTGCATTAATCCTTATCTCTCAGGAGAAAAGTTCTTTCTTTCTGAATCTAGTCTTTCTACCTTTTTTCCTAATTCCATTCCCTCTCCCTTGCTTAAGATTTTATTCTATCCATCATGGTATTAATTTTTTATAAATCTGTTCTTTCTGGCTTCTTCTTACTCTTTACCTAAACATTTACTCAATTACTTCCATTTTTAAAAGCACATAAATAAAAATGTAAGTCAGAAGAAGAAGAGGAAGAAGAAGAAGGGGAGGGGAAGGAAGGGAGGAAGAAGGGGAGAAGGGGAGAGAAGAGGGCGAGTAGGAAGGAGATTCCAGCAATTCCATCTGCCACTTAAGTCTCTCTCTCTCTCTCTCTCTTTCCGCCTCCCACCCACCCTCCCTTCCTCCCTCCCATCTTTCTCTCTCTCTCTCTCCCCCCTTCCTTTCAACTACAAACTGCTGGAAAATTTATTCTTTGCTGTCTTTTTTTTTTTTCTGTCACTGCAAATTCAGTATTTGGCCACTATGACCTAATTTTTGCCTTTACCATGTTACTGATACTGTTTTGGAAAAGATATAAAGACACTTTATCAGTGCAAAATCCAATATACATATTAAGGCTCAGTCAAACTGAATTTTCTGCATTATTTATAATCTTTGGACACTCTACCTTCAATCATTCAACAATATTCAAGGATCTTATAGTCTAGAGGATAATATATATCAAAAAGCAGATAATTTAATAAGTGTGAGTACTGCTGTGATTTTTGTAAATGTAGAAGGATATCATAGAAACTGATAGTTGCCACCCAATATCCATTTTCTCTTTACAAAGAAACAAAACTCTGATTTAATTGCAGGAAATCGATGTGCCCAGATTAAAACACATACAAACAGACAAATTTTATATTTGCAGCATCTCTTGCATTTATATATAGCCAGATTATTAAATTCTGGCCAATAATATGTAAGTGAAAGCATCTGAAGGGGACTTAAAAAATGTAAGGAATGTTTGCTTCTGCTCCTCTTCATTCTGACTGTCTGGAACATAAAAGCCACAGCTAGAGCTAGAACAGCCATATTTTGACCTTGATAAAAATGAAAGCCAGAAGCCAAGAATAATAAAGCAGGAAGACTAAAGTGCCTGATTCCCTGATAACTTTGCAAAGCTTCCATAACAGTCCTCGATTGCCCATTCTCAGACTGTTTTTATGGAGAGAGTAAATTCCCACAGCCAAGTCTCTGTATTTGACAGAGGCACATTAGAATCACTGGGTATAAGAAGAGAAGAAAGAAAGAAAGAAAGAAAGAAAGAAAGAAAGAAAGAAAGAAAG
>NW_022589732.1:7462226-7493241 GCF_004348235.1 Phoca vitulina
GAAAGAAAGAAAGAAAGAAAGAAAGAAAGAAAGAAGTGAGGGAGGGAGGGAAAGAGGGAGGGAGGGAGAGAGAGAAGAGGGAAGGAAGGAAGGAAGGAAAGAAAGAAGGAAGGAAGGAAGGAGAGAAAGATACATATTTGGATCTCTGTCTCAGCTATTTTTTTTTTTTCTTATTCAACATACTTATACTGGATTGGTTCCATCTATTTCTCTTTCATACCTCTCTCCTGAGTTCCAAAATCCTATACTCAGCTTCTCCTAGAACTTTTTCTTTGAATGCTGCTTAGCCACTGAATTCAACAAGTAAAACCGAAATGAGTTGCTTTACTCTTCCTACTCTGAATCCTATCTTTTGGTTAATGATGCCAGTTTTGACTAAGTAAGCTACCAAATCTCAAAAACTTGGAGGTAAGTCTTAATTCTTCCTTCTTCTTCACTCTTATCCTTCAAAAGATTGACTCTAATCAACTTCTACTTCAGAGTTTTGCTTGCAGGGATCCACTCCTCTCCATTCTCACCAAAAGTGTCTTAATCCAGGAGGATTCTTTTTTTCCAAAAATTAGTTTTAATAGTGCAATGACACAGCATAAAGCACTACACCATTTGACCCGACATCCTTTTATAGGTGAGCACCAGCATACAGTTAGAGAGCTTCCCCAATAATCCTTGTTACCAACAGCTGCTTAATCTCATTCTAAAGTAAAGTGTTCTTTCTACAGCATGCTGAACATTCACTTCAGCTTATTGTAGAAGACTTTTCTAAATGGACCTTCTTCTTCTGGCGGGAAGGACATTTCATCTGAAAACCTATAAATGGGTCTGTGCTTGTCTGACAGTAACCAATACGCTGGTCTCACATCTGTCCAGCAGCCATGGCACCAGATATCCTGACCAGCCATGCACAGACCAACCCCACATCTGTCCAAAAGAGCATTCCTGGAAAGGCCCTGCACTCAAAACAAACCCCCAGGGAGGGGAAACTCAGGGAGGGGAACTGTTCCAGGATGAGAGGCTAAAAGAAATTGAACCTAAACTCTTCATCAGGAGTGCCCCGGTGCCTTGGCTCGGCCTGCAGACCCTTTGGCTCTTCTTTCTGGTGGCCTCGCGCACAAGCTGTCCCTGCGCTATGCAGGCTGCAGCCCTGAGAACCCATAGGTTTTGTGCCTGCTCTGCTTCTGTCTGATCCCTGCAGTCCCCAAACAAGGAGCGCATCAGCTGCCTCCTCCTGGCCATGGGGGTTCTTCCACCGCGCAAGGTTGGGATTGCCCCAGTAGCCTACACTTTCTCTTTCGGACTGGGTCTTCGCATCTTGAGGCCCAACTCCAGCTGCTCCGCGAACCAGGCCAGTTCCCAGGCCAGCTGGTCCACCTGAGCCTCCGCACTTAGAGGCGCATCCTCCAAGGCCCGCCCTTCGGAGGCCTTCCAGCCTCCATTGGCCACAGAAGCCCTGTTCAGGGTATTCTTCCTTTGCTTCTTAGGGGCTGCGTCACTTTTATTCTCTTGGACTATTTTAAAAAGCCATACCTAAATACCCCTCTATCCTCCAGTCCCTTATCTTTCCATCTATCACCGCCCTGTCAAAAAGAGTTAATTTCCAAATACGTAGATCGAGATGTTCATCTCGAACTTAAAAATTTTCAATTACTCTCAGTTGCCTGCAGGGTAAAGTTAAAATGTTATAAATGACCCTTTCTAAACAGCCCCTATTTCGTTGGCAGCTTCTCTTCTCTTGCCCCTCCCCCAATCCTCACACCAACACTACCAAGAACAATTACTTCCAAATCACATCTGACTGCTTGCTATTTCTATGGAATGCCTTCTCTTTCCCTATTTCTATCGTTTTATTTCAGTTGTGCCATCCACCTTAAATCCTTTTCCTCTCCTTCTCCATCAGTATACATTTGTTTCTTAGTTATTTATCAAGGCCTAAATTAGAGTCAAGTCAGTCATGGAGCTTTCTCTTGCCCACCTGCCACATCAGTGCAGTTAATTATCCCCTCACCTCTTACTATGCTTTTGTGCATACCACTATGACACAGTTTATTACATTGTTTGAGTCAATTTTGTATATGTGGTTATATTTTATGTATTAATTTTACTCATACTTGATCATCTTAAAGGCAGCATCCTGTATTCATCTTTTCATCCCCCAGATGTTCTGTAACACCTGACACAGAGATGCTCAAATCATAGTTGGGGTTTTGGACTAGTTATCTACATTTTGGCTTCCTTCTAAATAAAACTTGTAACTGCAGAATAAGTGCTTGCAGACAGATGTAAGAATGACTAGAAAATAATTTTAATTAAATGCTCTGTTATGAGAATGATCTTCAAATTCCTTTATGCTATGAATTCATCTTCTTTTCCTAAACCCTAACACCCCAGACCCAGAAAGCACTCTCCCTACTTCTTTTTAATCAAATATATTTTCTACAAGTAATGTTTCATGAACCTGATTTTGAAATGCAAACTTTACTTAATGAGCTTTGGATAATCTATAGTTTTGAATAATGAATTTCTGTAATTTTTAATGAGTTTCCTTGCTTTAGAATCATGCTTGTTACTTTTCAAAAGACCTCAGAGAAAAGGGATGACTTAGATTAGAGCTTCTTCTCAATTTAAAAAGGAAAGATAACAAGACAAGAACTCAGGGTCACTGAGAGATTAAAGCAAGTGTTCTTTGGCACATGTAAATGGAATGTATTTAAAAAGCTTTTCAGGATCTACCTGCAAGCAGATGGCTGTAAGGTATATAAAAGGGGGCATGAAATGTTCCCTGTATTCAGATTTATCTCTTCTAAAGGGAAATTGTGGGGAAAATGATGACAAAATAGTTTTAGATTTGCAATGCTATTCCTTATTTTATATGATGACTCAGCTTTTAAATTGTAAATCATGGCTTATAAACTTGTGCTTAATCTATCTGAAAATATGGGTAAATTCATGAATTTGAATCATCATACCAAACAGGAAATACAAATTTGTACATCTGGAGGAAATTATATTTTGGAAGAACAATTAACAGTAACATATTTTAACAGTATATTTCCTGTGAAAGTTTAGCTTCAACAACCTGCAAAAGTAGTAAATAATGAGAAAATAAAATTCATATGGATTTAGGCTTTGTGAATGATAGTGAATGTGTGACTGTGTGAAATAGACAAATGTAAACAGAAGATAGACATAGGTCTACAAATAAATAATATTTTGCACATTTTAAAGCAGTATAATGTTAAATGAGAAAATGAAGACTGGATGGCTAATAATCCAAAGTAAAGATACACTATTTCAAAGCGTATATATGCATATACATGCTGTGTGCATATATGCATTTATATGAATGTATGTATTCAGACACCCACACAGGTTTCTGTGTATACAGCTTGTGACTACTTAAAATGCATTTTTTTGAAAAGTGCCAGGGCACCAATATTGCACAGGTTGTGTTGGTTTGTTTCATGTTTTTGCAAAATTTTAATGTCAAGGAAACAAAATATTTTTTTATCTCTAATACTTATTAGACATAATTTCCACATCATTTACTTTTGATCAGTGCTCTTCAGTTTCATCATAGATTCAAGGTTGTCCACATGAATAGCAAAGACAAGCCTTTGAAGGTAAACCCCAGCTCTGAAGTTTACTAGTATGACCTTGCGGAAGTTTTCAACTTTTCGGAATGTTATTTTTTTCCCAATATTAGTGAAAATGAAATAAGCAAACAATCTCTCTGGCATGCTATTGTGAGGATCAAACAAAATAAAATATAGGCAAAAGCTAGATTGTCAATAGAATTAGTTCCCTGCCTTCTACTCTTGGTGGTAAACTTCTGCTTTTGTTTTTGCAATCACATTCTTTTAAAGCATGTTAGTTCACTGAGGGAAAGTCCAATGTCAGGCTGTAGAAGTCCTAGAAATTACAAACTTACAAGTATGCTGTTATCATTTGTCTTCATGAATATAAGTTCCTAGAACGTTCATGATGTTTCACTTTAACTTAAATTTATAATCTTGGTCCATGTCCTTCTCAAAGTCACTGATAACTGAATCCAATATCAAATATTACTTTATTACCATACCCGCTCTAGAGGAATGATCTACTGTTATTAAAAGATGAGTAGAAATTTAGACATTATTTCTACTATGATCATTTTATAGTGGTTTGAAACTCAGGGTTACCAAAAATTTATGAAAGTTTTTCCAGACCATCTATGTTCTATCATACTCCATTTCTACAATTACATATAGAAATAACACTTTTCAAGGCCTGAATTTCTACATTATAGAAAAGGATAATAGGAAAATGAATATCAATTACTAGTAATAAAGCCATTTTTTCATTGATTTGCAAATCCATATGCATTTATTTCATAAAAATTACGGGATTCAATTCAGAGTTCCATCTGTCCCCCTTTTGAAGTCAGAAAACCATGCTCTAAATTAATATCTATTTCTTACCCAAGTGGCTTACAAATCCTGATTCATTCTAAAATCTGTGGAGTAAATAAAGACAAGTTGTACTGACACAGCATTTCTTTAGCTCGATTCCTTGCCAATTTAATTTCATGCAATTTAATACATTCTAATTGAGTTTATTCTAACCTACATGGACCTAAAAGATTTGGTGAAGTGAGGAGGGGTGTCGCAGCTTTGTTTCAAGCATCTTCTACATGTGATGGTATAAATGGCGGGCAGTACTCACAGCTGACATGATGAGCTCTCCTCCCAGGTTCTGGATCTCAGCTTTAACTTGACTGCAGATTTTCAGTTGGTGAGAGTAAAACTTAATCTGTTCCAGATAGGCCAATAAATCTTGTTTGCATGATGGATCTGGACACTAAATAGGCATAAAAGATAAAAGTGGAAATAGCAAAATAACTAATAAGTAGATCAGAGTGCTTTAATAACCAACATTGGAGGTACCTATAAGGGAGCAACTTTATTGTCATGGAGCCCCATTTCTCAGCCCAAGCCCACATAGATTCTGATATGCTTCCACCGTTAGAAGAGTTTATTCATGTTTCAACCATAATTACTTCAGCATAGACGATAGAAATAGCAAAGGAATTTTCAGACATGAAAAGGTACATAAAATAATTGCCTTTAATTTATGAAAAGGTTAGGAGTCTTCAGATTGCATTTTTAGGTAAATCTAAATAAATATTTTAAATGCAATTATTTCCTTCACTTAGAGTTGCTATTAGAAAACTCCTTGGGACTCATAGTTCTGCATTGTCTGTCCTTTCTTATTTATCTGGGCAAAAAAACATCTGCAACAAATCATACATTATCTTCTATTACTTTCAGCATTACACATCCTTAGCTATTACAGACAAAAGAAATCATTTGCACCTTAGATAACAGCCATGGAATCTATGTGGAGATGAGAAATAAACAAATTACATGTTTTAGAGATGTATTAAACTTCTTTACCAAAAACAGTCTCCTACACTGTAATGTCATCTGCAAGGAACTTCTTGGGAGGACAGCTTTGAGCTTCAACATACCACGGTAAGTATCTGTGGTTAGGGTTAACTCTGTGTTCTTTCTTCTATGCAATTATAATAGAATTTTTTTAATCCCTGATAACTTACTTGCACTTTAAATACATTTTCATAAGGATGTGAAAATATGGACAATAATTTATATGCAAAGATATTAATTACACCATTATTTATAAAAGCAATATTTGGAAATAACTTAAATGTCCCCAAATAGTGGAAAGATTAAGTTAGAATGCATATCTATATAATGTGATATTAGTCTCAAGAAAATATGCTCAAAGGAGATGGGAAAATAGTTTTAGAAAGTGGAAAAAACAGTATTTGAAATTTATATGCTATCTTAATCAAATTGCTAAACAATATGTGGTTGTGTTTGTGTTTACAACATACTGGGAAATATATGAAATAAACAAGCATGATACAATCAATAATTTTCTTCCTCTTTTACATTTCTTAAAATAGATATATACATAATTTCCATAATTATAAAAATGTTGTCAAAAAAGCTTTAATTCTAATGACCTAAAATGTAAATTGAGAAGACGATGAAAGACTGGGGTGCCTAGGTGGCTCTGTTGGTTAAGCATCCAAACTCTTGATTTCAGCTCAGATCATGATCTTGGAGTCATGAGATTGAGCCCCATGTCTGGCTCCCTGCTCAAGTCTCTCCCTCTCCCTCTACTCCTTCCCTGCTAAAATCAATAAATAAATCTTCAAAAAAAAAAAAAAAAAGGAAAGTATGATGAAAGACCAAAAAACATTCTGTGCAATTCTTCTTTTACCTAGTAATTCATAAATTGGAATGTTATTGAAAAATTCCAGAGAATCTTATTCTCTCTCACGTTTGCTAAATAGACTAGACTAGTCATAGCTATAGAATGTGTAGACATGATGAGAACATACTACTCTTGAGTCAAAGTTAATCAGAAAAGGTAGCAAAGAAATTTCTTTGCTTAATTAATTCTTAATTAATTCTTTCTTTTCTTAATTAATTCTGCAGAAATACTATCACAGCCTGGACATATAAATGAATATGTAACCAGTCAGACAATGAGCTAAGAGGATAGTGAGACCTTGACATTGAGGATGTTTCTCAAATTTTAAACAAGGAAGTAAGGGTAATTCCCCAAATCTCAAGAGGATTAAACTGTAACTAAGAAGAAGGAGAAGGAAGAAAAGAAGGACAAAGAGAAAGAAACAGGGAAAGAGAGGAAGAGGAGGAAGAGGAAAAAAGAAGGAAAGGATTTCCCCCAATTTATAGATGAGAAATCAGAAATTTTGAAAGCATAATAATTTCTCCAAGATTGAAGAGCATATGTTAGAGCCAGATTTTGAACCCATATCTATTTGCTTTTAAATCTATTTTATTTTAAATCACTAACTTAAGAGAATTTGATAAGTGTTTTTTAAAATCACAGAATACTGTGAGCTGCAGAGTTTCAAGGAAATAGAGAATTCATGGGAACACTGTCTCCAGCACTGTTCTGAAGTAGAGAGTACTTAGATTTTTTCAAAGACCAAAAACTAGTTATTTAGAATTACCTATAATGATGAAAGGCAAGGCATCTCATTGTTTTGTCATGACAAGAAGTTGATCTTTACTAAGAACTTCCCAAGTGCCAAGCATTGTGCCATGTCCTTTGTGTGAATAATTCTAAGTTAGTATTCCACCATGCCATTTTACTTGGGTTTATATTGTTATTTTGCACATTTGCAAACTGAGTCTAGATAAAGTATATGATTTGTCTTAAAGATTTGATTTTACTTTTCTCTGTTTCATTCATTGTACAATGATGTCTCCTTTAAGACATTTATTCAAAATGCCATTTTCTTTTTCTTTTTAAGATTTTATTTATTTATTTGAGAGAGAGAGAATGAGAGAGAGAGAGCACATGAGAGGGGGGAGGGTCAGAGGGAGAAGCAGACTCCCCGCCGAGCAGGGAGCCCAATGCCGAAGGCAGCCGCCCAACCAACTGAGCCACCCAGGCGCCCAAAAATGCCATTTTCTTTGTCCTCGCTGAATAATGGTCATATCTATTATTTGTTCCTATGGATGAACGCAATGATAATCCCTGACACAGATAGTGTTTTATCTGTCATATACTATTCTAGGTGCTTTACTTATATTAACTCTTTTACTAATCACCAACTCCAGGCGGTAGGTTCTATCATTATTTAGCAAAGGAGGAAACTGAAGCACAGAGAAGTTAACTGATTCATCCAGTTAATAAATGGTAGAGCTGTGTTCCAAGTCACATGATCTGGCTACACATCCCTACCTTCACAGTCTAGGCACAATATCAGGCTTCCTGCCAGTCTTATCATATATAATAAACAATAAATTGCCACTCTGATTTGTAAATTGGTTTCTTAAATTCATACTCTTATTTGTAAATTTTAAGTAAGAAAGTGTGGATTTGTTCCTTAAAGACCAGCACAACTATACATTTATGATAAAATAGAACTTGCAAAGTAATAATTAGGTTCTTAAAGATTTATTCATTTATTCAAGAGAGAGACAGAGAAAGTGAGTGTCAGCTGGTGGGGGCGAGGGCAGAGGGAGAGGGAGAGAGAATCTCAAGCAAGACTCCCACTGAGCACAGAGCCTGAGACAGAGCTCAATCCCACAACCCTGAGATCATGACATAAGCCAAAATCAAGAGTCGGAAGCTTAACTGACTGAACCACCCAGGCACCCCTAATCATTAGATTCTTGACCAATAACCAATGTTGCAATTACCTAAGGTTAAGCAAAACATATAGTTTCTCTCAAGAGACTCTTCAAGGCCATACTACAATTGTCTAAAATTATCTAATTCTGCTAAGGAAACAATGAGTCAAATGAGTACGAAATTTGAAGTTCAACTTTTGAAATTCAAAGTTGTTTGACCCAGATTCACCCTTTTTTTTCCAGAATTGATGAGAATTCTTTGTTACCCCTAAATACCATAGCCAGTTTTATAGGTGAAGTAGAAAAACATACTAATTGGTAAATTCCATGCTATAAAATTTATTAAAGCCTTCTTTCCTCTGACATTTGGAAAGCCTTCCTGAGTCAATTTTGGCTGCATAATAGCAGAATCAGGAGAATGAATCATTCCCACTTTAAGAATCCTCGTCTATTATTTGCCAACCCCCCCTTACAAAATCAAATAATGTTCTCCCTACTTTTTATATTTTTACAAAAGGGTGATAGAAAAAGTTTGGGCCCTAAATTTTAGAACATCATGCCCTTGACTTTTTTTTAAAATAAAATTTGCATAAAAATAACTTTTAGGGTGCCTGGGTGGCTCAGTTGATTAAGCATCAACTCTTGATTTTGGCTCAGGTCATGATCTCAGGGGTCCTGGGATCGAGCCCTGTGTAGCTGTGCTCAGCGGGGAATCTGCTTGAGATTCTCTCCTTCCCCCCCGCCCCTCCTCTTGCTCACCTGTGATCTCTCTCTCTCTCAAATAAATAAATAAATCTTAAAAAAGAAAATTAAAAGAACACTGCTAGGGGCTTTTAGGCAAATCAAGTGGTAGAATATCATAACACACATTGGTTACTACTTCCCAGTTTATTAAGACAGGAGATGTTGACCAGGACATCTGGTTAGCTTTTTAATGCATAGATTTTTTTTTTTTTTAAGTTTTTTAACCCCCAGGACACTTACTACAGGAAAGCAGATGGCATGTCAGCCTAGGTGGTTTTCTCACATTAAACCAGCCTTCACTCTTCTAACAAGATGCTTGGTACCAACACAGAATACATCATTTCATAATGAAAGCAAAAGTAAAAAACATTTAATACCTTCAAGTCTGAATTTTAAGAGTGAATTAGCAAAGTGAATACTTTTAAAGATCTTTATTCCATAAGCTTCACAATTTTTTCGCCCATACTAGAGTATAAACTTTATTTAAGACACATTTAAAATGATTTTGCAATTATAGACAGCAGTTTAAATTCTGCTACGCTGGCAAAGTTTGTTAATAAAAAGTAGTAGGTGTCATCGTGAATTTCTAGAACAGAAATTTCAAGCCATCAGTGATAGCAAAGGGCTTGAGTCCATGACCTTTCCCTTCCCTCGGGGTTCATTTCTCCACTTTCTACTCCAGCTCAGAGGCTGTCTCATTTCATCTTCCTTGGGATCATAGATTACCAATGATCCCATCTTTTTCTGCAGTTTTAATGTCTCCTTTTTCTATTCTTAATCTTTCAACATGATGTCCCTCAGAACAAAAACCCTCCCTCAACCTTATAATCTCATCTCTCTTCCTGTTCATGACCATGAGTTCTAAAAATTTTTCAATGTTGCCTCATTGACATGCTCAGTTTTTGGTTTTGGGCATTTGTGATTCTCACCCTCTTCTTGGACAATAGTACACATTGTTATGGCTTCAACTATCACAAAATACAAAGAACTAAATCTTTGTTATCCAGCCCTGTTTTCAGAAGATACATGTGGATTTGCCCAGTCCATCATTTGTCTCATCATTTCATACTCAACACACATATTCTTCAACTATCTCATAACCCACTTTGCCTACTATAAAACCTATTTTCCCCTCTATTAACCATCTCAACAGGAATGCTTTCTCTCTCTCTCTCATCTATTTGGTCAGTCACTAATTTGGAATTATTCTACCCCTTGAATCTCAGCACACTTGGAACATTTTTTCCTCTTTGCTATGCCCAATCACTGCTGCTCTTTAGCAAACTGAGGTTTCTATTAGTCAGCCATAAAAAAGAATGAGATCTTGCCACTTGCAACAACATGGATGGACCTAAAGGGTATTACACTAAGTGAAATAAGTCAGACAGAGAAAGACAAATACCATACGATTTCACTTATATGTGGAATCGAAAAAACTAACCAGCCAAACAAACAAACAAAAGCAGAAACTGTCCCATAAATACAGAGATCAAACTGATGGCTGCCAGAGGGAAGGGGTGGGGGATGGGCAAAAAGAGTGAAGGGGAGTGGGAGATACTAACTTCCAGTTTTGGAATAAACGGGAAACAAAGGTACAAGCCTAGGGAATATAGGGAATGGTATTGTAATAGCATTGTATGGTGACAGATGGTAACTCCACTTGTAGTGAGCACAGCATAACAAATAGAGTTGTCAAATCACTAGGTTGTACATCTGAAAATAATAACATTGTGTGTCAACTATACTTCAAAAAAAGATACAAACAGATAATATACTTTAGTATCTATCTATATCTATTTAATTCCTGAGAAACTGCTATGCATTTATTTTTATAAAGTTCATTAATGTGGAAAACAAATCTAGGTATCAATATCTTTGCTCAAAATAAATTTCAGGTAGATAATAGCATCAAAATACAAATATTGTCACGAGATGCATCTAGAAATTATATTCTTAAGGGACATGTTAGAATGATATAATAAATGCTTCAGAAGTTTCTTTTTTGCATACTTTTATTAGAATACATTTTTTACTCTCATAACATCAGCAGGGAAACAATTCAAATGAGGCGAGCCACTAACAACATTTTGTTAAAATATCAGTAGAAATTCCATTTATCAGTTGTTTTGTTCATAGTTAAATGCATTGTATATGATTTGCCTTGTGATCCTTTATCTTGTTTCTTAAATGCCATCCTATCTTGAATTAGCATTGGCTTTCATTATATTTAACACTAAAATTTCATTTTAATTGTGTTCAGTTATGATTATGTGGGAATAGCCATTAGATAGTGTGGATATCTTCGCTTTGGCAAAAATAGAGTGAAGGAGTATTATAGGCTTCAGACACACCACTCAGAGGTAAGAAAGTCTAATTTTGTCCTCTCCTAGTGCAAAACACTTTAGCAGATATTCATTTTATGTCGGTTCCTATTCATCTCTTTCCTATTTGGGGATATACAGCTTCTCTAATTAATTGAGATCTATGTATTTTTCCTACCTTGTGAGGTGTTATTCAATTCATCTAATTTAGAATATCTGCTTAACATAATGAATTACAGTGTAGAGTTGAGGAATAGAAAGAGATGTGTACTAAGAGTCTGGAATCTTGGATTTGTAAGAAGAGTATTTCTCTAACTCGTCATTCTCTTTATTCATCGATAACATGTTTAAGAATTGTGATAGCTAGCAACATCCTGTCCTTTAGGGGTATGCTGCCTAATAGAGACAGAATTTGTACCAGAGTTCTACAGAACTTAAGCAATACATCTTAAATGGCATAAATGACCTACCACACCATGTCAAGATACTTCTAAAGCCCTAAAGATGTTGGCTGATTGGGACAAGTGAGCTTATATTAGAGTTCTGGATGTTAAAACAGCTAATTAGGGTGCAGCCAGAGTAGTAAATTGTATTTGATTACACACAGTAAACTTATGTTCAGGGAAGCAAAACAGGGAAGAAGGGTGAAAAAGAAAGAAAGAAAGAAAAAAAGGAAAAAGAAAGTTCAAGTAGATAGAATTAGAAACCTCAATTAATGTAATTTCATTTCATTTTCTCTGCATATGAACTGTACTCTGAAATGTTAGAGAATGAAACTAAATTTAACACTATATATAGATATAGATATCATAAGTCCATGTTGGGTGGAATTGAAAATTTTTTGATGTTTGATCTTCTGACTCTTTAGTAATAAATAGACTAGAATCATAAAAATTGTTAAAAAAATTTTTTTTGAACTAATTAGGTTGTTCAAAATAGAAAGCAACCAATGTTCTAGCAGATACTTTTCATAATACACATAGACACTGAAAATTGCCTTGCTTATTCATTTGCATTCCACAATAAATTTCAGATACTATTTGCTGTCTGAAATTTTTTTGTTAATCTATCAAATAATATCAGAAGCACAGTCATAGACAATCTCCCCAGATGATCTCTATAATAAGAGTCAGTTTCATAATTCTCAGTTTTTATTCTTGAGAACCTATTTGTTCAGAACAAAAGTAATTCATTTGAAACTACTATCCTATATGAAGTGGAAAAAGCCAAAGAGGGTCATCTATAATTTTTCATTATTCAATGACTTTTTCTTTAATCTTCTTTTAAAATGTAAAAGCTATATGGAAGCGAGACAATACTTTTGCTTTCTTCCATGTGATTTGGATCAAACTAAAAACAACAGTATAATGTAATAAAGCTGCATTATAAAAGTACCTGTAGCAAGGTGAATCTGATGCAATTAAAAAAGATCAATATAAGAAAAAAAACTTCCAAGTGACACAATTTTTTGAACTTTCAAAACTGTGCATTCTAAAAGAAACAGAAGCACACTGACAGGAAGTGTTAAATATTTAAAAAGTTATCAGTAAACATAAATCTGTCTAATGCATTATAGTTTCACTTACTCTACTAGTACTTGGTCTCCCTCATAAAAGTCAATGCAATAGAATTCTAAAATACAGAAAACTGTGGGTGGATTTGTGTTTCAATCATTTATTCATACTGTATTTTGAATTATATTAGGATAGAGTTTGTTTTTAACTGTAAATACTAAATACTAAAAAGATTAATAAAATGATTATAATGCTTAAAGTAGCAAGATACTGAAAATATACATATGTATACACAAGAAATATTTAAAAATGTTTGTCTCTGTTAGTATTCTTGTATCTTTTCCCCTCTATCTAGAAATATCTAATAATATACTTTAAAGTTGATCGTGTTTTAAAAAACAGAGAATAAAAAGAGTACATAATAAGAAGCAGCCCACCAAAGTTTCCCTCAAAGTATATAAGCAAGAAATAATATGGACTAGTCACGAAGTCAAAAAGAAAAGTGCTTTTTTTTCCCCAAAGGGAAACAGATATGTATTATGATGGTGAATAATATAAAACCTACAATACTATATCTCAGTTTGAAACATTGAGTGAATTTCTCAATACATTAACTAAAGAAATTGACAGATTTTTCAATTAAAGTTGGGCGAAAGGTAATTAATAATATAGCTGCTGGAAGGGGAGACGAACCATGAGAGACTATGGACTCTGAAAAACAAACTGAGGGTTCTAGAGGGGAAGGGGATGGGAGGATGGGTTAGCCTGGTGATGCGTATTAAAGAGGGCACGTTCTTCATGGAGCACTGGGTGTTATATGCAAACAATGAATCATGGAACACTACATCAAAAACTAATGATGTACTGTATGGGGATTAACATAACATAATAAAAAAAAATGGATCTAAAAATAATGTAGCTGCTGCCTAGAAAATTGTAACAGAGACACGAGAAATCTAAAAAAAGTAACTGAGTAATGTATAGAATTGTTGAAACTAATATAATCCTGTATGCTAATTATACTTCAATTAAAAGATAAAAAATAAAATAAAATTTAAAAATAATTTAGAATTAAGAAACAAAACAAAAAAGAGAACAAACTGTTGGTTGCCCCAGGGAAGAGGGTTGGGGGGATGGGTCAAATAGGTGAAGGGAGTTAAGAGGTACAAACTTCCAGTTATAAAATAAGTAAGTCACAGGAATGAAAAGTACAGCTTAGAGAATATAGTCAATAATATTGTAATAACCTTGTAGGATGACATATGGCAACTATACTTATCGTGCAAGCATTTTGTAAAGTATGTAATTGTTGAATCACTATTGTTTACCCCTGAAATGAATATAATATTGTATGTCAACTATACTTCAATTAAAAATGTTAAAAAAAATAAATAGAACAAACAAAAAAAGAAAGGAAGGAATCCAAGTGTTTAGAAATTTTAGCATTTGTCTCTATAAGGAATATATGCTTTCCACATTTTATATCTTCACTTTAGTATTCTACTATTTGTCTTAGAATTTTACATAGAATGCCAGAATATATTGTTAACACTAAAAACTAACATAATATAATTTTGGAAGGTATTGATTTCTGAATAGCAAAAATAAGAAATCTAAGGTTAAGAAAAAAAATACTAACATTGAGTCTTAGAGCCCATGAAAATAATTTGAGTATATATGAAACTCGCAAAGGTTGGTATTTTAAATAATTTTAATATATCTTTGAAGCTCAAAAATCTAGAAATAATAAAGCACTAAATAATAATAATAATACCCTAAGAAATAATTAAGCTTCCTTAGAATTAATTTCCCACTACTTGTGTATTAATTATGCAATAAGATTTTTAAATAATAATTTAGGAAAAAGCAATCCAATAACATAAAAATCCAACTTTGTTTTAACGAGTGTTGCATGGTAGAGAGCAATTAGCACAGACTTTCATCATGTCCCTTTGTAGAGAACTCACCTGGTTAGCAATCTGCCGAGCAAGGACATCCATCCTTGATCCTGATTCTGATATCATTTTAGCTGCATAGATCACATCAGTTGTATGCTTTAGTGGTCCTTTGCCCCTTAAAGCAAAAGAATACATGTTAGTCGCAGTGGCTTATGCTAAGATACAAATGCACGCACACATGAGATTTGCACCCCGAGTACTGGCCATTCTCTTTACATACTTCAGTTTTGGAGAGGCACCAATTAGACACCAATATTAAATGAAAAATGAAAAACAAAAGAAGTCCCATTGTGTTGAGATTCAGGAAATACTGCCAAGAAGATGAACTCCATTTGATCTTCGTTCCCCAGTATTTATAATAGTAGATATTTCAAAGCAAAGGTCTTTTCCTAATTTTAAGAGAAAACATGAGATTTTGGATATTTTGTATATATTCAACATTGCATTTTCATCACCAAGTGTACTTTTTATCTTTCTCTTTATAATCCTTTTTAAAGATTTTATTTATTTATTTGAGAGAGAGAGAAAAAATGAGCATGAGCAGGGGGAGAGGCAGAGGCAGAGAGAAAGGGAGAAGGGAGCAGGGAGCCAGACACAGGGCTCGATCCCAGGACCTGAGATCATGACCTGAGCCGAAGGCAGACTCTTAACCGACTGAGCCACCCAGGCGCCCCTCTAATCCTTTTTTTAAGTCTTTCAGTTAATTGCATTTTGTTTTTGCCACATTATATCTTCTCCACAATTAATTAATTGTAGTATCATAGTAATACTAAGTATGAATCTGGAGTCACACTACCTTGGACTGTTTCCAAAAACAGACCACTACTTCTTACCGTTTTGTGTAAGTCAAGCAAGATAAACAGCCACTCTGTGCCCCAGTTTCCTTAGTGGTAATAGGAGCACATACCACATGGAGTCATTCTAAGGATTACTTGAGCTAATATCTAACAAGTGCTCAGAACATAGCTTTAAAGTAAATACGTATTCAAAAATATAAGTTGTTATTGTTGTGGTTGTTACTTTAAAATAATTTTGGTTCCAAATGCCATGGAATAAAAGTTGGGTTCATTTATGGGTTTTACAAGCTAGGTAAAAAGAAAGAAATGCACTTCTTACACTTTTGGAGTGGGATCACATAAGGAGATACTTTTTCTATCTTCTCTTTCCTCAAAAATAAATGATTATCTGAACGAATGGAGCTTCCATACACCCCAAGCTCTCCTTTCCCTATGACCAATTCCTTACCCTCTTCTGTCTGTCAACACACTGTTCTAATTTGGTTTCTGTTCCTTGTTCCTAGCACAAAATGGGACCCTGAAGGAATCACTCACAAAAGTAAATGTTGTGATGCTTTGAAAGGAGCAGAGAGAATCAGGGAGGCTCTAGGGAAGATTAAGCCAGTCAGGGTGAGAAAAGGAGGATTCTGAGAGGCTAAAATACAGTGGAGTTAGGAGCGAAGGGGAATGAAAACAATCTCTGTCCCTGTCTTATTTACACCTTGGATGTGTCTTGAGAGTAGATGCCCTCATGTGAAATCTAAATTAGATTTATTGTTAGAGGAAAATCTCTCTTCACTAAGGAGACTGTCCCTGGGTAATAATAAAAGACAGAGAGGATTCATACAAAGGTAAATGATGAGAGTATTCTTAGAAACCTGGATACCAAAACGCTTATGCCCTATAAGCCCAAATGGCCCTTTTGTTGCATTTTTCTTGTGATGGCTTTCAAATTTATTATAAGCAAGTTTTCCTGAAAAGATGGAACTGCATGTTTACTCAATGAAAACCTGGCCTCAGTATATGCTTATCACCATACTTCTCCTCTTTGAATCTGTTGACATAGATTGCTTTGTAATTTTTTAAAAATTGGCATTAATTATGACAATGTTTGAGTTGCTCTTATCAAGTTTACTTAATGCATCAGGCAGAACTAGATGTTATGGGCATGGTTACTTTCAAGAAAGGCAATGTGTTTCATTATTTCCACACATCTCTAGAGAAAGTTAAACTTAAATAAAGCTGTCTAAGATTGAAAGGCAATGTATCAATTTTCCAGGTCTTAAACAATGGCCAAAGGTTGTTTCTAAGTAGAGCAGGGAACACTCTTGTAGCTTAAACAATGGACAACGAGTTACATCCAAGGAATGCAGCTAATGCACACTTCGCTGTCAAAATAATATATTTCCCCATATAAAAACCCTAGACTGATGAAAGGGAAATTACCTTTAGCTTTAAATTCATACGTTGTTATGAGACCACTATCTTAAACACATGTAGAACTTAAAAGTAATACATTATGACAGACCACAATTATTCTCTTCTTCATGTTACTAATTAAATGTATTGCCTGGCAAGCTTCCTACTGAGTGCCAAACCAAATACACATTTTACAAATGATTCCATATTATGCCAAGCTTCCAGAGGAAGCTGCAATTACTGAAACTATGATAAATTTTTAACATTCCAGCCTGAAATGTGCTATGTAATGAAGGCTTTTTTAAATTGGGAAATGCATTCAAAGGTTGTTTGCTGCCTTCATTTTCATAATGGGTTCTTAGGATCTCCTGTCAGCAAATTGTGTCTTAAATCATTGATTTGGATCCGACAGAGAAAGATACCCAGAGGAGGATGGGATAAACTTTAGAAATATTTTAAAGAAACTGGAGGCCAGAAATCTCTGAAAAATAGTGGTTGCAATAATAATCTATTTCCTCCAAAAGGAGAGCAGATCTAGCTCCGGAGTAGGGAGTCTGCCATGTAATCATCAAACTATAGGTTAGAAGGTATAATGGGAAAGGTTTCAATAACCCAGCAATGTTGATGCCATGGAAAAGCTTTTTAGGCACGTGAAAGGGATACCTTTGAAACTTAATTTATTGGTGCAACAAAAACCTTTCAGCCATTTTGATGCTGCCCCGACCTTGACTCCAATTCCTCCCACATCCCCACTGCATTTCTGGACCTACCACTCCCTTCTTTCTCTTTTGATTAGCACGAAAAAAAAAAAAAAAATGAGATGATGCAGCTGATCAGTAAAACCTCTATTAAGTAGGGATCTGGTTTAAGAAGAGAAAATATCAAACAGTTTTATAGACTTATTTTGTCATTTCAGAGACAGAGAATATGTATGAAATGATTTGATGTTTTCTGCCACTGATTAAAAACAAAACAAAAAAACTTTATTATGTATTTTGCACTTTGTAGCCCCTAAATTTTTGATAACATAATATTACACCATTTTCAAGACCAAAAACTATCCCTTTAATTCTCTTCTCCTTTGGTATTTATATAGAGTAAGTCCCATGATGTTGTGGTTCACTTAGTAGATGAATACAATGACAGTATATATTTTGTTCTATAATTGTAACTAACACATTTAGCATTTTCTGTGTGCTAGACATTATTCCATACACAAACTGATTTGATCATTATAATAACATTATGAGTTTAGAATTATTATTACCCTTATCTTGCAGATGAGGAAACTGAAGGATAGAGATGTTAAATATATCTTTTATTAAGTTACACAGGTAGTAACTATTAGAGATGGGATTTGACCTCAGGCAATCTGGCCACAGGATCTGCCTTTAATGACTATCTTATATTTCTTCTAATAAAACACACTAAGACAAAATTAAAATATTAATTTTAATTGTTAACTAGGTTTATTGTGATGATAATTTCACTATACAAATATCGAATCAATTTTTAACACCTGAAACTAATATAATGTTATATGTCAATTATACCTCAATAAAATATAATAAAATAAACATAGGAAAAAATATTATAAAGATCTCCTTAGACATTGATGGCAGTTACCATGAATGCAATAGAGAGCAAAGACAAGGATTAGATCTAGGTGCTGGGTGGTTAAGAGGTTCACCAACAGCGATTTCCTCATGCGCAATAGCCTCAAGAAACACATCTATCTCCTAGTCCCAACAAAATAAAAATGTGCTACATTACATAGACATTTAAAGTAACTTATAGTTCTGGGATTTCTTTCTTGAGATACTCTTACTTTTCTCTGTTACTCATGTCAGTACCCTTCCTCCCTCTCCCACTTTCCTTGGATTCTTAACACCAAACTCAAATTCAGCCATTACATAAGCCATGCTAGAGGGGAGATTGCATTTGGATGATTATTTATAATACAAGACATAGAACTTTTATCTAAGAGTCTTAGCTTTAGACATAGTTATTTTATTTAATTCTAACACTCAAACATGATGTTACTATTGCAACTCTACTGAGTAAAGTGAAATGAATATGGACTCAGTAAATACATTTTGTCTGCATCCCAGTTCTGCTACTTATAAGCTATGTAGCCTTGGGTAAATAACAGTTGGTCTGAACTTATTTTCTCTTTGTTAAAATGATTGTGATACTTGCCACATGGTAAGAATTCACAAAATCATGTATTTTTCACAATATTTGGCACATATTAGATGCTCAGCAAATGTTACTTTTTTCTTTTCTTCATCTCTTTATGAATAATGGTATTTTATTAAAAAAATTATGCTTTCCTTTTTTATTTAAAAATTACAGTACTTGCCAAACCATATGAACAGACTTGATTCATCTTTCTTATACCTGATGACAATGTAACTCTGTATAACCTTGTTCATAATATTCTTTCATAAGGTTATAAAATATATACACTCATAAACTGTGTGTTCATAGTCATTGTTGTTGTTCCAGGTTGTTCTTTAATTCCTTATAAGGAGTTGATTTACATTTAGTGACATCTTTTTGATAGTATAAACCTCCTAAGATAAGTGATTTAGCTCTACAAGAGTACCATCAGAATTCTCTTACTTGTAATTCTGAAATTAGATACAAAAGAAAAAAAGTAATTATCATGAAAGCAATCAAAAACGATGAGATAAAGAGAGGTACCAGACTCAAGCAAGGACACCTTGTTTTTCTACTATTCAAACATGAAATTTTAATTAGGCAACTCTCTACCTCCGGATGTTACTTTCTCCTGTAAAGTGTTATTCTCAAATTTTGAGGACTCTATAAAACTCCTTGGAAAATCAGCAAGTGAATAATCTGCTAACAATCATCCTGAGCAATTAGTATCCTAAGAAACCTTTGGGATTCAAGTCAGAAAAAGGGGTTGCCCCATGAAAGAATGAAAATATTGTCTGAGAATTGTATACATATTTTTTTCATTTCTGTTCCTCTTGTTCCATATTATTCAGAGTAGTCTAACTGCTATAACATCAAAATATCTTCAGGACTTAACCCAATAAAATGTATTCCTATCTCACATCACAGTCAGGGTAGATTATGGGGTGGTGGGCGATACAACACATAGCCATTTAAGAACCAGTCTTCCAGCTACAAGATAAGCTATTCTCTAAGGCTTCACAGCACTGTTCTGGATCTGCTGTGTCCACACATCTGACATGAGAAATAAATCAGAGTCTCATAGGAGATTTTAAGCATCAGGATAAGAATTAGAACATGTCACTCTAACCCATAGTCCAGAATCCAGAAACACAGACTCATATAGCTGCAAAGAAGGCTGGGATATATATTCTATTTGGGCACAGGAAAATAAGAAAACAGGGTTTTATAGCATTTTCTCTGTAAATATTCCCAGAGATGCTAAAATCCTATATTTTGTTTTTAGCAACTAAAGTCTGTGTTCCCTGTGAAGGTATTTTGGATGTCACCAAGCACTTGGGAAAAATTGGGAAAGAACCAAGGCTCTTTACCAATACAGCTGAAATTATGAGATATATACTCTGCCTGGGCAGAACACCCAATTCTATTTTTTGTTTTGAAATGATCACATTGTAGATAGTCTATTATTAAAGTTAAAAATTACATAAGTTTTACTTTGTGCATGGTGATGATAGTCTTTAATATTTAATCTTGTATTTGTTTATGAAACAAGGATAGGGCTTATTTTAGAGATCTTTTTGGGGATCAACCTAGGGAAAATACTTTTAGTTATTATTGTTATAATTATTGCTATTGCTACTGCTGTAGTAATTGTTGTGTGTATGTATATGGGGTGTGCATATAGGAAGTAGGAACTCCCTTCTTTGAACCTGAAAACTAGTTTTCTAAATATATACATGTGTGTGTGCATTGCTTCATATATATATATATATATATATATATATATATATATATACATATGAGGCATAAATCTTTTTTAGTGTTTTTATTATTGTTTTTTTTATTATGTTCAATTAGCCAACATAAATCTTTTCTGTGTTCTTCAGCCCTCAAATTCCCTAATTTACCCTTTACTTGTTAGCGTTGTATCAAATCTGAAACAGACTATAACATTTAGAGAAGGATTTCATGAAGTAGACTTAAGGGTCCCAAACACTAAATACCTGGAGGAAGCAGAAGTAGAATTAAAATGAAGCATTTCCTTAGCAAAGTTTGTTTTTAACTTGTAGGCAAAGAAGAGGCCAGCTAACCAGATGGTTTCATTTTTGTCTTTAATAACACAGATAGCCAACCTTCTCCAGTTCTTCATAAGTGTGAGGATTTCACTACTTTTTGTATAATTTTATACTGAAAGCATACATAATAAAAAAGTTTTTGTGTGCTTACTATGTTCCAGAAACTGTTAAAATGCTCAATTTTCTGACTCAATTCTCACACCGAGCATTGTGCATCACTCCGCAAATTTAAGAGTAGCCATCATATCATGGACACTCCCAGAATTGTGCATATCATAAGTTATGCTGCCTACATGTTCCTAGAATCTATTACCTATTCCAAGAATCAATTATCTTCTGTTCTGTTCTAGAATCTATTATCTTCACCCTATAAATAAGGAAACAGAAGCTTAAAAGCTCAAAGTTCCTTAACTTTTCTTCAAGGTATATGAATATTGGTTGGTCTAAATTTAAGAGCTAGGAGTTTAAGTCATTATTACCTTCAGAGCCAATTAAAAAGAGGTCATGTAGGAGGAAGTATCATCATAGGTTTTCTGTCAGTACTCATCTTGAAGCACAGAAATTCGATGGATGGCTCTGAATTGGTGGAATGCTTCATACATTGTAAGGAAATACACAAGAACAAGAGATTCCTAGGCATTTTTCTGAGTGGGGTTCTCTTAAAGCATCATATGCTGTCTATCTGACCAGTCCCAAAAGTGATAAAATAAATAACCTCTCCTTTGATTAAATTTCTTTTATCAGCAACTTGACATTTCTCTTTCTCTCGCTCTCTCTCTCTCTTTCATTCTATTTGGGACTGAAAGCAGATATATCTAAGGGGAAAAAAAAAGAAAAGAAAGAAAGTCACAATTGTGTTTTTCTCTCCCAATTGGACTTTTGACTTTTGATTCAGAGAGAGATGTAACCTAGTGGTAAGAGTCCAGGATTGACTACCAGAAGTTTTCTAGAACCAAAAATGAAGACATTAATGTTCATTTGAGAATTCTAAAACTGGTAAAAATTATTGTGTATAGGTAGAGGTTTTTTTCTAGTGACCTGAGCCCCATTTTTGACCAATTAAATAATTTGCTTTAATATCACATCTAAAGATCATAGACATCTGAGAAACATTGCTGCTCTCACCTATTCTTCCAAAGGCAAGGACATTCTCATGCTAACCTAAAGGGAAAACCAGATTTGGGTGTTGCATGGATGTTGATTTTCACTGCTCCCTCTATCTCCACAACTGCAATCATATCTTGTATCGTTTGGTCTGCTGATCCTCACACAGAGTCCTTGTATTAGTTTCCCATTGCTACTGTAACAAATTATCCCAAATTGGTGTCTTAGGACATCGGAAATTTATTATTTTACACTTCTGGAGGTCAGAAGTCCAAAATAAGTTACTTTCACGAGGCTAACGTCAAGGTGTCAATAGGGCTTGTTTCTTCTAGAGGCTCTGAGGGAGAATCCATTCCCTTGCCTTTTTCAGCCTCTAGCAGCCACCTGCATCCCTTGGCTTGTGGCTTCTTCCTCCATCTTCTAAGCACATAACTATAATTGCAACTCTGGATCACATTAGTGGCTTTCTCCTTTCTGACTTCCTGCTCCTTCTTGTAAGGACTTCTGTGATTACTTCGTACCCACACAGATAATACAGGATAATATTCCCACTTTAATATCCCCAATATAATCACATTTATGAAGTCTCTTTTGTGGGGGTACCTGGATGGTACACTCAGTAAAGTGTCTGAATCTTGGTCTTGATCTCAGGGTCATGAGATCAAGCCCCACACTGGGCTCCCACAGAGTCTGCTTGAGATTCTCTCTTTCCCTCTTCCTCTGTCCCACCCCCCACACTCTTTCCCTCTCTCTCTCTCTCTAAAGTAAATAAATAAATCTTTTTTTATAAAAAAAAAGTCTCTTTTGCCATAGAAGGTGACATTCACAGGTTCATAGGATTCACAGGATTAGGAAGTGGACATCTTGGAGAGCCATTATTCAGTTTACCACAGCCCTCATGAATCACTACCAAGTAGTCCGACTTGGTTCCTATGAGGGAGCTACTGGTTTTTCTGGACATAGATCAAATCAGCTGAACAAATTGACGGTGCTCTGGTGGATGCTTCTCCAGCTTGCTAGTTTTTTGTTTTTTGTTTGTTTTGTTTTGTTTTTTTCACATGATCTGTATTATTCTAACTTCCAGTAAAAGTGTCAGGTCCTTGGTTCTTAATGGTTTGCTAGCTGTATGTTCCTTTACTTATAATTCATATCAAATAGTGAGGCCTGGGGAAATTTGGAAACCTGGAAAAACCAGAGTTTCCTGGAGAGATACTTTATGTGCTTGGTGGTGCTCTCCTCCCCCCCCCCCTTTACACTACACATTAATTTTAGCATGCTTTTCTTTTCTCCCAGGGCTACACAGGACACACAACCACTGAAAGCACATCAGACTCCAGCCTGGGGCAAGAGGACGGAAGGCATCCTTTCTGGTGTAGGTGGGGAAAGTTTTTCAGGTGATTATTACATGTTGTCATTTTTTCTTTGGGACCTACAGGCTTTGAAAACTCTGGAACATGATTTCATAAGACATTGAGGAACTAGACCCACTGCATACCAAAAGGAGTCATTTAAGGAGAACATTACAGTTAAAATCACTTCAGATACCTCTTGCAAAGAATTGGTAATTGAAACTGAAATAAGGGATAAACTTCTCACTGCTGGCTCTCCAGACTCATAAGGGTAGTGAGCACTGACAAGGAAATCCATTTGTATCTTTCCCCGTGCATGGGAAAGTAACCCCTCCGGCATCCTCTCCCCCAAAAAAGACTTTAAGTCGTTGTTCATCAATACCCTCTCAGGACGTAATGGGAAATCTGTACTCAGCACCAACATTTGAAAACAGGTCTTTTCTGGCCTTCCACACATTACTTCTCTGAGTGTGCACGTTAATCAAAGCCAGTGCATTGTAAAGACAATCACACTCTCTGACTGTGGGCATCCCTCTTCTTCCTGCTGGCCTTAGCCTCCGCATTAATCATGTACATGATCTCTTCTAGAGCCTGGGCATTTTTTCCAGCTTCCCCTTAAACCACTGTGATATACTGGCTGCTCCTGCTTTTTGAATAGCAGACCAAATTTTATGGGCTTAGAAAATAATCACTTTCTTTTTTATTATTATTATTTTTTATTTTATTATGTTACGTTAGTCACCATACATTACATTATTAGTTTTTGATGTAGTGTTCCATGATTCATTGTTTGTGCATAACACCCAGTGCTCCATGCAGAACGTGCCCTCTTTAATACCCATCACCAGGCTAACCCATCCCCCCCACCCCCCTCCCCTCTAGAACCCTCAGTTTGTTTCTCAGAGTCCATCGTCTCTCATGGTTCATCTCCCCCCTCCAATTCCCCCCCTTCATTTTTCCCTTCCTACTATCTTCTTTTTTTTAACATATAATGTATTATTTGTTTCAGAGATACAGGTCTGTCCTACACAATTCACAGATGAACATAATATAATTTAGCTTTTATTATATAGCATTTGACCTCCTTGAAGCCTACATACCAACTCACTTCCAACTCTGGTCACAGCCTTATGTTATCCTAAGGTCCAATTGAAGAAACACATAGCGGTGAAAGGGTCACTAACTTAGTCAAGACCTACCACAGATTAAATAGACTGGACACAGACGCGGTGCAAGGGTCTGGCTTGCCACCAGCCTCTGGCCTTCCTACTGCTTCTGGCAAAGAGGAAAATGACTATCGATCTTTGGCAGGGCCTCCCTCCCTTCCCTAGTCTAGTTGGATATAGCTACAGTTTATTAAATTTTAAGATATTACAAAGCCTACCATTTTCAATTGGCTTATTCAGATCGAGCGTGACTTGATACACACTGCTTTATGCAGCTAGTTTTCATGCTAATGTGCCACTATTGCTGCTCTCCATTGATTTGTATGCTTTATTGAATTTATTTTATTGTACAGTGACCCAAAGCTGATTTCTTTAAAGTAAAGGGTATGGTTTTAAAATATGAATGAAATAATCTGCTCTAGTTTCAGACACACATTATTTTTTTACTGTCTCCCTCTGTCAGGCCTAATACCCAATTATTTATCTAATGCTATGTGAGACAACATACTTAACGTCTCCCCGGTTAAGAGCAGTTAAATCAATATCATTGTAAAACCTCATGATGCAAAACCTCATGATGCAACATCATGCCCAGCTGTGCGATCCACCCTCTTGTCTATGTGTGCTGGCCTTTGCCCTAAAAATCTCTTGCCTTGGAATAAAATAGACTCATGCCATACTTAGTTATTTAGACCTGCTTTTATATTGGAGGGCTCAGTCTGGAGGGTCACATGTTGCTATCAGACTGAACTATATTAAAAGGACCTATAACCCAGTTTCGAATTTTGTGCTTAATGATTTATTTCTTATTAAACCAAAATTACAATAGAAAGGAATAGAAAAGAAAGTCAGGGCTTAGATTTTCTTTTTTCTTCCTTTTTCCTTTTTTTTTTTTTTTTTTGTAATGTTCTAGACTTGTTTTGTTCTTTGTTAGGCATGGGTGCTCTGGTGCTGTCTCAGCAGTGCCTTGGGTCAAGGTGTCAGTTTGCATGGGACCACAGATCTCCTCCGCCCTTCTCTATGAGGGGTCTGTTTCATTCAAGGCCTGCCTGTTCTCTTTCTGAAAATAGGCCTCAAAGGTTTCCTGAAATTCTTCTGAAAACTTTAATGATGGCATGCAAGCATATTGAACTTGACTGAGATAGCTGCCTTTCTCTCCTGCCTAGAGCTCCTCCCTAAGCCCCCATGGTTTTTTTATTTTTTATTTTTTGAAAATATTGAAAAATGTGAGACACTGGGTCTCCAATTAAGGGGGGGGTGTATCTGGGAAGAAAATAATAGGAAAGCAGAACATCAACGGCCATAGGATAAGATGGTTACTCTGAATAAAATCCAAATTTGTCACTCTCAAGAGGAAGCTCACAGAATTCATTTCTATGGCTTGCAGTCTAGGGCTGAATAAGTTTTTTCCCCAATGGGAAAAAATGACATTTTCCCAGAGGCTAAAGTCATTAAGATTGTGACTGTTCCATGGGATCAATTCCAAGAAAGCTAATACGCTTATTCCAGGAGCTGGCATTCTTAAGACATCCCCTCTTCACATTGAACTTTTGGTGCTTTGAACAGCAAAACATTCATAGTTTTAGCCAAATACATTGCTTTGGGGCCTTTATTCAGCCTGCTCTGTCAAGCATAGAATAAGATAACACATATTTTACCTTCATCTCCTCTCTCTATATATATTTACTTATGTTACATGTGTGCTAATAAATTATGCATATTATAAAAGATATATAGAAATAGAAATTATAAAGAGATCAATTAAAGATGAAAAAACCATTTTAAATTTCTTGTTAATGATAATGGCATTAAAAACAATCTCAAGACACAATATACCCTTAAGGAGAAATTTAACATGAGTGTTAGAGAATGTAAATCCATTCTTCAAGCAGTCTTTGTGATAATTAATTTTATTGGCCCAGTTCCTGTCAATTTTTTATTAATTCATCATTGATTTTTAGCTTTGTAATGGGGCTGACCAGTATCTCCTCTTCGGGAATAAAGAGAATTGTCAACTCTGATATCTTGTTCTTTGGAAATATTTCCCTTTTAATTATCCTCAATCCATTTTTTTTTCTAAAAATTTAAAAACAGATCCAATTTAATGAAGGTTAGCTTAGTTAAAACTAGATAGCATAATTCATAAATCCAGTTAACCGGGCACACATTAAGTGTGATATGTTGAAAGCTATTGAACAAGTGAAGATATCATAATCAATCCTTCTAAGCTGTAGAACTCTCTTGTCTGCAATATGTAGTAAAGGAGAGTATCAGCATCCATCATATATAAAATACTGATAAGAATACAATTCTTAATATTTCTGATAACAAACATAAATAAAATTTCAAATGTTTTCTTTCCACTCTCCAACAGAATAGCTAACAGCTCCACTTTAGAGATTACCATTTATTTTTTTTTTTATTTTTTATTTTTTTTAAAGATTTTATTTATTTATTTGACAGAGAGAGACACAGCGAGAGAGGGAACACAAGCAGGGGGAGTGGGAGAGGGAGAAGCAGGCTTCCCGCAGAGCAGGGAGCCCGATGTGGGGCTCGATCCCAGGACCCTGGGATCATGACCTGAGCCGAAGGCAGACGCTTAACGACTGAGCCACCCAGGCGCCCCTAGAGATTACCATTTAAACACATAGCTCAAATGTTATCTTTTCCAGATAGTCTTTCCAGTTGTCTAAAGCAGAAAATATATATATATATTTAGTCCCCCTGACATTTCTGCCATCTTACAGTACCTCTCTTGAGATTGTCATCCCTTCCTGCCTTAGAGTTATGTATATGCATGTCTTAACTCTTGAACTAAGACTCTAAGCTTATTGGGGAATGGTCCATCGATAATTCATACTTGGGTTTCCCAGAACACCTGGAGGCAGAGAAAGCAGTAGGGAGACAAGCCATGGACTTACGTATAGTTCTTTCAAAAATAAATATTTCAAGAGATAAGTTAATCAATTCTCTTATCCCAGTTGCAAAGAAAAGAATACAAACCCATGAAGTTTATTTTGTATTCTTGCCTCTATTAGGTATATCAAACAATAGATTGCCAGAAGGCATGAAAGAGAAGAACTATAAATAAGAGTATATTTATTTTAAAGGTTCAAAATAAATGTCAAATTCACAACGGATAATCTGGCATCTGAAAGGAGGCAATGAATGATTATCCTGAGACACTACTTTATTCTAAAATTTTTAAAGATGCACATATGTACCTTCAACATATACTCATGTATAATACATCTTCCTTCTCCTTTTCTAAATTAGTTCTAAATAGAAATTATAAGTGACCATAAGAACATGTTTTTATTATTCCTAACTTTATTGGGTATAAGAGAAGGAAGCATAATGTAAGTTAAAGAACAACCAAAAACAGTTTATCCCTGTAAGCACAGATGCTATAGTAAAGACAACAGGAATTATTTTTAGGTGCTTTTTAGAGCAGCAAAGAACTAAAGGTGAAAGGTGAATTCAAATTGAAAGCCAGAAACATTACAAATAAGAAAAAAAAGTCCAAGGAACAAAAGGACTACTTATTTTTAAAAATAGCTGCTATTTCTAGAAACATGGCAAATACTTGAAGGCCTGGAAATTGGAGGTTCTGCTCTGTCTTCTGAGAGTTCAGCTTGGACATCCTTTATAGTTTTGCACACACTCAGCCCCCGAGGAGCACCAAAGTGAGATTAATGATTTCATTTTCTTTTCAAAGGTTATGTTCCCATTATTAAGCCATGCACATAACTAACTATGGAAAGGTGTGCCAGGCCAGACTGAGAGAAGTGCAGAGGTTTCTGCTGGGCCAAGTTGAACAAAAGTAAAGGGAAGTCAAATCAGGTGCACTGTAGCTTATACTAAGGATTCTGAATGTCTAGTCCCACTACTAGAACAAAAGTAAAGGGAAGTCAAATCAGATGCACTGTAGCTTATACTAAGGATTCTGAATGTCTAGTCCCACTACTAGATAGAAGCCTCCTGCCACAGTCTTGCTCTTGGAATCAAAGTTCCGTATCAACCACATGAGAAGAGATTCTTGATAAGCATGCTCATATATTCCTGCTGCAGTTTTTATTTTAACAATGAACAAGTACATGATATATTGTCTCTGGCAATGGGACTCACCCTTTTCCATGGAATGACACTTCATCTTGGCTAATCTTGTGTTGGATTGAAACACACATTCTGCCTCATCTCTGACCTCAAACAGCCTATTGCTTGGAAATGGATGAAGCCCCAGTTTAGAGATCTTAGCCTACCTGGTCACCATGGGTGCCACTCTCAAATCCCTATCAGATATAATCATCTTCTCTCTTGGTTCTACTCCCTCCTCTCTGCTTCCCTCTTGGTCATACCCTCTCTGCGCAATCTCACCTTGTATGTTTTATCTTCTTTTTCTCCCTCTTTTTGTTGTTTTCTCTCTTATTCTTTGCCTCTTCTCTTTTTTTCTTCTCCCCATTCTGCTGCTAGTTAAAACTGGAGATACTTGTTAGTCTTACTTGTGGATAAAACAGATTACAGACCCTTCATTTCATAGATGTTTTAATGTTACACATAACAGTAAGTTTCAGTTGTATGATATTTTACAAACAAAAAACCACTTTCCCACAGATTATTGATTTTGATATGTGTTGAATTTGATATACTAACAAACCTGAAGTATAAGAATGACAGATTATCAGATATATATATATATATATGACTGATATATATATATACACCCAGTGAAGTTGAGAGGCAAATAAACATATAAAATAAATAATAAGACAGTTTCAGATGTTAATAATAGCAAGATGAAAACCGAGTAATATCATAAAATACCTGGTTGGGACAGAGAATATTGGTTGAAGGAGAAAATAATTAATGTCTGTACCAAGTTTGGGATTGACAGGAGAAGCCATATAATAACAATAGCTGAATGTGAATAAGAAAAAAAATATAGGTCTTACATCCTAGAGTCCAGCTGGAGTTGTGAAAGTGATCCACAGAGTATTTCCAAAGGAACTAATTTCTTCCTTGAATAAGTACTATAAACCATATATAATGATATTAAAGGATAAAAGTAAGTAAAATGAGACAAGTGAATGAGAAACAGCTAATCAGAGTGGACATGAATCATGATACTTTATAATCACAAATGCCTTTGAACTATACAATTATAGAAACTGATAGTTGAACAGGAACTTGATGGCCAATTAGCCTAGGTTCTCTCAACTGTGGAAATAATTTCTCCAACCTCCATGACTAATAGTTCTCTAATTTCTGATGGCATATTTCCAGACTGGGGGCTTATAACTCCTTGGGATAGGTTTTTGTTTTGTTTTGTTTTGTTTTTTTGTTTTTAGGTTGACAGCTTTAACTGCTAGTTATTTCTTTAAATTGAACAAAGATCTCCTGAATTCTTCACAGTGGTTCTAACTCTGTCCTCTGGAGCAACACAGAAAGCATCTCCTGTGAGAATGAAGGGTTAGATTCAGGTATTTGGCATGTTTGTTAAGACGCCATTGTATTTTCTGAAAAATACAGTCTAGAATACTGAGGAAGAAAAAGGACATTTAAAAAATTAACAGAATGAACAAGCCAAGAGGAAGAAGAAAAAAAAGTAGCAACTAGTAAGCTTGCTGTATTGATCCAAACAAGGGAGGAAGAAAAGAGATAAGGAGAAAACACCTGATGCTACAGTCAAGATTTGGTCACATGGGAAAGCTCATGTGACCCAGTGTTCTTATGGAAATTCACCTGCTCTACAAAGAGAAGACAACATCAAAGTTTCAGAGAACAAACTGAGCCCTCTCAGGTAATCTCAGCAACAAACAGCAATTAATAAAGGGGGAAATTTTGAAAGACTTAAGGCCAAGTTTCTGTGAAGAACAAAAGCTGCACAATATAGGCTGTGGAGGTCTGGGTAGCTTCATGGAAGGGTAGTGAGAGAGAAAAGAGGAGAAGGAGGGGGAGAAACCCTACCATTTGTATTTCAACCTTCAGTTTGAACTAAATTTATTATAAGATGATATTTGAACTTCAACGCAGAACTAGATGTTTTATCATCTAATCATCTAATCAACGCAGAACTAGATGTTTTATCATCTAATCATGAATAAAAATAAGTCAGTTAATAAATGGAAATAGGTGTAAATTAAGCAATTTTGAAATATTCACTATGGTTAATTTACCATCACCTGAAAATATACATATAACTCAGTTCTCTGTAAAAGTCTTATCTCCTTGAATGGATAAAGAAGATGTGGTATA
>NW_022589732.1:7498241-7664637 GCF_004348235.1 Phoca vitulina
GGAGGATGGGTTAGCCTGGTGATGGGTATTGAGGAGGGCACGTTCTGCATGGAGCACTGGGTGTTAGCACAAACAATGAATCATGGAACACTATATCTAAAACTAATGATGTAATGTATGGGGATTAACATAACAATAAAAAAAGACAAAAAAAAAAAAGTCTTATCTCCTTACAGACAACTTTCAGACTGTCATTCTTGTGTGGCACCCATAACATTGCTCCCTCAGCTGTTTATTTTAACCACTATCCTTGGATTTTCCTACTACTCCATTTATAACTAGTTTCTGTAAGAACTGATGCTCTTACCAGTAGGAACTAGATGCCAATTTGCTGCTTTTGGGGGGTGGAGTGAAGAAGCCACCAATCAAAAACACTACTTCTTTAAAATGGGTTAGACTTCAAGTTCCTATAGAAATACATGAATGCAGTTAGTACTTGCATATGATGTTGGGATTTCTTGAGACAAATACTTAATAATCTGGCATAGTTAACTAGTACACACGCCCTTAGATTGATACTTGCCTAAATATCATATAAGTTTGCATAAGAAATGTTCCATATTTGGAGTTGTACTGAGAAAAGTAAGCACATTTGTATAATAAAACATGCCCTCAGCTCAGTTCATACTTATTTTTGGTTTTATACACGCATTTATTTCTTTGATAATACACATTGCTTATTTATTAAATTTATTCAAATAATAAATATTTCTTTACACATGCTTTTCTCTATACTGCTTTCATGGAATATGCTCCTAGGGGAAGAGAATGTATTAGTTTCAAGAGTTTACTACATTATAGAAACCATTGTATTGAGTGGATCATTGTTCAATAAATAAATCTTTGTCAAAAATTGAGTGACTTACATATGTGATTATCAATTAAAATTACATGTTCTCAATGATCACAAATTTAAAATAATTGGTCCTATATATATATACACATACACACATATATACATATATATAAATACAAACACACACACACACACCACATCATTAATGTACTTTTAACCGATAATTTCAAATATTTGGGCAATAGGCTTTGATTTCAGAGATCTTTTAATCATTTAAAATAAAAAACACTTTTTTATTGAGCAAAATTATTTTAGCAGTTGAGTTTTAGTAAAACAAATAGAGTAAAGTAATGAAATTTAATTTAGGCATCACATTGTAGAGGAATATGACCGAAGTTTTAAATTTACATTTTGGGTTAGCCATGCTTCTAGAACATCTGTTATGCTATTATGACAGGTGTTTATTAATATGGATGTCTAATCAAATCTCTTGGTTGCTAATAGCCTAGCAATTCAACATCTAAATATTGTCAAAATCCTTAATCATACATTGAAAACTGTGGATAATTGATTCAAGGCTGTTTCCCTTGACTAGATTAAAAAATTAAAACCTGTTCTGTGTACTTTCCTTGAGAATCTCAATATTTTTCTGAGATTTCTAAAATGTTTCAGTAATGAGAACTCATAAAGGAATAAAAGCCTTTTATAAGCTAAAATGTGTCTTGATTCAAATTTCTTTGGCCCCTTCATTTTTCAAATACAAATGAAATTATTTTTAATGCCCTATGCTGGGAGTGAGTTCATAGAGGATGATCAGTAACAAAGTAATACAATTTATATAAACAAATAAATACACACAGACACACACACACACAGAAAGGCTTACAGAAAACCCTTTTGGGTACATGCGAGCTCAGATTTTAGAATTAAATTTGCTTAAAATTATTTAATAAGTTCTGAGTAGTAGGAGTCAACAAGAAGCAATTTGGTAGCCTTCAGCACTTTGGTTGAGTAACTTCAACGGATGGCATTTACATCTTAGACCCTGAGCTGGAATTTCTTTTTAAATATATGAGGGCATGACACACATCTCAAGGAAATTTCTGTGGTAATAGTATAAATGGAAATATTTGAAGGTTTGAAACTTAATAATTATAGATTCTGAAAGTTTAGAATTTATTTCCTTCTGGCACAATTTACTTCTATCATTTCTATGAAGATGTTTGCCTTTTTTATCTATAATGGTTGAATATGTGATTTTGGTCCAGTATCACCACTGTCCAATAGAACTTTCTGCAATAATGGACATGTTCTCTATGCTATCCAATGTGGTAACCTAGAAACATGTGGCTATTGAGCATTTGAAATATATCTTTATAACTATGACCCTGAATTTTTTATTATATTAGTTTTAATATATACAATCATGTTTGTCTAGAAGCTACTGTCTGGGACGGTGCAGGTCTAAATCATATGATATGATTTCAATTTAATATAATTTGCTCACTGGAGTTTAGAATAATGATAAATTACATAGATACTTGTGTTAGAATTTCTTGATTTTTTTAATCTATCAAAAGGAAAATAATATTAGCATCATCTAATAAACTAGTCATCTTTCTAGACATTGTTTGCATGGTAGAAATGAAGCCACAATAGCAATGAACATATTTCATTAGATTGTGAATATATTCACAATTTTTTCCACATAACCTAGATCAGGACAAGCTTTGGCATAAAAGCCAAATTCAGCCTACCACCAGTTTTTGTAAATACAACTTTATTGAAATACAGCCACACTCATCCACTTATGTATTGTCTATGAGTACTTGGGTCCTATAGTAACAAAGCTGAGTAGTAAGGATTGAGACCATGTAGCCTGCAGAGCCTAAAATATTTATTATCTGGCCCTTTCTGGAAAATGTTTGCCAACCCCTGATGTAGATGAATGGTTGTGTAATAAATGTTAGTATAAAGGCTCTCTTATGGAGAGATACACTTTTCTCAGTTCATTCACCATGTATAAGATATAATAGATAATATATATCATGTTAATATGTAATTCATTATACATAATATAACCTATACGGTTATATGCAGATATATGCATGTATGCAATTACATAATTAAATATTCAACAAATAAAATCCTATGTGTTTTCATCCAATTCTGTAGTAAATTTGATGCACGATAATTTATATCATCTGTTTTCTAATTTAAGTAAAAGGGATGAGCTAATATGTCTCCGTCTGAAATCTTGGTGATCAGAGAGTATTTGAGCTAGAGTGGAATATAAAAGCACATTCCAAGCTCATTTTAAAAGTAATGGTCTGAAAATTGTGAGATGTCTAAGGACACCAAAGGTAATAACCAGCTAATCAATATTCAGTTGTTGAAACGCATCTGTTGAAATATCCACCCAATTAGGTCTACGTACTATGCAGAATTCAGAAACATAGCACCTTAGGAGCTCCAGATACAGCCCGGGAAGGAAAGCCTCTGAGATGTCACTCTGGCTGTTCTATATGGCATACACCCTCATCTCAACCCAAATTAGATTCCCATCTTGGTTCTGTAGTATGTATATTCCATGCCATCAGCTGATATTAGGATGCAGAGGAGAATGGCATGTACAAAGGAACACTTATGGTCTATCATTTAATGATAGAAACAACAAATGACCTACCTATCCCAGAGGATACACTCTAACTGCTCAATTGAAGCACTTAGAACATAAGCTTTATTTTACTCATAGTAATTTTGAGTTGTTCTGAAGACTTACTCCAAGATAGAAATAATCCCATTGGATTACATTACAATCGTCTAAAAAACAAGTCTAATTTCATTGGGATTTGTTTACCGAATGTCATACATAGTTAATAGAAATCCTTACATTAAAATTTACTTTCTGACCTCAGTAGAATGTGTACTTATTTTTCTGTCTTTATATAAGAAATGTATCATAAGACAGATATGCTTCTTCTCAAAGATAATCTGAAATATTTGTTTGGTATAAGTTTCAAGGTAAAAATATAACATCATTACTTTCACAAGAGACTTTCATTAAAACCACCTTATAGGCTTCTGAAAGGTGTCAAAGAAAATAGTTATAATTCCAATTAGTGTATAATGACAGAAACAGGTATTTCAAACTCTGCATTGGAAGGGTCTTTCACCTTTACCAGAGTAATCCTCACTTATCGGATGCTTAAGTAAAAATTAATGTCTCAGCTTGGGTCTTTTTATCTCTCTTCTTTCAGTTTAACAGTATAAATATTGGGTTTATAGTAATATATAAATATATTGGGTATATAATTAAACTGTTCAATACAATCTGAACTATATAGATGCCTGAACCACATTTTCACTTTTCAGCAACGTGTATGGATTTAGACCTTTGACTGGTTTGTGGAATGCAGAGGTACTCAAAAAAGAACCAATCAGTCATTTCAATTGCATTACTTTGTACAACTCAGAATATTTATAATATGCTTCTCTCACTTTTCTGAACCACTGTTCTTATGCCAGTGTGATGCCTTATTTGTCCTCTGAAATCAGTCAGGTGGGGATAAAGATGACAAAAACTAAAACAAAAACAAACTTGTCTCCATATTTTATTATTCCAAAGTTAGCTGTGACCAGAGCAGCCAAGGGAGAGTTCCAAGTAAAGTTCTGGATAGTAAGGACTATGAGTAGCAAGACTTAAACATTACCTCTGGCATTTCTGATGGAAGAGACAACTAAAGCTCTCCATGAATTCTTCTAATTATCTATATCACCAACCAAAATATTATGGAATTTTATTTGAATCACAAGAAAGCAAAATCACTGCAGCTGGTGCCATAGCTGTGAAAACTTGGTCAACTGACACCATGACAGTGAGGTGGTAAGTTAGGGCTAATGACTTCCAGTGACTAAAGAACCTCTGAACATCTTGGGTGTGAATGGGCACATAAATAAGAGACAGTGTGGAGCATCCTAAATATTCATAGTGCCAAACAGAACAATTGTTAACTGACAAGATGCTATGCGTCGCATCTCTGGTGTGACAACTGAGAAAATGCATTTTGTTTGTGGTGGCAATTCAGAATGACATATTTATAAGTACAGGTATACCTCGAGATATTGCAGGTTTGCTTCCAGACCACGAAAACAGAGCGAATATGGCAATAAAGTGAGAAAAACTAATTTTTTTGGTTTCCCAGTGCATATAAAAGTTATGTTACACTATGCTGTAGTCTATTAAATGTGTAATAGCATTATGTCTAAAAAAAGTGTATGTACCTTAAAAAATACTCTATTGCTAGTAAGTGCTAACCATCATCCGAGCTTTCAGCATGGTGTAATCTTTTTGCTGATGGAGGGTCTTTGCCTCAATGTTGATGGCTGCTGACTGATCAGGGTGGTGGTTGCTGAAGGTTGGGATGATTGGCAATTTCTTTTTGTTTTTTTGTTTGTTTGTTTAAAGAGTGACAGAGAGAGAGTATGATGGGGGGAGAGGCTAAGGGAGAGGGAGAGAGAGAATCTTAAGCAAGTTCCACTCCTAGCATGGAGCCCAACACAGAGCTTGATCCCATGACCCTAAGATCATGACCTGAGCTGAAATCAAGAGTCAGGTGTTTAACCAACTGAGCCACCCAAGGGACCGAGCAATTTCTTAAAATAATGAACTTAGCTGCATCGACTGACTCCTCCTTTCAGGAACAATTTATCTGTAACAAGCAATGTTGTTTAATAGCATTTTACCCACAGCAGAACTTCTTTCAAAATTGGAGTTAATCCTCTCATACCCTGCTGCTGCTTTATAAACTAAGTTTATATAATATTCTAAATACTTCTTGTCATTTCAACCATCTTCACAACATCTTACCAGGAGTAGATTCCATCTCAAGAAACCACTTTTAAACCACTTTCTTTGCTCATCCATTAGAAGCAACTCCTCATCCTTTCAAGTTTTTTTCAAGTTTTATCATTAGACTTCAGCAATTCAGTCCCATCTTCAGAGTCCTCTTCTAATTCTAGTTCTCTTGCTCTTTCCACCACATCTGCAGTTACTTTGTCCACTGAGGTCTGGAATCCCTTCAAAGTCCAAAGTCATCCATAAGTGTTGGAATCAACTTCTTTTCTTTCAAACTCCTTTCTACATTAATATTTTGATTTCTTCATGAATCATGATTATTCTTAATGGCATCTAGAATGGTGAACTCTTTTGAGAAGGTTTTCCTTTTGCTTTGCCCAGATCCATCAGAGGAATCACTATCTATAAAAGCTATAGAATTATAAAATGTAATTCTAGAGATCCCCGAGTGGTAGTTTCAGCAACCCTCCTGAACCCGCACCTCTGCAGGAGGCCACAGCCAGACCCGCGCCAGAACCATGTTTTGCAACCAGTATGATAATGATGTCACTGTTAGGAGCCCTCAGGGCAGGATTCATCAAATTGTGTATGCAAGGGAAGCTGTCAAGCAAGGTTCAGCCACAGTTGGTCTGAAATCAAAAACTCATGCAGTGTTGGTTGCATTGAAGAGAGCACAGTCAGAGCTTGCAGCTCATCAGAAGAAATTCTCCATGTTGACAACCATATTGGTATCTCAATTGCAGGACTTACTGCTGATGCTAGACTGTTATGTAATTTTATGCACCAAGAGCGTTTGGATTTCAGATTTGTATTTGACAGACCTCTTCCTGTGTCTCGTCTTGTATCTCTAATTGGAAACAAGACCCAGATACCAACAGAACAATATGCCTGGAGACCATATGGTGTTGGGCTGCTTATTGCTGGTTATGATGATATGGGCCCTCACATTTTCCAAACCTGTCCATCTGCCAACTATTTTGACTATAGAGCCATGTCCATTGGAGCCCATTCTCAGTCAGCTCGTACTTACTTGGAGAGACATATGTCTGGGTTTATGGAGTGCAATTTGAATGAACTGGTTAAACATGGTCTTCATGCCTTACGAGAGACACTTCCTGCAGAACAGGACCTAACTACAACGAATGTTTCCATTGGAATTGTTGGTAGAGACTTGGAGTTTATGATTTATGATGATGATGATGATGTATCTCCATTCCTGGAAGGTCTTGAAGAAAGACCACAGAAAAAGGCACAGCCTGCTCAACCTGCTGATGAACCTGCAGAAAAGGCTGATGAACTGATGGAACATTAAGTTACAAGCCAGTCTATACGTTTATTATCAAATCTGTAAGAATGCAGGAACATGTACTGATGACAATAATCTACACTTAGGAATCGGTCCAGATGTGTTTTTCCTTAGCAACTTGTCTGAAACCATATAATGGTGTGCATTTTTCTTTGAGAGGGTCTATATAATCATTTTCTAGAAAGTATAGGTATCTGTACTGACGTTTTTATATGAGGAACATAGTGTCTTTGTGGTTTTAAAGACAACCGTGAAGTAAAATTTTTCACCTGCCTGTGTAAAAAAACAAAAAAAAAAAATTGTAATTCTAAAATAATAAGGTTTGAAAGTCAAAATTACTCCTTGATCCATGGACTGCAGAACAGATGTTGTATTAGCAGGCATGAACACAACATTAATCTTATTGCATATCTCCATCAGAATGCTTGGGAAACCAGGTGCATTGTCAATGAACAGTAATATTTTGAAAAGAATCTTTTTCTGAACAGTAGGTCTCAATAGTGGGCTTAAAATATGTTGTAAACAGATGTGCCTTCATCCAGGCTTTGTTGTTCCATTTATAGAACATAGGCAGTGTAGATTTAGCATAATTTGTAAGGACCACAGGACTTTTGGAATGGTAAATGAGTATTGGCTTCAACTTAAAGTCACCAGATGCATTCAACCCTAATAAGAGAGTCAGCCTGTCCTTTGAAGCTTTGAGTCAGACAGATTTCTCTTACTAAGAAGGTCTTAGATGGCATCTTCTTCCAATAGAAGGCTGTTTCATCTACATTGAAAATCTGTTGTTAGTGTAGCCAGTTGAATTTATTATTTTAGCTAGATCTTCTGGATAACTTTGTGCAGCTTCTATATCAGCACTTGCTGCTTCCTTTACCTTGCACTTATATGTTATGGAGATGGCTTCTTCCTTTAAACCTCATGAGCCACTTCTACTAGCTTCAAACTTTTCTTCATCAGCCTCCTCACCTCTCTCAGCCTTCACAGAATTGAAGAGAGTTAGGATCTTGCTTCAGATTAGGTTTTGGTTTAAGGGAATGTGGTGGCTGGTTTGCTCTTCTATCCAGACCACTAAAATTTTCTCTGGATTACCAAGAAAGCTGTTTTGCTTTCTTATCATTCATGTGTTCACTAGTGTAGCACTTTAAATTTCCTTCATGAACTTGTCCTTTGCATTCACTACTTGGCTAACTCTTTAGCACAAGAGGCCATCTTTTGGCCTATCTTAGCCTTCAACGTGTCTTCCTCACTTAAGATTAATCATTTCTAGCTTTTGATTGAAAGTAAGAGATGTGTGACTTCCTTTCACTTACAAGTGTACATACTTAGAGGCTATTGTAGAGCTATTGGTTGGCCTAATTTCAATACTGTTGTGTCTCAGGGAATAGGGAGGCCCAAGAAGAGGGAGAGAGATGGGAGAATGCCTGGCCAATGGAGCAGTCAGAACACACAATTATCCATTAAGTCCACTGTCTTATATGGGCACAGTTTGTGCATTTCAAAACAATTACAACAGTAACATAAAATATCACTGATCAGAGATCATCATAACAAATATAATAATAATTAAAAAGTTTGAAATAATAGAGAAGATATCTATATCTATCTATATCTATATCAAATCTCTCTCTCTCTCTCTCTCTCTCTCTCTCTATATATATATATATATATATATATATATATAGTATTCAGCCATCAAAAAGAATGAAATCCTGCCATTTGCAATGATGTGGATGGAGCTAAAGTGTATTATGCTAAGCAAAATGTCAGAGAAAGACAAATACCATATGATTTCACTCATATATGGAATTTAAGAAACAAAACAGATGAACAGAGGAGAAGGGGAGAAAAATAAAAAAAGAGAGGGAAGTAAACCATAAGAGACTCTTAGCTATAGAGAACAAACTGAGGGTTGATGGAGAAAGGTAGGTGGGGGATGGGTTAGATTGGTGATGGGTATTAAGGAGGGCACTTGTTGTGATGAGCACTGGGTGTTATATGCAAGTGATGAATCACTAAATTCTACACCTGAAACCAATTTTACCATATATGTTAACTGACTAGAGTTTAAATAAAAACTTGAAAGGAAAAAAAGTTTGAAATATTATAAGGATTACCAAAACGTTACACAGAGATACAAAATGAGCAAATGTTGTTGGAAAAATGTCTCTAACGGACTTGCTGAGCATACAAACCTTCAGTTTGTAAAAAAAAACATATATCTGTGAAGCACAATAAGTGAAGGACAATAAAATGAGGCATGCCTGTATTTGGATTAGAGTTCATTAATGGGCTGTTTTGAACTAATTCTCTGAACAACTCATTTTCTCCCAAAGATGTATACGAATTATTTTCATATTTTATATGGCCTTGTTTACCACTCTAGAATTGATATTATCATGGTTAGGTATATGAAAGCACACGTGCTTGGGACATACAATATTTTGTATCATCTTAGCTCCCTGAACACAAAAAAGATGATTCATCTTACAGATATCTTTTCAACTGCATTTCAGACACAAGTATGATGTGATCCAATATCTGTCATTATAAAACAAATTACCAAAAACACATATACCCATGATCATGGGGCCCAAGTGCTTATCTAATTCTGTATTGGGAGATAAAGTCAATTAAAATACATATACATACACTTGCATTGGTTGACAAAGAATGAGTGCAGAAGTGTTCACTATATAAAACAACCTATTCTGAATCAGCTTAAGTATTTTTAATCACTGCTTTTTAGTTCTGTTTTATTCAATAAACACTGCACTACTTAATTAACTTGTTTTTGGAGGTTGCACACAAACCATCATGTGTAAGTCTGGCTATTACCCAGGTGAACAATGTGGAAGCTTTCAAATTTTTTTTTCTAATATATCTTCAGTATTGTTTTGAAAGAAAATAATCAGTCACCCACAGATGAACATTCAGATTGCTTAATGAGCACAATTATGACATCTATTTTACCAAAGTCATTCTTAATGGGCACTCACAACTCATGTAGAACAATTATATTGCAATATGCTTTACTTATTACATAATCAACACTTCTGTTTTGTGTGAAATGTCACATTAAATCTAAAACTCTGAAGTGCAATGGCCTTCGGAGAGATATCAACCATTTCTCAAATCATTCACCGTAGAAGGGATATTGAATTTTTAAAAAACAGGCATTATCCTCCCTATCTATAAAATGAAACGATTGGAGAAGATAATTTTATAGGAACTTCCAGCTCTTAGATCTTATAATTTTATGCCTTTTTTCTATTTCAATAAAAAATTCTTCTGAATTAAATAGACTACATCTTTGGCTTAAAATTAAAAAAAAGTATATATTGCAGTATATTTTAGTATAATTCTAGTATATTTTGTATATTAACTATTTTGTATAGATTTTTATAAAATGATGAAATATATTTTGTTGAAAAATAATCATGTTTATACCTATTTATAGTGGGAAATATTTATTTTCTATATTGTTATAAAGCAAATGTGTTTTCACTTTCTGCTATCTGAAACCAGTTAGGAAGACAGCCACACAGATGATCGACCATATGGCATTAATAAATGTATAACAAGACAGACATGAAACAGTTTATATTTTAACCAAACTGCTAAACTAACTCATGAAAATGTCATACATTACCTATTTATCTGATAGTTTTATTGCAGAGAAATTATGTCATAATTAACAATTAACATAGGACCAACCATTCTATTTTATGATTACTTCTCAAACGAATTAAGGAAGATGGATTACCTTTCATTCACATTCAATTACAGTTCCATGCAATTATATATATGGGAATATATAAATATGTATAATCATATAAAAATGACTCAATCAGCTCTATGGCTAGCATTTACACAGGGTACAATGGGGAATAAAGTCACTATAATTAATTTTTAGGTAGATCAATAATTTTCAAATTATCTCCACTGAGGTACCTCAGCGTCCAAGGTTATGGAGAATATAAGTGGGGAACCAAAAGGATGCCAAACTGGAAGACCCCACCCTTCCCACTACAGCATACCCTAGGTCATCTTCTTTTGTTTGTATTTGTATGATGTAGTTATATCTATCGTTTTGATTTTTAAAAAGATCCAGATGCATTAGAAAATATTTTTAAAATTCTGTTAGTTATAAGATGATATAAATAAACACAGGACCACAGTAAAAAAAAAAGCCAAGGAGAAATGGGCATTTGGGGAAAAGAAACAGGCTTAAAAGATACATTTGAAAATTTGTTAGTATAATTTGATATTACTATATCTCCCACATCTGTAAAATGAGTAAGTTGAGATAGAAGTGTTGATTATTTTATTACATGTCTGCCTGGAAATGGAAATATCTTAGCATAATTAGTCCATTAGTCCTTTAGTGTTTCCTCCATTTTATCCCTGCAGTATAATAAATGCTCTATTACATTCACTATATATCTGAAACCAATCTATTGTCCTCAGAGGAATTACAATGGAAATGGATTGAACTATCCAATCCTACTGGATTTTCAAGCATTCAAAAGTTAATAAAGACATTTACTTCGAAACTGTTCTTTCCTCCCTTGCAAAATACTCAGCAGCAAATATGATTCTATATTATTTCCACTGTGTTAATGAAAATGGAAATTACACCAAAACAAACAACTACCACTATTATTTTAAAGCTTATAAGACCAATTTTTATTTGGAAGAAAGGCATAGTCTGCACACATCTAGTCCAGAAGGCTAAATGAAAATTTGCAGGAGTGGAGACTTGAGCTGGAAGAAAGTGGAGGAAGGTTTGGCCGAATGGAAAGGAGAGAGGGGCTGGCACACAGTAGTTATTGAGTTGTTCTGGGAAAAGGCATCCAACTGGACCAGAACGGAGAATTTTCATAGCAGTGTTGGACAAAGAAATAGGAGAGTAGGTAAGGACCAGACCCAGAAAGTCTGCAATGATGACATGTTTAGGACACCTTTACTCTTTTTTTTTTTAAATCTTTTCTTTTTTTTTTTTAAGATTTTATTTATTTGAGAGAGAGAATGAGAGAGAGAGAGCACATGAGAGAGGGGAGGGTCAGAGGGAGAAGCAGACTCCCTGCTGAGCAAGGAGCCCGATGCGGGACTCGATCCTGGGACTCCAGGATCATGACCTGAGCCGAAGGCAGTCGCTTAACCAACTGAGCCACCCAGGCACCCCACCTTTACTCTTGACACTCTTCAGACCAAACTGAACATGTCTGCAGAGGAGAGAATCTGTGGAAAATATTTAAGCAGTATTAATTTCCTTTCCACTGTAGACAGGAAACTCTCCGATGCTCAGAGAACACCGACTGGCTGCAAGGATGATGTGCCAGTAGACAGGGTCTTTCATATGTTCTCAGGGGTGTGACCCCCAAGCCTGAACATTTCATGATGATCTGCCTTTTACTTATGGTTGATCACTCACTCCTTGACCCTCTGCCTGACCACCAACAGCTAATAAATGTTTCCCTTTTCTGTCCATTTAATCTTCACTTTCTTAAATATTTTTCTATATATGATTTTTTCTATTTGTCATGGACATTACTTCCAGATAGAAAGTCTGGTCTACAGATTTTTTACATATCCCCAAATACCAAACATAAGGATTATGAATGCTCAAACACAGTCAATAATCAGTCTGATTATATCAAACCTACCGAAAGAATTTAAGAGGCTGAATTGATCTGCTCTCCTGGTAATGATGGAAAATCAGTGTTACTAAGAAAAAAAATGTGACTTAATTTCTCATAAGAGGATTGCCAAACTGGAGGAAATTGTAACAATTATCTACAGGCATTTGTGCTTGACATTATTCTGTGTAATTTAAAATGTGAATTATTGCCTTAAGTATTCATAATAGTACTTCAAAAAGAATTTACATTAAAACTAACTCGAGGTATTTGTAAATAGCAATATGTTGAAAACAAGCAGTGAACTTTGGCAGAAGTTCCCACTCACTGATTCATTCATATTTGCATAATTTATAAGATGCTAATTGGATTGTACTCCAGAAGAGTCTTTAAATATGGTACTGCTCAAAAGCTCTAATTTTGTGAAAACTGAACAACAAATATTCATAGAGCTATCAAATTGTGAAGATTCTTTATTTGATAAACTACAATATTAGTGAACAAAATTAAGAAAGAAAAATAAAATAATACTAAATAAAACTAAAAATATTTTTTTAGTTTGACTGAAAGAATGCATCAACCGAAGTATTTTTTTTTTTCAAAATAATCTGGAAATTCTATATACAGTATCTTTGCTGTTTTCTGTTAGATGATATCCTTTATAAAGATACGGAGTGGAGGAGCTTTTGGTGGCTCAGTTAACCAAGTGTCCAACTCTTGATTTCGGCTCAGGTCATGATCTCAGGTCATGAGATCAAGACAAGTCAGGCTCCTTGCTCAGCGGGGAGTCTGCTTCTCTCCCTCTCTGTCTGCTCCTCCCCTCACTCGTGCTCAAGCTCTCTAAAATAAATAAATAAATCTTAAAAAAAATAAAAGTTTGGAGTGGATTTTTACCTTAAACTTCCTTGGACCAGCTAGTGACATGTTCAACCTTCATCTGCTAGGTTCTTCTCACTTTCATACTACTCTCCCCAACCCCAGCACCCCCCCACACACAGAAATAAATAGTAGTAGCTTGGAACAAAAGTCATATTTCAAAAATGAATAATGTGTGCAATTATTTTCCACCAATATGTATAGTACAAGGTTGAGGAGGACTCGCCTTTGCTTTGATGAAAGACAGTTCTACTCATGATTCCCTTCATTTTTCTCAGTATTAACATTTACCAAAAAAAGTACTCATTGCTCTATGACCTGAGTTGCATTAAAGATTACATGCAATAATTACTTTATTTATTTATTTTTTTTAAAGAATTTATTTATTTATTTGACAGAGAGAGCGAGAGAGCACAAGCAGGGAGAACAGCAGAGGGAGAGGGAGAAGCAGGCTCCCCGCCAAGCAGGGAGCCCGATGTGGGGCTCGATCCCAGGACCCTGAGATCATGACCTGAGCCGAAGGCAGACGCTTAACCATCTGAGCCACCCAGGCGCCCTGCAATAATTACTTTAGAAAGAAAGGAATAAGGGGACTATGCTTATCCTACCTAAACCTGCCTTAACAACAGCATGGCACCCAGAGACAGGAACTTAACATGATATTACACTACACACTCACACTCACACACACAGACACCCTAAGACTAAGCAAACTTTTTTTTAAGATTTTTAAATTTTTATTTATTTGACAGAGAGAGAGATGGCGAGAGAGGGAACACAAGCGGGGGGGGTGGGGGGGGTGGGAGAGGGAGAGGCAGGCCTCCCGCTGAGCAGGAAGCCCGATGCAGGGCTCAATCCCAGGACCCTGGGATCATGACCTGAGCTGAAGGCAGACGCTTAACCGACTGAGCCACCCAGGCACCCGAAAGCAAACTTCTTATTAAGGCCCACAAAGTTATTTACCATGTGGGCTCCACATACCCAGCCATACTCTGCCTTATTTAAACACTCCTCACCACACACCTTGTACACTAACTATATGGATTCTCTTACCCTTATATACCTTTGTGTTCTTATTTCCATCACTTAGCTTTTCTGTTTCCTTAGCCTATAATCCCTTTCCTCACTTGTGTACCTAGCAAATTCCAATTCATTTTCTGGTGTCTAATGTTTAATTTCCACCCCTTCTCTAAAAAAATATATGGACCTCCTCAAAATAATGAGTTACTCCCTCATTCTCCCATAGAACTTAGTGTAAAACATTGATATTAAAACGTGTCCAGTTATTTTGTTGTTGTTGTTATTGCTGTGAAGAATAGAGTTGTTTCTTTGCTGTAATCTGCTATAATTCGAATTTGACCATCAAAGCCTGGGTCAAAGTGTTTTTACCATCTCTAGTACTTAGAGCAGGCTTATCATGAACTAGGTGCTCAAAAAATATTTTAAGTCTTTTGCCAACCAGTTACTTTATATGTTTGCTTAAAATTCTAGCCCAGCAAAACCATGCTGAAACAAATACTAAAAATGGCTTCTAGGAACTGGTGGATTTACTATTTACATTTCGGCAGAGAAAGCAGTCACAACGTTGCATTTAAAAATATTTTTAGCAAATATAAAAAGCTTTAGAACTTGGTACTTCAACTGTTAGCATACATATCTCATGAGTTTGAAGTGGCAAACAGAGGATAATATTTGAAGCAGGATGTTGATTCATATTGACATCAGCCAATCTTGACTTAGTCACCTGGCTTCTCCATTTCCAGTAATAAAAAAGACGTAGGTGATATATGTTGCTTTCTTATTACAGAAATATAGATATCAGTCAAATTAACTAAAGTATGCCTTCATAAAATGTTACAACAAATTTGACTTCAAAAATACCAGCACAAATGTGTGCAGTGATGAAATGTTGCTTGAATAAATAGATCTGAGTTCTCCCTAGATATATTATCACATCGCTTCCTGAAGCCTTCCTCAGTCTCATTTTCTCACCTGTAAAATGAGAAGATGGACTATAGGAACTTACAAGCCTTTAAATATTTGAAATACAACCCTTGATAAATAAGATAATTTATACAATAGCTCAATCGCTAAATCACTGTTGCAGTACTTCAACAAGCCCTCCTTTGGGAAAAAAATCACAAGCCTTTATATAATCAGGAAAACCTGCAGAACCTACATGTAACTTGCTTCATGATGTTTTACCTAATACAGGTACGCTATCATTGACAAATTGAAATAAAAAAAAAACAATCATCAAACTCTATTTCCCATGCAACATATTAGGTCAACACTAAACTAGTTGACAATGTGAACAATGGCCAAATTAAGAAGTGAAACACATGCTTTCAGAGATGAGTGACAGATTTGGGAAGTTAATTAAACACAAATTCCAGGGATGATCTATGACTAGCCTGAGATAGACCAAGACAAGTTTCATGAATAAATAAAAGTAGCACAACTTAAGTGGCTTAAGAATCAGTGCTACATAGACAGCAGAAGACTATGTCCACTGTAGTCAGTGTCCGGCTTGATGATAATCTACCACGGCTTGAGAAAAAAGCCTGCTGATTTTCCACGGATCGCCATTTCTAAACCAGGGACCCAGGAATATTCCTAACAGTAACAGCAGCATCTCTTATGTTTTAAAATGCTGAATCTAGCAGTGACAGCTTTGTATCTAGTTGAATGCTGTGGTTAACAGTGATTAATTAAGATATTGGCTTCTTCAAGAAAACCTTTCATTTTGGGGTGCCTGGGTGGCTCAGTCGTTAAGCGTCTGCCTTCGGCTCAGGTCATGATCCCAGGGTCCTGGGATGAAGCCCCACGTCGGGCTCCCTGCTCAGCGGGAAGCCTGCTTCTCCCTCTCCCACTCCCTCTGCTTGTGTTCCCTCTCTCTCTGGGTCTCTGTCAAATAAATAAAATCTTTAAAAAAAAAAAAAAGAAAAGAAAACCTTTCATTTTAAAATGAAAATGTTGCCCATATTGATGATGTTACACACTCTGTTTTTGTTTGTCTGCTGTTGTAAACAACACACGCAGCCCAAAGTGGACTGGAGACGTTAACTCAGTTGGGTAAAGCACCGGGTTAATGAAGACAAGGTCACAGATTTTATCCCCATACAGCTCAGTTAATTTGGCGGAGAAAAACCTCACTGCCAAGCTCCAGCTGTTATTTCAGCAAGCCCAGTTGTAAACGCATAGTGTGGGTCGCAGTAGATCAAAACAACCCACCCATCCAGTCTCCTGAGAAACCGCCAAACGCCCATGGTTCCAATTAGCAATTGTGTATTTTATTTAAAAGGCACTTTTTCTTTTTTTCAAATGTTGCTTAGCTCTGACTAATGATGGAAGATATAAATTCAGAAAAATTTGTTTTACATCATTGAATGTGTTTTTGCACATGGTCTACTGTCGTTTTCACATTTATGGTTTGTCCACCTGTAACAAAGGAATACTTCATACCTCCTAAGCAGTGGCGTTCAACTTGCAGCGGCAGAAATGGTGATTTCCAAGGGTATAATTATGTAAAATGGAGTACATTTTCTGAGCCTCAGATTTAGAGGAGGATTTTCAGCAATGGAATATATCGATCCACGATAATAACAGGCATTTTGCTACCTTAAGCATTATGAGTAGGAGACATCCTGTTTCATAAAAGAATCATGATTCAAAAATGAGTCCATGTTGTACATTGGTAAATCAGCTGTAAAAAAGATTCTGTATGCCCACGCCAAATGTGAGAAGCCACGCATACACTGGACGGTTGTGCATGTACACATACACACATACACACACACTTATGGATTGAAAATCAAAATGTGAGTCGCATTGTCTAACGTTAGTTTGTTTTATATCTCCCCGTGAGCCCCCTATTTTGAATTTGTGAGACTTGAGCATTAAAGATTTTTAGAAAAACACTCGAATAAAATCTTACTTTAAAGGAAGTTAACAATAATGGAAGTTGCTGCTGATTTCTTGCTCTATCACTGAACTTCTGTGTAATCCTATTTATATATACTTTAAATGAAAGAGTATGGTATCTGCTTTATGTAGGAGAAAATAAAAACAAAAAGTTGGTTCAATATGCAAGTCTTTATAATAATCCCCATATGTAATTTTCTATGTTCTTACAAGGCTTTTCATATTAACTTCTACTTTGGTGAAGGTGTTTAATCAATATTTTCACTGAACTGGGTTCTATTATTCCTCAAATTCGTGCCTGTCCCATCCAGTTCATCTGGACTGATTTCTAAAGAACAGAAAAGGAAAGGAACACACACTTTAAAATTCTATCAAAACAGGGGCACCTGGGTGGCTCAGTCGTTAAGCGTCTGCCTTCGGTTCAGGCCATGATCCCAGAGTCCTGGGATCGAGCCCCACATCGGGCTCCCTGCTCTGCGGGAAGCCTGCTCCCCCTGCTTGTGTTCCCTCTTTCGCTGTGTCTCTGTCAAATAAAATCTTTAAAAAATAAATAAATAAAATTGTATCAAAACAAAGTAAGAAAGCAGAATCATTAGACTCTTCAGGAATAACTGCAGAAGGATAAAAGTCAAAAAGACTTTTTAAAATAAAACATGAAAGTGTCTCGTTGAAAAAATTTAGCCTTCTGCTAGACCCCATTTAACTGATAAATACTTTCCCCTCTATCTCTGTTATCTTCAGTGCTGAGCACCAAACTCTGTCTAGAGCTTCCCCATTTTAATATTGCTGTCACTTTTATCTTTCATTTACTGACAAAGTTCACCACTGTATTTGTTTCACCTTGTTAGCACTACAGACTGTGCTAACAGTGCTGTAGATTTTGAAATTATACAATAAATCAGAACAGGATCAGTCTTAAAAGTTTTGATGGTTGGGCTCTAATTATCAGAGTTAATATAGTACTATATGAAAATGGAGGTTCTAAATGATAACTGTACAGTTCTTTTTTTTTTAAGATTTTATTTATTTATTTGACAGAGAGAGACACAGCGAGAGGGAACACAAGCAGGGGGAGTGAGAGAGGGAGAAGCAGGCTTCCCGCTGAGCAGGGAGCCTGATGCTGACCTGAGCCGAAGGCAGACGCTTAAGGACTGAGCAACCCAGGCACCCCGATAACTGTACAGTTCTAACAATAATTCTGACTCTATATTAGCATTTCTATCGGTTTTCTTCTTTCTGTTTACTTAGTTTTGTTTTGTTATTCCAAACTGACATACATTAAATGAGGAATAAATAAAGTCAAACAAACAGGTAAACAAGTCCAGGAATTTTAAAGACTATCTTACTACTCCTTGTAAACTATGGTTTTATTTCACAATTTGTGATGGAGAAAAGAGTTGCAACGTGAAAATCAGAGTTTGCGTTTGTTATTGCTCTACCTTTTAGGGGCTTGGACAGGCTGCCCTAAGATGGACCTCTTTGGCATAAAGATTATTTTGAGTTAAAGGTAATCAAAAGCCAGCAGACGCAGGAAAAGAACTCTGCCTCCTCCCCCTGCCTAAATTTATACTGGAAAGTAGAGACTGTACCTGGAAGAGAGCTATTAACAGAGGCTCCCTTTTACCTAAGAAGCTTATCTGCCTAATAAGGCCACCTTTGTTTTTCCAAACATCTCCTTTCACCTTCCTGCTAAGGAGCTTTGCGTTCTCAGGCTGCTACCCATCTCCCCCTACCCATCTCCTTGGTTCAAACAAGCTTCATGTTGCCTCATTGCCTTTGGAATTTCTTGGCTGTGTGGATTCCCTGAAAGTAGGCCTATTAAATTTGATTTTCTCCTGTTAATCTGTCTCATGTCAAGTTGATTCTAAGTCCAGCTAGAAGGATGCTGGGGCAGAGAAGTTTCTTCCTCCCCAACAATTCTTTTGGTTATGTGACCTTGGGCAAATTATTTCTATTCTTTGAATTTCAATTTCCAAATTTGCAAATTAGAAAAATAACAGCTATATGGAATAGTATAAATAACACATATAAATAATTACACACTGGTGGCTCAAAATTGCTAGCTGTTTTTAGTAATTATTTCATTAAGGTGAACATATTAATATTGGCATTTTATGTATCTTTGTGTTCACTGTGTTCAAAATGGTGCAATCAATAACAGCAATAACAACAACAATGTATCTCATTTACACTATGCTCCCTTCCGAAACAAGACCTTGAACAAGTTATACCAGGAATATGCTCTTGACTGTTTTTACCTTGTTAACTCCTCCCTAGTACTCAGATCTCCTCATAATTGTCACTTCCTTAGGGAAATCTTCTCAACCTCACTAAGTTAAGTATCTTGTTATATTTTTAAAGGAAAATAAGAACACTTAGCACTTACGTAATGTTGCATTTACTTATGGATCACAGTCAAACAAGTCTCAGCTTAGGATCATATACACAGGCTCCAGACTCGGCAACACCAGTTAGAGCACACAATGAAGCTGAAATTCTGTTAACACACAGTCAATTCTACCCCACCTCCGACAGCCCTCCTCTATCCTGACTCACGGGAGAGTGACAGGCAAACATTTCTCTCTCAAGCTAAAAGATGGAAGCTTCTTTTCTAAAGAAATATAAAAAGTATATTCTAAGAGTACTCTTAATTTCTAACACAGATGTTGACATCTCAAATTAGTGTCTAGAATCATCCAGCTTAAAAGCTAGATTCATCACATTTATTCTTTATCAAGTGAGAGAGACAAGTCCCACCTACATGCACAACTGTAAAGTATGATTTTCTTTGGCTTATTTTAAAATATAAACAGAGGGGCGCCTGGGTGGCTCAGTTGTTAAGCGTCTGCCTTCAGCTCAGGTCATGATCCCAGGGTCCTGGGATTGAACCCCACATCGGGTTCCCTGCTCAGCGGGAAGCCTGCTTCTCCCTCTCCTACTCCCCCTGCTTGTGTTCTCTCTCTCCTGCCTCTCTCTCTCTCTGTGTCAAATAAATAAATAAAATCTTAAAAAAAATAAAATGAAAAAAAATAAAATATAAACAGAGATCCAAGAATTAACATATATTTGAGGACAGTCTTCAGCATGGAAAATAAATCACAGGATAAACAGGGGGGAAATGACCCTTGAGGAGGCACACGTTATTCAAGGAGACAAACAAAAAAACCTGAATGGGATCAATCCAAATAAAACTCTCCATATAAATATAGTTAAAAGGATTTATGAAAAGAGTGAATCCATAAGACAAGTGTAGGATGGTATGAAGAAAGTGAAAGCAGTCAAAGAGCAAGAAAGAAATTTTGAAACTAGAAAGTTCTCTTAAAATAATTTCAATGAAAGGGGCACCTGGCTGGCTCAGGTGGTGGAGCATGTGGCTCTTGATCTCAGGGTTGTGAGTTTGAGGCCCACGTTGGGTGTAGAGATCACTTAAAAATAAAATCTTAAAAAAATAATAATAATTTTAATGGAAGAATTAGAAAATAAAATCAAGGACAAGAGGTGGAATTTTTGAGAGAAAAACTAAGATATGGAGAATCAATACAGAAGATCTAACATTCAACTAATAGGAGCTCCAGAAAGATATTAAATAGAAAAGTGATAGAGATGTCAAAGAAATAAAAGACATGGAGTCCTCAGAGTATGAGGGCACATTAACTTTTTCCTGGGTTCCTTTTACTGCTTCTAATTGGTCTCTTGCCTCTTATGTGTTGTTGTTTTTTTTCCCCCTCAAAACAGGAGTGACCCTTTTAAAATGTAGTACAGAGCGGTAAACATCATTACTCAAAATCCTGAAATGGCCCCTGTTACATTCAGAGTAAAAGCCAAAGTTTTCACTTGATATGTCTTGCACTTCCCTTCACATCCCTGATCTCATCTCATGCTACTTATTTCAGTCTCAAATGTCAGGCATGCTCCCCAGCTAGGATTTTCTCTAATTGTGACTTCTGCTTCAAACTTGTATTCCCTGGAAATCTGCATGCTTAGCTTCCCATCTCCTTCAGCTCTTGCTCAAATGAGGCCTATCTTGATCACACTATTTAAAACTACAACTCCAACCCAGCAATACTTCCAACTGGTCTTCCTCAACTGTCTCTATGTTTTCACTTCTCCATAGCTTTCTAAAATATGATCCAATTTACTTATTGTATCTACTCTTTATTGTCTATCTCTATCCAATGGGATATATGCCCCATGAGGCCCAGCACCTTTGTAGATTTGATTCATTTATTGTGTTACAAGAGCCCAGAACGGTGCCTAACACATAGAAGATGACTTGCAACTATTGAATGAATAAATGAATAAATTAATGAATGAAGGAAGGATTCCTCCACTGAATGGCACAAGAGTTGAAATTCTGGCATCGTAAAGAAGAAAGTACAATCTGAGCACACACCCATTGTGAAGAGCAATGTTTATAGGGCAAATAATATAAATAATATTTAGTTTTCTCAAAATATAGAAACAACCAATAGACAAACCATGAATGATACAGTTATAAAGTAACATTGCAAAGTAAAAAACAAGGTGCACTTGTAAGATTTGGTAGGTAGAAGGGGGTCATAAGTTGGACAAAGATAGGAGAGCTACAATGTCCTCATTATGCAAATTGGGAGTCCAGAATTGGGACTTCATCAAGATAAAAAGCTTCTGCAAAACAAAGCAAATAATCAACAAAACTAAAAGGCAGCCCACGGAATGGGAGAAGATATTTGCCAACGATGTATCCGAGAAAGGGTTAGTATCCAAAATCTACAAAGAACTTATCAAACTCAACCCTCCAAAAAACAAAAAAAATATAGTTAAGAAATGGGCAGAAGACATGAATAGACATTTTCCCAAAGAAGACATACAGATGGTTAGCAGGCACATGAAAAGTTGCTCAACATCACTTGTCATCAGGGAAATACAAATCAAAACCACAATGTGATACCACCTCACACCTGTCAGAATGGCTAAAATTAACAATGCAGGAAACAACAGATGTTGGTGAGCATGCAGAGGAAGGGCAACTCTCTTACACTGTTGGTGGGAATGTAAATTGGTACAGCCACTCTGGAAAACAATAAGGAGGTTCCTCAAAAAGTTAAAAATAGAACTACCCTATGATACAGCAATTGCACTACTAGGTATTTACCCAAAGGACACAAAAATACAGATTTGAAGGGGTACAGGCACCTAATGTTTATACCAGCATTGTCAATAATAGTCTAAGTATGGGAAGAGCCCACATGTCAATCGACTGATGAGTGGATAAAGAGGAAGTGGTCTGTATATAGAATGGAATATTACTCAATCATCAAAAAGAATGAAATCTTGCCACTTGCAACAACATGGATAGAGCTAGAGTGTATTATGCTAAGTTAAATAAGTCAGTCAGAGAAAGACAAATACCATATGATTTCACTCATATGTGGAATTTAAGAAGAAAAACAGATGAACATAGGGGAAGAGGGAAAAAAAGAGAGAGAGGGAAACAAATCATAAGAGACTCTTAACTATTGAAAACAAACTGAGGGTTGGTTGATGGAGGGGAGGTGGGTGGGGGATGGGCTAGATGGGTGATGGGTATTAAGGAGGGCAATTGTGATGAGCACTGGCTGATAAATGTAAGTGATGAATTACTAAATTCTTCTCCTGAAACCAATATTATACTATATGTTAACTAGCTAGAATTTAAATAAAAATTTGGGAAAAAAATAAACACAACATATTGGGAATCCAGGTAAATCCTGTTCTCCTCAGGGAAATATGATAATTGATGAACAAAATGGTTACTAGAGTATGATTTTTGATAGACGTGGTCAAAGACAGAATTGGAAAAAAACAAAACTGGTGTATATTTATGAGGGGATCAAAACACAATGATCATGGCTGATAAATTATAAAATAGCAATATAATCATTTAGTGAAATGTAGGTAAGAGAAAAGCTAAAGATAAAAGTAACTGAAAAGGGTCGTATCTTGGAATTTAGGTTAGGAGAAGGAGAGTGTCAGTGGAATAGGAGACATTTTTAATATGCTCTTATATACTCTTAGATTTTTCTTTAGTGCACATATTTCTTTGATAAAATATTTTTCAAGTATTTGAAAAGAAAAGCAGTTGGAAAATGCATATTAATAATTAACAACCAGTAAACATTGTTTTCCTTTTGTATGTGAAACATGTCCTTTGAATGATTTTATTATGTAGAGGTATTTTTCAGGTGAAATACAACAAATCATAACTATAAAACAAAAAAGAAAAATAAGAATAAGGTTAAAATGAGAGTACCTGGTACTAACCATTCATCCTGACGCCAAGCCCAGCATAATAGGTTTGAATAACAATACAATTTTTTCCCACAGTTCTTTTTTTTTAAAGATCAATTTATTCATTTTTGAGAGAGAGAGAGCAGGGGGAGGGACAGAGGGAGATGGAGAGAGAAAATTTCAAGTAGACTCCACACTGAGTGTAGAGCCTGATGCAGGGCTAAATCTCACAGCCCTGAGATCATGACCTGAGCCGAAACCAAGAGTGGGATGCTTAACCAACTGAGCCACCCAGGTGCCACTTTCCCACAGTTTGAAGGTTGAAGCCATAGTCTACTTAAGGAAGAAAACTGGAGGACTTGGTGAAAATCAGAATTTTGTCGATATTCATTAATTTGTATAATTCATTTATTTATTTATTCATTCATACACCAAGTGTATATTGTACATCTGTTATTTTCTAAGCACCGTTTAACATTTTATGAGATAAAACTCATACAGCCACTTTCTCATTTCTAAATATTTTAATTTGTCTTTACCTACAACCATAGCTCAGGAATTCGATAGGCAGTAGCCACTACATGCAATCATTTATTGTAATGAAGTAGCAACATAAACATATAATTAATAGAATTAATAGGATATTATTTTTACATATTAAGTTACAAAGTATATTCATATATTCCTAATTTACAGAGGAGAAAACAGGGTTAGTGAAGGAACTTGCCTAAGATCACGTTTCATCGTTTTTTGTTTGTTTTTTAAAGATTTTATTTATTTATGAGAGAGAGAGAATGTGAGTGAGTGAGAGAGAGAGAAAGAGCTCAAGTGGGGGGGGCAGGGGGAGGGGCAGAGGAAGAGGGAGAAGCAGACTCCTGGCTGAGCAGGGAGTCCGATGCAGGGCTCTCCATCCCAGGACCCCGGGATCACAACCCCAGCTGCAGGCAGATGTTTAATGGACTGAATCACCCAGGCATCCTTCTGTTTTGTTTTTTCAAGTAGTCTCCAGGTCCAACATGGAGCCCAGCATGGGGCTTAAAGTCACTACCCTGAGATCAAGACCTGACCTGAGATTGAGAGTCTGATGCTTAACCCACTGAGCCACCCAAGCGGCCCTAAGATCACCTGTTTGAATGAGAAAAAAAGTAAATACCCAAATTCATTGCACTTTCTGCCACAATTCACGTTTTTGCTTTGTTTCAATGCTTAGGTTGGACATGTTTGTCTCATCCTTTTGGCTGCCCTAAAAACTTAGATCAAGCACTCCCCTCTGGAAGTTACACTGATTCCATTCAAGCAGCAGTGATTGCTTTACCTGAATTTTAAACTTTGTATGCGTGTAAGTGTATGTGTTTATGTGTATGTGTGTGTGTGCATGCATAGCATTTATCTTATTTCTTCAATGTGCTTGCATATTTTGGGGACTAGTACTGCCCTGTAATACCTGCTAACTTCTATATCGCTTCATGGATCTGTGCTGATTATGCAGGCTTAGACTAGAAGAACGTCAGATTCTGATCCTGACTGATTGAAACTGTAAGGCTGGATTTCATAACTTCAGAGCCAGCCAGATGACTTTTTTTCTATCTCTGTATGTCACGTAAAGACATGTATCAGGACTCACAGAAGTACATGATCTTTTTGTTTCTACCTCCTTCTCTGCAATATGCTGGTAAAGGTGAGGGGCAGACATGAGTCAACCTGGCTGGATTCAAATCCCGTCTCTAGTATTTACAGCTGTGAAGTCTTGGGTTATTAATATATTCCTTCCATGCCTTCATGGCTTCATCTGTAATATAATAACAGTACATACCTAATAGGATTCTTTTGAAGGTTAAATGAGGTAATTAAATAATTCAGAACAGGGTTTGAAATACAATGGCACTTAATAAATTATTACTAGCTATTTTTATCTTCTTCACAGATGATCTGGATTATCAAATTAGATGGTGCATGCAAAATGATTTGAAAGTAGTTACTATTTCATTTAATCATACGTGTATTTATGGTGAACAAATAAAATTTACAAGCATAAAAAAGTGGGAAAGACCCAATATTAATCTAAGCACCACATAAAAATATTTAAATGCTATCCAGGAGGGACCGACTGGTATTGTGAGGTTCTCCGCGTACTTCCTCTCAATCCACTTATCATCCATCTCCAGTTCATGCTACAGTAAAATTCTGACAAAGGAAAACAAAAGGATGCCTTTACTGTTGCCCTTCTGGGACTTAAAACCTCCCTGGTTTTGAGTATCTCCAGCTCAATTCCTCTCGATTTACACCTAATTCAGCAGCAGCAGTAACTCAGTAATGGGAAAATGACACATGTCTCTAGATCATTTGAATAGCTAGCTTCTGCTCCTTAGCTCCATTTTCATAATCTCAGCTGAACATTATTTTGACCACTGACTAGTTTTACATCATTTATAAAACTCTAATTTATGCACTGTGAGTATTCCGGAGAACTCCTTTAATAGCCACTTACTTTCATTTCCTGTGGCCTAGACATTATTCACCTGAATGAGAAGAGATCCGTTTTTGCCAATTAAAGATCATGAAAAGAAAACAGATACCACCCATAAGCAAAACCCTGAACTCAGAGTTCAGAAGACAAAATGAATTGTGTAAATCACAAACTGTCCTGCATTTCCTGATCATTCAATTATATTTTTAAATCAATTTTATTATTTTAAATCAGTCTTTTTTTCTGAGACATCTTAGACTCAAATTTATGCCTGACTCTCAACAAGTGGATAGTGTTTTGGACATTCATTTTTATGTTTGAATCTCAGGGCTGTTTTACAACCAAATTCCTTTTTTTTTTTTTTTCTTTTGCCTTGTAGATTTCCCTCTTTCAAATTTTGTTTACTTCTTGTATCCTGTATGTTTTTGCAATCCAAATTACATGTATTTGAAAATAAGCAGGGAGGATAATTTGATGGATAGATGGAAAGCAAGTGTATTTCAGAGGAGCCTGTAAAGCAGAAAAGGATACAGGTGGAGAATGAAAGGAACATTCCAGAAAAGTGAGTATTCAGACATGGAATTCTCTAAATACCCTTCTTTTTCCCCCTCTATCCTCCATTGGGTGGTATCTTGGTAGCCATTAAGAATTTGGAATAATCCAAGGACAAAGCAAATCTTATAATGCTATTGAAGAAGCATAAAATTTATAAATAATAAACAAACAAACAAACAAGCAAACAAAGGTTTGGGAGGAAATAGGTCAGTATCCCACATAGGAGAGAGAATAGTAGTAGTAGAAGGAGGATAAACAATATATTCCATCCTCCTGTTTGTAATAAACATTAGATTCGCAGAAAATTTTTTTAAAGAAATTTTTGACTAATATTTAAATCTCTTAAGATGAGGTATCTGGGGAAAAGTTTATATTACACATATTTCTTCATCTTTTTATATTTCTATTGCCAGCATTTGAAGGTAGCAACCATATGTCAGTTGTCTTATATTCCCAGAGTTGAACATAGAGCCTGGCTTATCATGAGAATACTATAAATACTTAATTATGTGGTTGGAGTTAGGGTTGGAATAGAGATGAAGGATGGGTAAGACAAAATTTACCTGGTATTAAAATGTCATATATTTTTCTATATTCTTTGATTATATATACACCCACACACACTCATCCCCCACATACCCTTCACTCCCCCCACACACATACATATTCATAACTTAAAAAATAATTTCAAATGTTATAAATGAATAAAGTTTATAGAGTCAAAAGTAAGTGCCTCTTTCACCCCAGTTTGATCTCTGGTCCTCTACAAGAAGACATCCAAAGATGTTCTGTAGACAAACAAGCACATAGGTGCATATTTATTATTAACACACAAGATGGCCACAGACTACACAAGGAGTTTGTATCCATTATTACTTTCTCCACATGAAGATGAAGAACATGAAACTTGCATTTCAAGCTGGTATTTTTCATTCAGTTCACAGCAGAATAAACTGGGAAGCCTAAATATTCTCAATTGCTACACCCTGATATTCAGACTCAGTAAGTCTACAGAAAGGGCAAAAATTATGTGTGTTAAAAAAAGTTCCCCAGGTATTTCTGATTACAGTTTGAGAACAATATCCTCATTAACTCCTGGGTTTACTTTTGTTAAAACTGTCCACATATACATAGCTGAATTCATTTAGTTTAGAAAAGAGAATTATTTGACCTGGTCTATATTACTGAGACTTGTTATAGAGATGCATAGGATTTATAGAGTAGTTTCAAATTTTAACACAATCAGAAAAAGTCTAGATCTTTACACAAAAATTCTGCCTGACAAATTCACTTTTCTAGAGTATTATACCCTTCTGGGTTAGAATAGTTTGAGAATAATCTGGTTAAAAGAATAAACACTGGCTAATATAAACAACATGTGGATTAATTCTGATCTATTTCTCACTTGCAGACCAAGATTTTAGGCTGTGAACTATAATTTGACAGGTCCCTTCAATTAGTTTATGAGGTTAGGCCATTGCCACGCTCCTCGCAGGAATCGTAATTCAATGCATTTCTCTTCCTTATTTGCCTAATGAACAAATAAATACTCAATTCATATAATGTATCTTGTTAAACCTAAACTTTAAATCTAAACATAATTTTAGTAGTAATGAGAATGAAGAAAAGGATTACATTTAGTCAAGCGCCCTTACCAGTGCATACCACCTAGAAATATAGAGTAAAGGAGGATGAAATGATACCTCCTCACAGCAAAGTGGATTCAGATACTTTGAGGGGCATAGGTTCATCGTGCTGTGTCCTGCCTCTTACGTGTGTTCATCTACCATTAGAAATGAACATGAGTGCTGTGCAGGGAAGCCCTTTGTTATCATCAAACTCCCCTGTGTTGTTCCTGCTACTAGAAAAGTGATTTCTCTGATTTTCAGCTGGGCTGGGAGAACACAGAAGGCTTTCTTTTATACCAACCACTTGCACATTGCTTCTAAAATAACACCTGTATCTGTAATACAACTCTACAGGAACATGCAAAAAAGTGTACAACAAATGTGAGGGTATTATTGGGTTGAATCTGGGAGTCACTAATACGGTCTCAAGCCTCTTTGTAACACATGTATAAAACATGACATGCAAAATATTATGAGTATATGAAATGTATGGTTATTAAGGGTGAATTTTAAGCCAATCAATAAGCTTCCTCTTTTTGGAAGGTGTTCCTTCTAGTGGGGATGACAACTTTCTGTGTAGGAGGAGGAACTGAACAATATGCATTACTGTGACAGAGTCACGGGTTGATGATGCATCTGATGAGGATCGTCCTCTTTAAACTTGTTCATGTTTGCAAAGGCACTGCCTTCATGACTGTGTTACCCAGGCCTAGAGTAGATGCCACCATCCTGGCTGCAAGAGGAGAATGCGAGGCTGCCTAATTGAAAACATTTTGAGCATTTAAATAACCCACTGTCACTGGTATATACGTTTGAGGAAAGGCTTTTTCAGTGCTCTTATCTGAAAAATGTGGATAATATTACCTGCTCAGTCAATTTCAGAGGATTCTCATGAGGATTAAATTAAGTAATGAATGGGTGAGAGCTTTAAAAATCATAGTACACTTGAAAAAAATGCAAGTTATCAATATTGTTGGAAGACATGTTAAGGAGGGAGAACAAAAGATGAGCTAGTTCCTCTGCCATGTTCCCTCTCTCTTAGCTTTTGACACCAGGGTCCATCTAATCACTAAATGTAGATTCCAATAATCATCCTCCCTCTTATTCCCTCTATTCAAGAGCAATTAAGTGCTGCCAATGTTTGCATCAAAATAATTCTTGAACCTGTTCTCTCTGGTCTTCCTCGATTGCAATCCTGATGCAAACTCTCCTTAAATAGTCTTCAACTAGGATCCCTAACTCTTACTTACAGCCCTCAAACCTATCCCTAAATACATCGAAGACTATATGGTCAAAATGATTATCTGATTATGAACATTTCCTGCTTCAAAGGCATCCAAGGTTTCTGTTCATGTTCAGGCTTCTCAGCATGGCCAATAATTCCCTCTACATGAGACCATTTTCTTTTCCACACCTCCCTTTGCACATTTTCTGCAACCATTTACATGAAGTGCCTACATGTCTCCTTACCACAAGTGATATTTCATGTCTCTGAGCCTATCTCATACCACCCTCTCTACCTAGAGAGGTCTTCCCACCCCTTAATACTCTTCCCTCAAGACTTAGCTGACGTAACACATCATCTGGGAAATTTTTGCTTGTTGCTGCCCTCCCCCAACCCATAGCACCATTCTCTAAGGACTTCTATAAAAGCCTGTGTCTGTTTGTATCTCTTCACTTTCTACATTTTTAAGGATTGGCTGATTTATGTGTCTATCTCTTCTAGATGGGGGACTTCTTGAAGGCAAGATCTGTGTCATACTATCTTTAGGTCTCTGTGCTGCAGGAACATAATGAACCTCAATAATTACCTATGAGGTGTGAGCAAAAAAGCTGTGGGAAAAGGATGATAAGGAAATCAGTATAGAAATGTAAGAAAAAAAGGATGGCATATAGAAAGTATAAGCAAGTCCTCTGTAAAAGGGAGGTAAAAAATGAAAGGGGAAAAATAAAGGAGAAGAATCATTGGTGAGATATTGATAAAGATGATCATATAGAAGATACAAATGTTGAAAGGAGAAATAGGAGAAGGGTAGAAAAGTAAAGACAATGGGTGGATGGACAATAAGAATATTACAGGACAAGATAAGAGAAGCAGACTGTGGAAAGAAAAGGACAAAATTGACAAATATAATCCAATATATTGAGGACAGAGAAGTGGAAGGAAAGAAACCAGACGGTGCATTGATAAGTAGTTACCATGGAAAATAGCAAACATAAAGTAGCCATCTGGATGGTAGAAGAAAAAAGACAGAGCCCAGAATGATTAAAGGAAGACAAATGATTTAATGACAATACTAAGGAAAGGACATTTAAGACAAAAAACAAACACAAACAAGCAAAACCCCACAGACAAGAAAGAGTAAGAATTATGATTTGGAGATTGTCTTTTAAATGCTGGACCACTGGTCTGTTTGTTAGAATACAGAATTTGCTAAAAACAATAACTTAAAAATATCTCTCTTTATTAAAAGTAAGGGACAAATAGTAAATGCAGTCATTAAGAGAGTACAAGCTACTCATGTCCTTTTTTGAGGTTAATTTTTCTGTGCGCCTATATAAAGTGAGTTTTGCTCTCATCAGGAGCAATTGTGATTCAGTATCTGCCCTAAGCTATAACAAATGAGCCAGATTTGAAATATAAAATGTTTATTTCTATGGGTGCTCTGGAAAAGACTACAAGTTCCCCCTGGCATCTTAGAGTTGCTTCATTTTCTTCCAAGGAGAAAATTGGAAGAAAAGTACCACGGGCAGATGTCCTGCCTGCTGTCAGAGTAGGTAACATTTATGTGATGTGACTCACCTTGACATCTCTTGGTATTCCATTACAAATCTGAGAGACTGTGTTTTCACTTGTGGATTGCAATTGCCTCCGGTACCCAGATACTATCCATGTTCTTCAGCAGAGGTCAGCCAATACTCATTGTTAAACACCAGTCAAACACATGATGGCCAGCTGGCAAATTGACACTCCTGCAATGCTTGAATCTGCCCTTTCTAATCTAATATTTTGTAGGAGGTAGACCTCAAGGGATAGCATGATGTTAGTTACGGTGTGCCTATAAATGTAATCGGAAGGACTACTTTCTTTCTTTTTTTTAATGTAGAGTTTCATTGCTTTATGATCACATTTTTTTATTCAGAAATATCAAGAGCATACAAACCAAATTTTATACTTATTTAAAACAACACTGTTAAGTATTTTCCTATTTCAAAATTTATTAGAAATGTCTACTTGAGGAGCTTGCATCTCATTTCTGGCAAGAATATAACTTATTCCTCTTCCTACAAGATCTGTATCACCTAAACTGTACTTCATCCTTTGGCTCCTTTTTAATATTATTGAACAATAAATTCATATCTGTGATGACTGAGCCACGCCATTCTATGGACAAAATATCTTCAACCCGTCTGCCATTAGGTGTTGACTATAAATTTTCTAATTCACCCACCATGCATCATGTGGGTGTGTCCCACGTTCTCTCAGTTTAGGTTTTATGGGATTCTGTAAGGAATTTAAAATACCACACCAACTCTCTCCTAAGTCTTTTTCACATTATTTTTTAAAGAATTTGAAGTCATTTGAAAATAATAGTCACCATTTATTGTGTCCTTACTCTGCACCAGGCATTTTTTATATGCATTATTTTCATAATTTTTCATAGCAAACATCTCAGACAGGTTTTGCTTTCCTCATTTTAATGACAAAATAAAAAATTGAAGTTGAGATAGGGTAAGTTCTGTGTCCACACCACAAAAAAAAAAAAGAAAAAGAAAAAATCTAGTGACAAAGTCAGGATTTAACTCTTATGTGTTAAATTCCAAAGCCAATATTTATTGCCAAACACCAGAGAAAAAACGTACATGAATCACATTAATTTATTTGTTTTTATTTTGGTATCTCTAGTGATAACTTACTGAAACTTCTTTCTAACAATATAACATGTTCTAGCTTCTACTTAAAAATAAAAAAGAAACTGTTCACTGCTCAAACCCTGTGGCTGTTATTTCTCTCTACTGCAGATGAGGGTATTGTGGTAGATTCAAAATTAAATTTCCATTCCTATTTTTGTTATATATAAGAACTACTGAAAATATGGGTATAACTTCTTCTAGACCACTAATCTCCAATCTGGGGGGAAAAGAATCAGTGAAGGAAGTACAGCTCTATTTTCCATAAAGACATGGCAAGTTGGGTTTGCAGGGATTCCATGGAATACCTATAAAATATTCCTATTCCTGGGGAATTAAAATACCATAAAATTATATCTTATCACATTTCTATAAGAAGAATAGACAATGTACAAGAACATTTTAATAATTTATGAAAGAAAAGCAGACTAAATGAATATTTGATATTATAATATTTTAAATTTTTAAATAGATTCTAATATCCTGACTATAGTTTCCTTTTCTTCTTTTTTCAGACAGCCTACCTTGAAAAGCTCATTGACTCTCACAGCTTTAGCAATTATCTCTCTGAGAATAATTCCCAAATTTGGACCTGTACCGAATATTACCCTGAACTTTAGTTTCTTTATTCCAATAGGAAATTAGATATTTCTGCTTGCATGTTTTATCTGAAATCCAAAATACCTATATTTGAACTCAATATCCTCAAAATTACCTTTTCCCTAAATTCACATTCCAGTAAAAAAAAAATAGCACAATTATTTTCCTTTATTTTTCATATACAACACATGAGCGTCATCTTGAAACATTTGACTTCCTCAGGTTTTTATAAGGTGAAGTTCCAATTCTAAGCCCTTCATAATGTGCTCTCAACTCACACCAGTGTTCTCTCCTGCTACTTTCCCTTCTAATCATGCCCTACATTTCATATTCCTTCTCTGGGGTGCTTTTCTTCTTCTTCACCCAGGAAACTCCCACTTAATCAGATTGAGTTCAAATAGTTCCTTTTCTGTGAAGTCTTTATTAATTCTCAGTGCATAGCTGGTCACTTCCTGGGTTCCTAATTCTTACATTTAGTCCTCCCCTAATTTCTATGAGTCCTTGAGGGTAGATATTTAATCCAAATCTAGATTTTGCTTCTTATATGAGAAAGAGAACCCAGTGTATGATAGGTGCTCACTAAATATTTTTAAATACATGCATAAATAAATGAGTACATGACTGAACAAATAATTCAATGAATCTTTGACTTCTTTTAATATCTTCTTGGTCTTTATATATCACTGCATTTTGTTTAGACTTCAAATTATGTACTTGGAAAAGAATCCCCAGGTAGCTTTAGTATCTGTTTAAAATGAAACGTCAAAACTTCATGAAATATCTTACATGAATTAATTCAGCTTCTTTTTCCAAGACCATGAGATGTTAACAAACTTTAAAAACACTTTATAGATCCCAAATAGTTATAATAAATTATTCTTAAAACAAGTTTGAATAAGTTCCCTATATATGTGAGTAAATTATGGTAAACATAAATGACTTTTAATGTTCAAATGGTAAAATAATATATTTAATACTTTTATTCCTACAAATAATTTGCTTTCATTTCTATTTTTCTTGCATAATATCAATTACATCAGATTGGAAATTTGATGGAACCCTTTCTTGAAGTTTTAACTTTTCCCTGTAGGACATAAGAAAATATTATTTGAAGACAATGATGGAATTTGGGGGGTTCAGGATGTGTTCCCAAGGAAACCTCAAGCTCATCTCTCCCTCCTGAAGCATTTAATTGCCAAAAATATCTAATTTAAAACTCTGTTTTGCCTTCTAAAATAATGGAATTGTGATGGTTCTTTCTTTTCCTTCTTTCTTTTATTTGCTTTTCTTTTGCTATGATATACAGACAAAAAATATTTGAATCCAATAAAGTTCCATGAATTAGAATCTGTGACATAAATCCTATGTTTATGATAAAAATAGAATCTAACAAAATAAACATTAAAATCTGAAAGCCCTGAGTAAGTTTCCATGGAGAAAGTAAAATTAAACAGCCACTCTGCCATTGTATGAGCAAAAGAAGGCAGCCTCACATTTTAACTATTATAGCAATTACAGTAATAGTGATAATTAATATTTATATAGTTGTACTTGAATGATCGGTGCCCTTGCTGGAAAGACAAACCAGAAACGACCTGGTTAATGAGTCTGTGACAGATAAAGTAGGGGTACTGAAATCAATTCCCACTCACAATCACAGAATATGGTCACAAAATGTAAGTATCAAAAGATTGCCTTCAAGGTAAGTACTCATTCCAAGTGAGGGATGGAAACTGTAGAGGCAAATATCTGTAACCAAGGTAGAGAACCCCAAAATGTAGAGAAAGTAAGACACTTTAACTAGAGAGAGTATCCCTCTCACCCCAAATTAAAAATGACTTAAGCAACTACATACCAGAGTAACAAGAATTTAGTATCTCTCTGAGGCTCCCTCCCTCCATAACATCTTCTGGTACAAAAACACACCTGATCATAAGAAAAGAATGGATGAAACTCCCAATCTGAAAGCCCAAGCAAAGGACGAAAGACAACGGTTGGTGTCATGCAGGCATTAAAAGACAAAGAGATCTAGATTTTCATAAGAGTGGTTATCAAATAGGCCAACTGGTCTAGGATATCTAAGAAAAGAAAAATAAAATGACAACAAATAGGGGAAAAATGGAAGGATCTAAGACAAGAGAACATGACAAGGTTGAGAATAAGGCATTAAAAGTTTTGAAAGTGAGGGAATTAGACAAAGGAGTGAGAATTTAAGATATCAAGCGTGGGGGGAAAATCCTATTTATAGAATATATTCATCAAAGTACTGTAAAAGAGCAAATAAACTCCAAGCTGTACCAATTAAGAGCTCATGAAACACAGCAGGAATAAGACTGATAAAATTAGTTATATTCACAGAGGTCTATCTATTGGAATGTTTCACCGTTTTTTTTTTTTAACCAGTTACTTTTATTTTTATTTTTTTATTTTTTGTACTTAGTATTTTTTTAAACATCACAAATATGATTTTTTGTCACCATTAAATTGTACTTAGTATTTTTTAATTTAAATTCAATTAATTAACATATAATGTATTATTGGTTTCAGAGGTAGAGGTCTGTTATTCATCAATCTTATATAACACCCAGTGCTCATTACATCACATGCCCTCCTTAATGTCCATCACCCAATTACCCCATCCCTCCATTGCTCTCCCTCCAGCAACCCTCAGTTTGTTTCCTATGATTAAAACCAGTTACTTTTAAACTCATTGGACCATTGGTTTAGGATAAAGATTATCACAGATTGCTTTTTATTTCTATAAAAATAAATATTTTGTTTTTAAATATAAAATTAATTCAATATTGTTTATACAATTATCTATATATCACCATCCCAAAGAAATTATTAGTAGTTAAATTTCTGAGAGACTTAACATACAAATGGACAATGGGCATAAATATGACAATGACAATAGAACTTTGACCCACAGACTGCAGCAAGTAGGTCAGGAAACCAAACCACAGGCTCTATAACAACTGACCAAGAATGGTCAAGTCTTTGACAATGACAGCTGGTCTACCTATATTTGCCTCGCTTTAAATTCAGTAACAATCAAGAGAAAGCAAAATATGTTCCCCAAACCAATAACATATGATGCCCTCCTTCTAGTTAGCCTGCCTGCCTCTTTCTTACGTCAACAATCTCCAATCAGAGAAACCTAAAGTTTTTTTTTGGGGGGGGGGTGTTGTTTTTATTTCCATTTTAAAGGTTTCTGTCTTCTCTGCCTGCCTTTGAGTTTCTGCCAAAAGCAAGTGATGGTAGCTCCTTTGTTATACTCTATTTTTCCCTTTGGTTGGATGGTTTTCAAAGTACCTCCTCCCATTGCCCAGTCATTACTTAGGATATCCTGGATATAAGGAAAGCTGAAGGCTCCGTGCCTCAGTGCTGTTTGGATCCACACACTCCTCTGTGTTTTAGGTTAACTCCTGAGTGCAACAGGTCATGCTTAAAATGGGTAAAGTGGCAAAATGCCTTAAGAAAACTGGCCTATTTGTAGACAGGTAGGCTTAGCTAGTGGGCTGGGTCAAAATTCTGAGAATATCCTAGGAATATTATAGAAATATAAAATCAGAAGAATTGCTGGTTGTGGTATTATGTACACAAGATAAGTTAGTTCCAACCCTTTTGGAAAATGCAGCATGTACTATTCATCTTGGGTAACTAATTAAAATGAAATAAAAAGTTGTATTTTTCCCATGCTTATCATACATATATTTGGGCTTATAACACTAATTGAAAATTTTCAAATTGCAATATTTCAGAGGCATTTGATTAACCATGTGATTATCCACATCTGGCCTAGGAAGATTGACCGATTACCAGAAAAATGGTATCTATTAACCAATAGGTTATCTAAATTTATAAATCATCAAAATATGCTGTTAGTGTTTATAAACAGTTCTTTTTTTCTTATTGATAAATGTCAGTCTTCAAAATTTTAGAGGGAAGTATCAGGAAAAAACAGCCTCACTTTGATAAAGGATAACAGCATACATGATTTGACATACAAATAAACACATTTTTTGCAGCCTTTTCTCTCCAAAGTTTTCTTCATGACATCATTCTCATAAACATAGAATTGGGCCATTAGAATGCAACTAAAAATGGAGACTCTCTGATAATGAAAGGCCTTCCCATCTTTCTGTTTTCTCATCAACAGCCCAATAGAGATCTTCACTCAACATCTGTGATAGTCTCTCATATGCTCGGGCATAAGTAGCCCAGGTGAGAAAAACTCTCAAGTCTTTACTTTCCCTATTTATATCTCAACTCCTGGCAAGATTCTGGTCTCTCAGAGCTGAATTTCTGCTGCCACCATGTCTACTCCCACCTATTATCATTCTTTTAGATCTTTTTCTTTCACCTTTCCGCTTTGCTGCCCATCTTCTTATTCTCCTCGTCTCTTCTCCCATTTTATCTTATGCTACTCTAGTTCAAAATCCTCCACTGTAGGTATTGGTATATCCTTAACACCAAGAACAGTGCCTGATATTCAGTAGATGTTCCATAAATGAACCAACAGAAATTTTACAAAAGCCTACAAATTTTGTCAAAATAATACATTTTTAAAGATAAAAATTGATATCATATTGTGCCTTAAAATACACAGTTGATGAAGATAGATATAGCTCCTGGTATATTTCTGAATAAATAGTTTTGAAAATAATAGTGCCTAGGGGTACCTGTGTGTCTCACTTGGTTAAGTGTCCAACTCTTGATTTCAGCTCAGGTCATGAGATCCAGTCCCGCATCTGGCTCATGCTGGGGATAGAGCCTGCTTAAGATTCTCTCTCTCTCTCTCTCCCTCTACCCCTCCCCCCCTTGCACACTCTCTCTCACTCTTAAAAAAATAATATTATATACAAAAAGTATTACTTTTATCTAGGTATTTTCAATTTTTTAACTTTATTAATACTGACATTAAAAAATACTGACATTAAAGTTGATACACTCTTAGAAATCATAATATTTTGACAAAGATGAATATGATGGTTTTTATTTCTTATTAAAGGAGAGTTATCATTTTTTATATTTTTCCTCATAATTTTTCAGCAATGGTTCAAAAATACATCCTAAGTGATCATACAAGGTACGATTAAATATCTAGAGTTTTACCTAGAGCCTGTCTCCTGTTCAGATGATGAAAAAAAATTAGATGTTCTCAAGAGTTACATAAACCATGAAATGTGGGAACTTTTTAGTTCAGCCAAGATACTGGTTGGACAGAATTTACCTGAGATGAGAAAAGGAAAAGAGGCCACAATTTATGAAGAAAACATTAATAAATAATCTGAACTCTAAAATATCATAAAGAGAAAACTTTCACAACCCTAATAAATCCCAGTGGGTTTCTGGGTTAAGATGACAGATTGTCACATGTATATAATTTTTGTCCTTCTCCAAGTCCCACTAAAACTACAGATGCATTATTTTTTTTTTCTTTTAAAGATCTAAACATTCTAGGATGGAAAGAACAGAACAGGAAAGAGACAACAGCAAGAACTATTACGAAACTAGAAAGCAGATGCCACATGATAAATAATATAGTCAACCTGAGAAAGCCAGAGTCCAAACCAGCAGTGGGAAAACCAAGGACTAAATTGATTTAAACAGAAAGATTCATGCATGACTGGAATTTGAGATAAAGGGAGGAACTGAAAAAGGCAGTTTGGTCCACTCACATACTCCACACCACTGAACATCGGCTTCTCCCTTACCTCCAGAAAAGTCTAGAGATTAATTCTCTGGAAAGGGTAAAATAAATAGTCTTTCATTGGAGGTCTTTGGACTAACTTTGGGGTGGAGTACCTTTTACTGATGACAAGGGTATTGAGTGAATGTGTGAATACTTAACAGTAAATGGAGAGACCTCCAGCCCTTCTACCCCTCTGCACCTCTGCCCCCAGAACACTTACCTTCCAGGAAGGAGTTTCAAAGATGCTTCCCTGGGAAACTAATCAGTACAAGGGGAAAGACTTACTTCCCTCTAGCAAGTCTTAAGTCCTTAAGTCTAATTCTAGAATGTACCAGATTCTGAAGAAAAGGGATGCTGAGTTTTAGAAGATTCCATAGGCTCATTGTAATAATGTAACATACATTGCATGACTATGTGGATGGTCTTTCATCAAGGAGAAATCATGTTTAAAAAACTAAAACCTGACTTTTCTGCTCTGGAATGAATGCATCACAATGGTAGTGACAGAGAGGCTTCATTCTATTTTTAACTGTTCACAGACAACCAGAGTAAAATCTCCATGTCTTTGGTTAAGGGTGGAAGAAGTACTAAATGGTCTGTGTGCCAAAAGTCTTGTGCCAAGGCTCAGAAATGGCTATATCAGGTTTTACAGGAGTATTTTTTCGATTTCCTAGTACAGTACTTTCTAGCAATTCACCAAGTTCCTATTAGCCTTTACTAGAATTTCCAAAGCCTGTCTAATTATATGGGTCTCCCAGTGATGGTTAGACCCCCACGGGTCGTGTCTCTGCTAGTGCCATCCAAAAGTGCTGTCATTCTTCTTACATATATTAGATTTCTTTTCCTTCTGTCATGCTACCATCATGATCCCAATTCTTGAATAGTTCCCCATTTCCCACTTCTTAAAACAACAACAACAAAAACCCCTGTCTATTTTCTAAGGCCTTTTTATAATCTATCACTTTTTTCATGCTTATCTTACCTTCAAGTTGGATCTATATAGTTTTCTTAGAGCCCCCCAGATGGATCTGACTCATTCCCACCTTCTAGCCTCCACCTTTGTGGGTTTTCTCACTTATATCATCTCCTTCCACAATCTAATGCCCGTATTTCATTGAAATTCTAATACAAACTTCACCTGCTCATACTTTTGTTCTCTGCTTACTCTATTCCCGTGATAACTCCCATCTTCTGAAATCCTAACAATTTACAACTAGAAGCATAAAATGCATCACACAATTGTTATTTCCAATTGGTCTGTTATCCCCATGAGGAAAGGACTGGGTCTTGTTCTGTGTTTAGCTTGTGGGTAAACACTTGCAAAACAATGAGTAGGTACACAGATTCTGAAGTTGGACTGACTTCAATGCAAATTCAATTTCATTTGTGTATCCTTGAGCAACCTAGCTGACCTCTGTGAATCTCAGTTTCTTTAATAATAAAATGGAGAATGTAATAACAAAACTACTGAAGATAAAAATGAGAAAACATATATTTATCATAGTGAAGTACACAGTAAGCATTATTCAAAGTTTACTATTATTATGCCTCTTATTGATAATAAAATAGTAGTTGAGGAAAATTAGAATATTTAGTGACACTTTAGAAAAGATAATGTATATATATTTTTATTATTTTTAAAAATATATAACCATTTAAATCTGTGTGTGGGACAAAGAGTGTACCAACTACCAAATAGCGACTGCTTGTTGATAAACACTGCCCTGCCAAATATGACCCCCATCCTCACAGGTCCCATTATAAAGAAGCTAAAACTGCAGCAAAAGAAATGTGATGTGGGTGGAACTAAGGAACAGCCTATATATAAAACTGCTAAATTTAAGGCTCAGAAAAACATTGTAATGTCTGAAAAAAAAAAAAAAAACTCTTAAAACAGAACTGGGAATAAAAAAGGAGTGAAAAACAGGATTGTATCCATTTTAAAACAATTGGAGATTTATCACAGTCTATATGAACTGAAATTAAACTGAATCTGGATTCAATTCAAGTGCAAAAAATTATCAGAGTCCAACATTCAATTTTGCTACTCTTCTTTTACTGCAATTTGAGCACATGTTATTCCTGTTCTGTGGATGCCTTTGGCAGTGACACCTATAGATTGTGAGAAAGCTGGGCTGTTTAGCTTTTGCAAAACATGAAATTTGTCTATTTTCCAATGAGTTACCACTCTGTGGAGTTGTGAATCCTCTTCTAACACCCCAGCTACAGATTACAAAACCCTCAAAGTCACTCAGCATCCTTTCCAAAGACATATTCAACATTCTTTTCTAAGTTGATTCAAAGTATGTAGCTTTGGGAGGAAATAGATGCAGAGCAGGAAAAACTGTACTGAAGTCTGTATTTTCATCACTTGTTGGTGACATATCCTTACCTTTACACTTTTTGTTTTATTTCTTGACCTCATTCCCCTCTTTTAACAGTCTGGACCCAGTCAGTTGTTCCAATATGACTTTTCTAATAGTTTCTTTTATTATTATTATTATTATGCTATGTTAATCACCATACATTACATCATTAGTTTTTGATGTAGTGTTCCATGATTCATTGTTTGCGTATAACACCCAGTGCTCCATTCGGTACGTGCCCTCTTTAATACCCACCACCAGGCTAACCCATTCCCCCACCCCCCTCCCCTCTAGAACCCTCAGTTTGTTTCTCAGAGTCCATAGTCTCTCATGGTTCATCTCCCCCTCCAATTCCCCCCCTTCATTCTTCCCCTCCTGCTATCTTCTTCTTCTTCTTTTTTTTTTTTAACATATAATGTATTATTTGTTTCAGAGGTACAGGTCTGTGATTCAACAGTCTTACACAATTCACAGCACTCAATTCTCTCATCCCCTTGAACCCTGCTGCAAATTCCTTTCCATCCTAGGAATTCAGATAAATCCAATTTTCTAGTTTACTCAGAACATACGAAGGGAAAATCTATTCACTCTGTTCCTAATGAATATTTTAGGTTTCAAACTGGGTGATGAACCATAAATGAATTAATGAGTGATCGTCTTAGTTGACTACCTTTTATAATCCAGATCGCTTTTTGTGTCTTTATCCAAGCTCTCATTCTACGTTTGCCTTTTTATACTTCCTCATATTCCACAGTTGACATTGCCCCACAAATAGAAGTCCTTAGGCATTTACTTCATAAAATTCCCTCTGTTTATTCATACATTTCCTTCCTCTGTTATTTTTTAGTTTTTATTTTCATTTTTTAAAATATGAATTTCAGTGCAGTTAACATACACTATTATAGGGGCACCTGGGTGGCTCAGTAGGTTAAGCATAGGACTCTTGGTTTCAGCTCATGTCATGATCTCAGGGTCCTGAGATTGAGCCCCATGTCTGTGCTCCAAGGAGTCTGCTTGCCCCTCTCCCCCTCTTTCTTCCCCTCCCCCTATTCAGGTGCACCTGCTCTTGGGTGCATGCATTCTCTCTCTCTCTCTCAAATTTAAAAAATATATATATTTAAAAAAAATATAGTGTTATATTAGTTTCATGTGTACAATCTAGTAATGTACACCTGAAACATCGAATTATGTGATGAGCATATTATTTAGTGCTCATCACATTTCCTTCCTCTTTTAGAGAGAAGTTTCCTCCTCCTTTCCATGGTTGCTTGAAAAAAGATTCCTATAGGCCTGTATGTAAAAATGATAGAGGCGCCTGGGTGGCTCAGTCAGTTGAATGTCTGACTCTCGATTTCAGCTCAGGTCATGCTCTCAGGGTCATGAGATTGAGCCCCACATTGGTCTCCACATTCAATGCAGAGTCTGCTTGTCCCTCTACCTCTGTTCCTCCCCCCACTCTCTTTCTCTCTCTCTAAAATAAATAAGTAAAGTCTCAATAAGTAAATAAATAAATAAATAAATATGATTGATTTTTTTTGACATCTGTACTTATGGTATTGTTGTACTCACTTTTTTAACTACTAAGCTTACTACATTTACATATTACAAATACTGATATATCTATTATGATTCTAACATGTTTATAGTTTTTTATATGCACTCCCCATTTTTTTCTAATTTTATTCTCATTTTCTAATTTCTAACCTCTCTGCATTACTTTCATCTACTGATATGTTAATTTTGTTTCAGAGCTTCCTCAGAAATTTAAAAAGACATTATATGCATTCTTTAGGTAGCAAAGCATAATGTTAATTATACTAATGTTAATGTTCTCAATTCTCCCTGAATATAAAAGTAGACCATTTAACTCTGATCTCCACCAATTACATAGTCCCTGTGCAGGGTGGTCATTTCAAATAGTCTTTTCTATTGTCATTGTTGTTTTTCTGCCAAAGCTTATTTGAATATACCAACAGATTTTCTGATTTCTTTGCTCATCATTGTTTCTTGCATCTTAATTCTTTACTTTAGAGATAGAATTTCTGAATATGTAATTCGAAATCCGTCAGTTTAATAGGTCATATGCTTGGGGTCTCTATTTCTTAAAGATGACCTTTATTGACTCAGACTCCAAGGAAACAAATCTTTCTTGCTACTCCTTCAAACTGGTCCATGAATTACTTCTAATTTCCTTTTAGAGGCACAGCTCCTGGCTTTTACAAGGATCTCACTTCTAGCTCCCCTGACTATATGTTTCCTCTAAATGCCACATGGGCATTAGAAATTAAAATCTTTAGTGTTCAACACTTAAGATCTATGTAAGGGTTAAGGAAGAAACAAAAAGAGTGGGTTTCCCTGTCAGAATGGCTAAAATAAAAAACACAAGAAACAACAAGTGTTTTAGCAAGGCGGTGGAGAAAAAGGAAGCCTCATGCACCGTTGGTGGGAATGCAAGCTGGTGAACACACTGTGGAAAACAGTATGGAGGTTCCTCAAAAAATTAAAAATAGAGGGTCACCTGGGTGGCTCAGTCAGTCAGGTGTGCAACTCTAGGTTTCACCTCAGGTCATGATTTCATGGGTCTTGGGATTGAGCCAGGCAACAGGCTCTGTGCTCAGTGGGGAGTCTGTTTGAGGATTCTCTCCCTCTGCCCCTCCCCTCCACTCTCTCTCTCATAAATCTTTAAAAAAATTAAAAATAGAATTTCCATATGATACAGTAATTTCACTATTGAGTATTTGCCCAAAGAAAACAAAAACATTAATTGGAAAAGATAATATACACCGTGATGTTTACTGTAGCATTATTTACAATAGCTAGATATGGAGGCAACCCATGTCCATCCATAGATGAGTAGATAAAGAAAATGTGGTATATATACACATACATATGCAATGGAATATTACTCTGCCATAAAAAATGAAATCTTGCCATTGTAACAACATGGAGGATTTAGAGCGTATAATGCTAAATGAAATAAGTCAGTCAGAGAAAGACAAATAGCATATGATTTCACGTATATGTGGAATTTAAGAGACAAAATAAACGAACAAAATAAAAAAGAGACAAACAAAAACACTGACTCTTAAATATAGAAAATAAACTATAGAGAATTACCAGAGGGTGGAGGAATGGGTAAAATAGGTGAAGAGGATTAAGAGTGGACTTACTGCACTGAGTAATGTACAGAATTGTTGAATCATTATATTGTACACCTGAAACTAATATAATACTGTATGTTAATTATACTTTAATTTAAAAAAATAAATTAAAAAAATTAAAAAGTGTATTTCTAGAGCTTAAACTTATGTTTACTCCATTGTTATTGTTTGGGTTTTTGTTTGTTTATTCTTGGTTTCTTCTGAATTCAAGTTGCAAATCTTTTTGTTTCTTTTTATTACTTTAAACTATTTTTTAAATTTTCCTAGTTCATTCAACCAGTATATATTATATACTGTCATATATACATATATGTACACATACTATAGTATATACAGCTGCTTTGTATACATATACTGTTTAGGTTGTTATAAGTTCTGGATATAAAACAATAAAGTCAAATTTCATACTTTCATACATTTTATAGTCTGTTAGGGATATAGAGGCAGGGAATATATAAATAAATGGGCTAGATAATCCAGTATGTGGTAACTGCTAAAAAGAAAGTTAACAGGATCTTGTAATATAGAGAGATGGGTTGGGGAGGAAGGCTACACTGGATGGCCAAGAAAGGATTTTATGATGGAACATTCTAGCTAAGACAAGAAGGAACAGCCATTTAAAATCATGAAGACTTACCTTCATATCGTTTTTGTTTATTTGTTTGTTTCCCTATTTTTCAGTGTTTATGCTCTACTTCTTTGTCTCATTTTTTGGTTATAGCTTTTTATTCCCCTTCTACAATTTCATTCTATCCCTTCCCATTTCCTCTCTCCCTTCAGATATTTCAAGATCTGTCTTGACTGTGCTTCCTTTAAGATACTATGTTATTTTTATTTTCTTGACAGCTAGTCTCTCATCCACCTCTTTTAACGACTGTTTTTCTCTTTTGCCATTTAGTGAAGCTACTCAAACAAAAGTACCCACAAATTGAGAACTGCCAAAATTACACTATCTTTTCAATCTTCATTTTTTTTAAGATTTTATTTATTTGTATGAGAGAGAGAGAGCACGATGTGGGGGGAGAGGGAGAGGGAGAAACAGACTCCCCTCCGAGTAGGGAGCCCCCCCGCCCATGGGGCTGATCCCAGGACCCTGGGATCATGACCTGAATCAAAGGCAAACGCTTAACCAACTGAGCCATGCAGGTGCCCCTTCAATCATCATTTTAACTAAAATTTCCTCAAATAAAACAACTCATTGATCATTCACTGAAACTCCCTTAACTATGGCCCAGAATCTTTCTTCTCATGTTACAAATGTTCTTATAATCACTTGAGTGCTCTGTTTTTATGGAATTCTATTTCCTCTGCCCACTTCTTGGAATTTTGCTTCTCGTGGCTTTGTCCTTCATTGTTTATCCTTCTAGTTCCACATTCTGCCTATATATATATATATATATATATATATATATATATATATATATAAATATTTACATTACAGAATTAAGAGACTTCTCATTGCCCTACTTATCAGCTGATATTAAAACAGCTCTTAGTTTAGATTTATTTCCATAATGTGCTGTTTTCCATATAAATCTATGGGCACTTTAAACCATGTCTAAACTATAATTCAATTTTTTACAGGAAATTTTTCTTTCATGCATGTTTCCTATCGAGGTTAATTGTATCAGTGCCATAATAAAATATTATTTATTAATCCTTATTTTCAGAATCAACCTATAACATAAGCATGGGGGATTTAATTGTTGAAAAGAATGTAAATATTACCTATCTTAATGTAAAAGATGTAGTGGAAAGAAATTGGGTTATGAATGAGATACAGAACGGAGCAGTTGGAGGCAGAAGAGTGAAAGTAGGAATCTCTTCATCATACATAGTTGGAAGTTGAGATATAACTTACACATAATAACAAAAGACCAGTTATGAATAAAATAATATTATCAAGGACTGTAAATATAAACAATGAAAATATATAAATTCATCAAACTAAGGAAAGGAGAGGGAGAAAAGAAGATGAACAGTCTTATAAGTTATCTAAATTCTCATTTGTAGGAAAAGCCAATAAATTATATCTTAGAGAAGAAAGTATATTGCTTAGAGGTATGGAGATAATCACAAGAAATGAAATCACAAGGTTAAAATACCTGCTTCTCCTTTGTGGAGGTAAGGATTGCTTTTCATAAATTGTTACAATTTAGTTAGTTTCACTTTGCTCTCTCTTCTCCCTTTCATATATATGTGTATGTATACATACACATAGTGGGTGTTATTTATAATATGTATAATATATTAATATTTTTTATATATGAGGAAAATATGTGTATGTTTATTGTTGTCTGGGTGAAATTCCTCGGTATATGGTAATACCTTTCAATACATAAATTTAAGTTTAGTCATACATATGAAAATATTTTTTATTTATACTTTTAAATATTGGTTGTTTTATTATTTCTTAAATTATTCTTCAAAGGGTCCGAGGATATGTATACTGGAGCCTCTTTGCCTCCTCTCTCTTTCAAGGTCTTTTTTTCCTCTTTTCTTCTTTCTTTATTTTTATCTCATCACTGTCTCTTAGTTAATCTCCTGCTTGTTTTCAAAGCTCCTTATGGAATTTTTATTTGAATCTATTTTCCTTTGGATTTATAATTTGTCATTTTTGAATTTTTTTATTCTTTAATTTTGATGAACTTGTTACATTCCTCATCCCTTTTTTTTATTTTTTTCATTCCTTAGTTTTTGATTTTGAGTCCGGATTTTAAAAATAAACATCTCCAACTTTTTATTATTTGAATATAGTTGGCACAAAATTAGCTTCAGGCATACAGCATGGTAACTCAACTTCTCTATACATTTCTCTATGCTCACTTAGCTACCATCCATTACCATACAACACTATTACAATACCGTTGACTGTATCTCCTATGCTGTGCCTTTCATTCCCATGACTTATTCATTCCGTAACTGGAAGCCTGTATCTCCCACTCCCCTTCACCCATTTTGCCCATCTCTCCACTCCCTTTCTTCCAGCAACCATCAGTTTGTTCTATGTATTTATAAGTCTGATTTTGCTTTTTGCTTCTGTATTTGTTTTGGTTTTTAGATTCCACATATGAGTGAAATCATATGGTATCTTGTCTTTCTCAATCTATTTTACTTAGCATAAATACCATCTAGGTCCATCCATGTTGTTGAAAATGGCAAGATCTTATTCTTTTTTTATAGCTGTGCAATTTTCCATTGTGCATATATACCACATCTTCTTATCCATTCATCTATGAATAGACACTTGAGTTGTCTCCTATCTTGGCTATTGTAAATAATGCTGCAATAAACACTGGGGTTACATATATCTTTTTGAATTAGTGTTTTCGTTTTCTTTGGGTAAATACCCAGTAGTGAAATTACTGGATCATATGGTATTTTTTGAAATTTATTTCAATTTGGTGTGTTGCATTACAGTTTTATTTTTCTGTTTTGTATTTGTTTTTTAGACATAAAGGCCTCATCAGCTGAATTGTTTTGATTATCTTCTTTTTCCCCCCAGCTTTATTGAGGCATAATTGAAAAATACAACTCTAATATATTTAAAGTGTACAGGGTGGGGATTTGATATATTTTTATATCATGAAATGATTACCACAATCAAGTGAATTAATACATCCATCAGTTTACATAGTTACCTTTTCTGTGTGTGTGCATGAGAATGCTTAAGATTTACTCTCAGCCAATTTCAAATATACAATACAGTATTAACAATAGTCACCATACTATATATTAGATACTCAAAGCTTATTCATTTTATAACTGAAAGTGTGTGCTCTTTGACCAACATCTCCCCATTTCCTCTACCCCTCATTCCCCACCATTCTACTCTGTTTCTATGATTTTGATTTCTTTTTAAGATTCCACATAAAATTTGTTTCAGAGGTACAGGTCTGTGATTCATCAGTCTTACACAATTCACAGCACTCACCATAGCACATCCCTCCCCAATGTCTATCACCCAGCCAAAAAAAAAAAAAAAGATTCCACATAAAAAATATTCCATCATATATATACATATATATATATATATATATATACACACAACATTTTCTTTATTCATTCTTCTTTTGAGGAACACCAACATTGTTTCCATATCTTGGCTATTGGGAATAATGCTGCAATGAACATTCATCACAATACCTTCCTATAACAAACCTATCTTAAAAGTTTGTCCGATTTTATAAATTTAAAAGTTACTTTATTTTAAATTATTTTAGGTTTAATATTATTCACAGATTTATGGGTCATAGTTTTATGGGAAGAAATTGATGAATTATGTGCTCATGTCTTTTGTCCATTCTAGGATATTTGTTTTTTTATTCTTCATAATGTCTTTAGGTATTCTTTATATATAAATGACATCATGTTTTTGTTATTTTTTGTTACAAATGTTTACCCAATTATCTATTTACATTTTGATATTGTTTAGGATATTCTATTGATCTACAGAACTTAATTTTTAATGTAGTTCACTTTAATAATCCTTTTTTATAAGTTCTTCCTTTTTCTCCAATGCTTAGAAAGCTTTTCTCAATCTTAATATAAAGAAAAGATTTGTGTACATTTTTCCACTTGTTATGATTTTAAACTTACATTTATTACTCGACCTAAAATTTATATTTGTGTATAATGTATGATGATATAAATGAATGTTTTTCTAAGTCTACCAGGTCTGCTTCAGAGTATTCTTCTGCTCTGTGTCTTTTAAAATTACACCAACACTAAATTACCTTAATTATTGTAGTTTTGTATATTTTAGTAGCTGGTAGGGCAAGAACTATATTATTTTACTGCTCTTTGGCTAGCTCTATAAGATAATATTTTGAAGCTATAATAAACATTTTATTGTTTCTGGAATTTACACATAATGTATGACTGTTTCATGTATATCATTAAGTCACTGTGATTCAAAATATATTTGGTTGAGAGCTCAGTAGCAAAAGATATGAACCTTGATGACACATAAATCATTACAACTAAAATTATGTAGCTATGGAAATCAAGTATTCAGATAGTTCCAACCGAAATCATAATTTGACTTATCAATTTCTTTGTAAAATAATATGCTAATATGAAACAGAAAAGATTCCTAAGGTGACAGGGTATAAAGGAGATTTCTAAAATCATTTTTTGGCCATTTATGAGAAACTTTGCCATATTTATTTACCAAAACCTCTATAACTACACACCTACAACTTTCTAATTCTATATTATTTGTGTTTCTCCCACCATTTAGTTTTTAGCACCTGCCACTTAGAGAAACTTAGGTTTCATTACTGTGACAAATGTTTCTACCCATTATAAATGTTATGCATCATTTTGCACATAATTACCTTGTGAAGTCTGTCATCTCCATCATAATCATACACATCTTCTTAGCCAGAACAATGATATCATTGCTGGTATCATCCCATATCTCAATCTCAGCATCCAGTTTACTCTTTACTTTCTTGAAATCAGCAACTTGTTCAGCAATCTTTTCCTTTTCTGCCTCAGGCAATTGAGTCATCTTAGCCTAAAACATGTGATAAGTAGATTTATAATCATTCCACTATGTCAAAAAGCATTTTAGGAAGAAGTGGTCATTACAGGATATTCTTAAACTCATTCATTTAAAAACAGAGACATGTCATGGTTTTTTGAAATCATATAATCAAAACTTTCTAGGCTTAATTTTTCCTATGAAAAATCTATTAAATTATAAATGTTTGCTCTAGAACTATAATGTTAAATTTGAGAATAACAATGTATAATTTAGCATTTGATATACTTAATTCTACTCCTTAATATAAATGTGAGACTTCTCAAATTTCTAATGCAATACAATTTTAAATTAATTCAGGCTTAATATAATGCATCTCATATATTAGAAAAGCATATACCTTTTTAATGGTACCAATAATATGCTTCAAAAAGTAGAAGTATAACAAAACTATCTGGAAATGTCTATTGACATTATAATGTTGATTTATCCATGTATGTATATACATTCAGACAGATCCTTACACAAACACTGAATATATATTGGTAAACAATAATAGTATACATTTATAAATCATATGTATTAGATAAGCACATTTTAAAATCATAAGGATGTATATGGGTATTCTGTACATATAAACACATTCAAGGGTGTATGTGTATACAAACTATTTTGAGGGAAGAGTAAAAATGTTACGGGCGGGGTTTATTAAGGCAAGCCCTCACTAATTAGCATCCTGAGTTTTGAGGTACTCTTCTCCCATGCACAGTTAACTTGCTGGGTTGGCTTAGTATTATTCTTTGGATATGTCAAATTTTGAACAGGATGCAACTTGCATCTTCCACTTGCAATTTGAAATGTGGGAAGGGTAGAAAACCATCTAAACCACCATATTCACAGCATTAGCACCTGGGACCTATAAGTTTTTGTCAAATGAAGAATCTTGAAGTAAAAAAAAAAGTTATTTGATAATATCAAGGCCGTAAAATTTCATGCAACAGCCTGTGCAATCATATTCTCCAAAAAAATCCACATACGTTCTAATAGAATGAGTACATGGGCCTCAGAGGAAGTAGTTAAAATGATAAATCATTTAAGTAAATTTTACTTATTAGATTATTCATACCAAATATGTGATACCTACAATGCCTATATATTTCCAGATACTAGTCCCTAGGACATCCACATACTGGGAAATAAGGGAAAAAGCTTTGAAATATTCTGGACAAAAGGCTCAAATAATTGAAATACACTTTATTGAATCAATAGTGTACAAGAGCAAAAAAGCTTAAATATATGAACGAAGGAATTACAAAAATGTTCAATGGAAAAATCCAACAAAAAAATGAAAATTAAAAAACCAATATCAAGTATCTGTCATTTATTATCTATTTATTATAAGACTAACTCAGGGTCTAAAATAACTTGGTGTCTGTGAAATCTCAGCATTAATTATCCATGGTTCAGTTCTAACCTAGTCATGAAAATAAACAATGAGGCTTTCCAGCTTGAAGCTTCCTCTAAATTCCTTAGCATAATGTTTGACATATAGTGAATGTTCAGTAAATGATAGCTATTTCCTATTCAGTAAGAAAATTGTCAAAATAAATTCCCATATCTAGCACTTAAAATTTTCATTTTTTGCATTATTTTATTTGAAGAATTAAATTAAGCTGTGAGAATGAGCTTTCAACTGATGATGGAATCTGAATCATTTGTAATTTCCTTTCCCAGGCAATGTGGCCTACTAAAAGAAAAGCAACTTTGACTGCTGCTGGCATATAGCAAGGCACATAAATGAAGACACAGCTCACTTATGTCTGAAATCAATAGTATGCAAGCACATTAAGTAAATTATAAGCTACTAACCCATTAAGGTAGCTCAAAAATCGAAATGAATTTTCTCCATCTTGACTAATGGTCATTACCATTCTTTCCATTTTCAATTAAAAAAAGTGTTTAAACTTTCAAATAATAATAGATGTAGGTAGATTCAACTGGGACCTCTTTTTACGGTCTTTGTCTCAGAGGTAATAAATCCATGAATCAGGATCTAATAAATAATATTGAAGTGTACACTGGTATATTATGGAAAATTATTCACTATCCTCATTAAAAAAAAAAAAAAGTTAAAACTATTCAAGAGGTGATCTGGTTAAATGTATTCTAAGTTCTGTTCCTTGGAATGCCACTGATTTCCAATATGACCTTAAGAAAGCCCTTAACCCTCTTGTCTAAGTTTCTCCAGACATAAAATGACAGTAATTGCAGCAGCTACCCAGCTGCCATGCAGGGACCAGAGTGGATTATTTCATAGCACTGAGGCTAACCCTGTCACGCACAGGAGTCTCATCGGTTGCACTAGATTTCCTTAATAACATCTCAACTCACATGGTGAATTATAATCACCAGATGTTTACTTCGGATAGGATAAGGGCCAAAAGTTGGGCAATAATCAATAAAATCGAAAGTTCTAGTGAATTCTGACTCTCCGACAGAAGGAACAACAACATCATAAAAGGATTAAATGACTGACTGACGCCTTTCTTGAAGATTTTTAGTGCTTCTGTGAATGATTTATTATATGCTATTAATCAATTGGAATCACTATGAACATTTCAAAATAAGACTTAAGAGAACACTTCCTATTTCGGAATTCTGAGCAAAAATTCCTTATTGGCTAATCGTGTGCAGGATAAGCAAAGAAACAAAGCTTAACACAAATGAGATAAGTGGGATTTCTGATGTTATTGCGGGCTGGCGGTATTTCTCCGTTCCTGCTCAAATCTATAGAGTACAACTGTGATATAAATAGCTATCAAAGGATTTTTGAATTCTGCCATCCAAATGAGATTATATTGTGTGTCAACTGATTTTTGGAATCTTTTGCCAAAGACAAAAATCGCTAACATTTAGATATGCCAGACACTCTTCCAGGCACCTTACGTATATTTAACTTCACTCTTCATCGCAGCCCTATGAGGTAACTATACTATTATCCTAATTTTAGTATATTATGAAACTGAATGTGCCAAAGGTTAAGTTATGAACTCAAGATTATAGTGTAGTAAGTGGTAGAGCCAGTATGGAAACTTAGAAATTCTGGCTCTAGAATTTTTGTCCTATTACTATGTCAACAAACATGAGCAATATTGCCCACAATATACCAAAATATTCCCATTCTACTCAATGGTACTTCCATCACCTTCTACTCTTGAATGCAATTATTCTCCAAAGTATAGCCACATATATTCTAGAATCTGTTTCCTTATCTGTAAACTAGAGACAATGATACTCACCTCACAGGTTGTCTTAGAGATCAAACGAATGAATGTGTATGAAGCACTTTTTATTTTCTTTAGTTCTTTTAAAATGCTAGCTGGTGACTTACAATAACAGACTCAGTTCTTCACTCTGTACAGTGATCCTCAGAATTCTATTTCTAATGTTATTCTCCTTTTTCAACAAACGTTGTATTTGCCAATTACCATATTAGGCATTTTCAAATATCTATCTATCATCTGTCTATCTATCTATCTATCTATCTATCTATCTATCTATCTATCTATCTTAATATCTACACACACACTTATATATAATATGACATATATATAATTTATAATTTTAGCTCTAAAGCAGGGGTTGGCAGAATTTTTCTGTAAAGGGCAAGGTAGTAAATAATTTCTGCTTTGCAGGCCATACCATAGCACTCTACGACAATACTTAATTCTGCTGCTCTTGTGATACGAGAGCATCCATAGACACCATGCAAACAAAGGAGTGTGGTTGTATTCCAAAAAGTTTTGTATGGACATTGAAATTTCAATTTCATATAATTTTCACGCATCTTAAGTATTATTCTGATTACACCTATTCTGATTTTTTTTCAACCACTTAAAAATGTAAAAACCATTCTTAGCTCATGGGTTGTACAAAAATAGTTGATGGACCAGATTTGACTGTAGTTGGCCAACATTTGCCAAATCCTTTACCCTCTTGATTTTTGTGTTTCTCAGTAGAACTGCCTGCCACCCAGTCCTGAATCTCTTTTAAAAAATTTTTCCCTTTCTTCATGTATCTGATTCTGTTAGGCAGACAGAAAGTTGGTCCATTTCATCTCCAGTACTTTTATCACTTCTGTCTCCTTGTCTGTTTTCCCAGTACTACTATACAAGTTCAGGTCAATTTTCTCTTTCATTTTCAATTCTTTTGTCTTACCACTTGATCCAATCTTTCTGATTTTAACAGAATTGTGTGATTCTTCAGCTAAAAACAACAGCTTCTATGTCACCTTACTGAAAAAAGAATATTAATTCCTCAAATACCATCTTTTAATTTCTTTCACTAAAGTAGAAAATTCATATAGAAAAATGCCCAAGTCATAAATGTGCATCTGGAACTATTTTCACAAACTGAGTGCATCCTTGTACTTAGCACCCAAATCGAGAAACCAAAGGTTTCTCCTGAAGCCTCCCTGGGACCTATTCTAGTCACTATCTCTAAAGAATGGTCACTTTCTTGATTTCAAAAACTATAGATTTTCCTGTTTTGAACTTTATAAAAATGAAATGATGGTATATGTATTCTTGTATCTGGCTTTTATGTCGAATATGTATTTGAAATACATCTATCATGATGCATGGAGTTAGAGTATGCTTATTCTCCTTGCTCTAACCACAAGAATTCCACTGTGCAAATGTACACCATCTATTCATGTGTTTCTATTAATGAACTTTTGGGAAATATTCCATTTTTTGCTGTTGATATTCTTGTATTTTTCTTTTGGTGGACATATTGGTGCATTTTTCCTGAGTATATATCGAGGAGTAAGATTACTGGGTCTCAGGGATCACCATTACCTTTGCCCCTAACTGCGTTTCAATGTCATTTTATCTTACTTCCTCTCATACACCGTGCCCTCAAGCTAAACTAAACTATTTGCTGTTGCAGGTAAATATCTTGAGATATTACCCATTAATGATTTTACTCATCTTTCCTCTCCCCATCTTTGTTGGCCCAAACTTAATTCTATTTTCAAGCCAAATCTATATAGTCCATCCTCCTTTTTCTCCAGCTGTATATAATTATTCTTTTAAAAATTTCAGAACATGTTATCAGTTCTCCCTTCAAGATATTCATATAATTCTCTCTTATAGTCTAATTATTTGTGAATATGTATATCTTATCTTACTAGAAGAAAGGTCTTTGAAAGCAGAATCACCTTTCAGAATAATAGTGGTCTCTCTCTCCCTAATATACATACCTACATATATGTTTATTTGTGTTTAATTGGTCTCCTTCCCCTAGAATGTAAGTTTCCTGAAAGTAGGACATATATATGATAAATGTTTACAGTTGTTAATAGAAATAGGAGAGAGATAAAGAATAGGCTTGTGGGATTAAAATTTTATAGCATTGGTCTTACATTTTCTTTGTCATCTACATTTACACACTTTTCAAGCTTCTGTCTCTAAAGGAAGAAGTTACTTTCTCCTGTACATTTTTCCTGTCCACTCTCAAACTTGGGTCCTCATGATTTCTCTATGACTGTATTAAAAGCACAATCGATCTTACCTTCTTTGCATCTGCTTTTTATTTCATTATGCTCATTACTACTACTTAAAATATTAATATGCTTATGTTATTTCTTAAACACTTTCCATGATTTTCATTATCTCTTAGAAAAGACAAAGAGAAAAGAAAGAAGGTGTTATAATAGGAAAAATGCAAAAAAAAATTGTCACACAGGCCTCTGTCAAAGTTCCCACTCTGCCAAGCACTAGCTTTGTAGCAAGTAAATTAACCATCCTCAACCCCAATTTTATCACATGTTAAAATGATGATAAACTTATTATAGATTTTCTGACAATTAAAATTATGTCTGTAAGTAATGATACCTGGAATACAGTAGGGACTTAGTAAGTGGTACTTATGATTGATGTATATATATGCCTTCATTTGGCCTCCCAAACTTCCACAATATTGTGGGGAAGGACAGTTAAAAATATTCACCTAGCATTAGGCTTAGACAGGAACCAAGTAAATTAGGCAGGAACCAAGTAAATTATATTGAGTAAATATATGCCATAAGCAACAAACCATATAGAAATATAGAGTCATTATAATTCTCTTATTCTCAGAAGTTCCAGCATCCAAACTGCTTATTTTGCAGAAAAGGAAACTGAGTCCCAGGAAAGAGAAATGACTTGAAAAATATTATCCGGCTGGTTAGTGGCAGATTTGGTCTTTAAATCCATGTGTTGTCATTCTTACCTACAGAGTTTATCAAACTTAATAGTAGCATTTATGTGCATTTGTGTGTGTGTGTTTTAATAAGCCCAAAGGCATTTGGGAAATGTGTGTGTTTTAACATGTTAGCCCGGTGATGGGTATTAAAGAGGGCACGTACTACTGCATGGAGCACTGGGTGTTATACGCAAACAATGAATCACGGAACACTACATCAAAAACTAATGATGTAATGTATGGTGATTAACATAACATAATAAAAAAAAAGAAATATAACTAGTATAACATTTTGCTGGAGTTTAGAAAACCTGAAGTACTGCTGGCAGAAATTCAACTTCATTAAAATTTGGAGAACAAATTCATGATAAAGGTTTATGCATTCGTATTTTCAGCGTACTAAATTGTGATTTCAAACATATTCCTGAGAATTCATTAAGAAAAGTCTCCCATCATATTTTAAAATGATTTTTAGGGACTGGAATTGGACTTTGCTTTCAGGACTGATACACATTTTTACATTTTTATGCATAGTTCTTTAAATCGAATTTACAAACGTATTAGCTTTAAAAAGCTCTCAGTTTCCTCATCTGTCAAAAATAACATTCTTGAAACCTCCTGAGTTACACTAACAGATCCCTTAGGTGTAAAACTATCTCATTTTATTATAAAACTGTATGGACTTCAGGGGCTGGGTCAAAACAATTAACTATTATATTATCAGACTTAATCGATCGTGTTCTAAAGATAGTAAGAATAGGGACGATTAACATTTATTTATGCTTCTGCTGTGCCAATCACTTTGCTAAATACTTTTGAAAAGTTATCCTAATTACATAATATTAGTTAAGGTAGATATTATCAATATCCTCCATTAACAACCATGGAAATCAGGCCGATAGGGAACACACGTCTGTCTCCTATAAATGAAACCCTCCCCAATGTTTTCTTTTCTTTTCTTTTTTTCCTCATCATATCTCCCTATTTATGGTTTCATTTGCAAGGCAGTTTTTAGCACTAGGGTTATTTCTAATTTGAAAAAAAAAATAGCAATATTTATTTGTGAACCAAATGTGTGTCCTTGTTCTAGGAAAACATAAATGCTCTTTTGGGAGCCAACTGGAGAAATCTGAATATAAACTGGGCATTAGACAACATTAGGAAGTGATTGTTAATTTTCTTCAGATGTTGCAAATTACTTTGAAGTAGTTCAGAAAAAAAAAATGCAAATATGGCTCTGGCAGTATGTTAAAACTGCTAAGTCTAGGAGGTCCCTGAATCGCTCTGTCAGTTAAGCATCTGACCCTTGGTTTCAGCTCAGGTCATGATCTCATGGGTTGTGGGATCAAGCCCCACGCCTTGGGCTCTGCACTCAGTGGGGAGTCAGCTTGAAGATTCTCTCCCTCCCCTACCCCACTCTCTCTCAAATAAATAAATAAATCTTTTTTTTTTTTTTTTAACTGCTATATCTAGGTCATGGGAATATGGATGTATGCTGTACTAGTACGTTTAAGTTTTTCTGTGTATTTAATTTTTTCAAAACAAAAAACAATGAGAAACCAAATATTTTCTATGCTCTAGTTTTGTGGAGGCATTAGAGATTTAAGAGGCCATACAGTCTACTCTCTTATCCCAAAATGCCATTCTATCTGCCACATCCCTGACCAGGGATGCTTCTGCTTCTCCTTAGATATATCTGAAGGTTCAATGCTGGGTTCTTTGGGACTAAGAGATAAAGTAGTCCAGGCAAATTTTACCGGTAAAAACCAGAACAATGAATGAGCTTCATGACCTGCAAAAGTAATCCTCACATAGATAAGTGTGGCTGAAGGCCATAGGAAACTACTTCATTCAAGATCTTCATGTGTATGGTTATAATTGAAATATAGATAATGTGGCATAAGCCTTTCTCTAAAAAGAAAATTTGTTAACTTATAGGTGTTGATCTGCATGGAGCCTCAAAAAAGTGGTGCTGGTGGGAATAGGTATCAAGAACCTGACATGAATATCCCAATCATTTTGATGGATGTGACCCTAGCATGGCCATGTATTTCTTGCAATATACATGTTAGCTATAGGTTTACCACCAAGCCTTTAAAATAAATAAAAGGTTTCTTTCTCACCAAAGCAGGTGGGGGATTATAAATTGTCTTCCTAAACAGACAATCTCAAAGGAAAGAACATACTTTAACAAGCTTATGGGTATTCTGATTTAAATAGTCCTGTATATTTGCTTTTTTTTTTTTTTTTTAACTTAAATGTTACAAGGACTAAATGAATCTAAATTCAATTGCATTGTGTTTTCTTTAGATTATCATTCCAGGTTTGTAAAATACTTTTATCTTATGGTGCTGCCAAGAATAACAATACAGAAATCCTCATGTTTCAAAACTACATAGCTATGTAAAACAAAGAAACAATTCAATAAGAAAATATTGTAAAGGCTGTGAGAAACAAGCGCTAGAAGCCCATTCATTTTACTCACAAGAGTACCCTTAGGATGTGACTCAGTGCCTAGTCATTTTTACTTTGCATACAATATAGGTTTGGTTACCTGAATTCCACACCTCTGTTTACAGTAAACTGGAAGTAGACAAAAGATGGGCTAGTCTGACCCCAAGGAAGGAAAAGAAAATCTATCAAGAAGGAGACAGAAAGCCCAGATAATTGGGGGCCTTTCAGTTTATGAATAAGCTTCCTGGCTCACATTGCAACACCTCCATCCTATCACTGTATTACAACATAGTACAATAGTGTTTGGTCATAATATAGACAATGAATCACCTACAACATCATCATTCAGCATTTACTGATCTTCTACTGCATTGTAGAGTTATATGGCACTGTTCCTGCTCTCAAGGAGCTTAAAATTTCCCAGTGCAGAAAATATCAAGTTACATTTATTACATTTTGATTGGTAAGTTAGCATGCATGGGATACAATTTGAAAACCAATTCCAGTAATTATTTTTAAGTTCAAAAACGTGTATTTTGGTCCAAAATAAGTTGTTCTGTAAGAGTTCTAGGAAGTCAACTGTCTTACTTAATATGATTTTCATATATCTTTGATGGTGTGACATTTAGTGTTCATTTATAACTAATTAAAATATTTTGTTAAAGATAAAATCTTGACAAGGTATATGAATAGTATACCACTAAAATAGGTATAATTTGAAAAATAATTCTGCATCTCTACTGTTTCTTTGTTTAGTTTCTTCTTAATTTTAATTTTGTAATAAATATAATTTTATAAAATTTATACATGCATTTTATATATAACTGAATATAAACAATAGATTTCCCTTACAATAGATTTCCCTTACAATAGTTTATGTGGATTTGAACATTTCATTCTATCTTTTTAACAACATTTTTCTTTATAAAATAATCTGAGGAATGTGGTATAGCATTTCAAATATTCATGATATTTGCTTGTCTTATGTTTACATATATAAACCTACATTATTATGATTTAATATAGTACCATGACTGGTAATCTACATCAATACACTGATAATAACTGTCATCACATATACATGGCAAAGAAGATTGAAAAAACTATTCTCATTAGATTATTGTTAATTGAGTACGGATTACGTAATCCCTAAAGTAAAGAGTTATAATTTTGTATAATATATACCCTATCTATCAATTGCTAGGTCTTTTAAAAAGTAAATATATCTATATCTATATCTATATCTATATGTGTGTGTATATACATATATATACACATATATACATAAATATATGTTTCCACAAATATTATTTCCACTAAATCCACAAATATTTTTTTGTGTATTACCAGGTAATTGTCTGTGTTTCTATTCATTTGTGATCTAAGACCCACAGTTAACAAGTTTTCATATTTTGAAATTTAAATAAAATTGAGTAAAACTCCTTATCATACATCCTTGAGAATACCAAATTCCCTCCTGCAAGAGCTCTATAAATTTCTAAGGGCTTATATTCCCATAGACCTCGTATCTGCTCTGCATTTTTGCCCTCCCTGATCTGTTGCTTTCAGTTGAGACTAAACTTCTAGTCACTCTATTGTAGTGACTCAACATTTTGAACTCTTTACAAATCATCCACATACATAATATTTGTGTATGGAAAATTTTGTGAAAGTGTTTAGGGGGTAACACAGGAACTTTACAAAGCAGGAATGAAAATAACTCAAAATTATAATTTATCTGGTTTTCATCTGATGATGTAGAAAATTAGAGAGGGCATTGCTCCCACATTGAAGACAACAGCAAGTCACAAAATCTAAAAGTTCATGACTTTTTTTTTTTAACCCATCAGAGGTGTCAATAAAAAACTGCATTGGACAAGTTAAACACGTAAGGAAAATTTTTATACAAGACTACTGTGTAGGAGAGAGTTTGAACTCAATTCTGCTGAAACAAAAGGTGATAATTGACTTTTTAAGTACTGAATTGTGTTAGTAGAAAAGTACTGGGGTATTATGCTGAGCAAAATAAGGCAATCAGAGAAAGACATGTATCATATGACTTCACTGATATGAGGAATTCTTTTTTTTTTTTTTTTGATATGAGGAATTCTTAATCTCAGAAACAAACTGAGGGTTGCTGGAGTGGTGGGGGGTGAGAGGGATGGGGTGTCTGGGTGATAGACATTGGGGAGGGTATGTGCTATGGTGAGCGCTGTGAATTGTGTAAGACTGTTGAATCACAGACCTGTACCTCTGAAACAAATAATACATTATATGTTAAAAAAAGAAGAAGAAGATAGCAGGAAGGGAAAAATGAAGGGGGGAAATCGGAGGGGGAGACGAACCATGAGAGACTATGGACTCTGAGAAACAAACTGAGGGTTCTAGGGGAGGGGGTGGGGGGATGGGTTAGCCTGGTGATGGGTATTAAAGAGGGCACATTCTGCATGGAGCACTGGGTGTTATATGCAAACAATGAATCATGGAACAGTACATTAAAAACTAATGATGTAATATATGGTGATTAACATAACATAATAAAAAAAAGAAAAGTACTGGGCGACATTAAGGGGGAGGTTGGTTAATGTGATTAAGCCATCTGTGTGTGTTAATGGTGCTTATTAATAGAAGCTGGTAGATAGAGGCAATCTTTCTTGAATTATTACACTTCAAAGGGGTGGCTCCCAGATCCTTGAGAATATTCCTGGGTTGAAATGCTGGCAAGAGGCTGGGAGAATATTTGCATCTCAAAGGGGCACAGAAAGAATTTACAACTCCAAGTTTACTGAAGTAAATGCTCTAAGAAAAGGGAATTCAGTGATCTGTAATCAGGAAAAACCTACCTAAAGTTTACTCAAAATAGGAGAAATGTTAAGGTCATCTTATTCAGAAATCATAACACAACCAACTAACCTGAAGTCTAGGGAAAGAAAAGACCCTTGTTGGAAGAAATGCTATGAAAATCTTGCTTCTCTTGGGCAGATGATGCCATTGGACATTGGTAAGGTTCAGCTAAAAGAGTTGGCAATTTGGTTGAGCTTGGATCATCTTATGATGTCAAAAAGTGAGCAATTTCTCAAAACAAAATAAAACCAAAACCAAACCAAAACAAAACAAAACAGTGAGGACATGTTGAAAAGAAATCAGAGCCAATACAAAAGGTGGGGCAATTTTGTCAACAAAACAGGATTAAAATCCATGGACTACAATAAATATCCATGACTCCATAATGATAGAAATAAGTAAGTGAATAAATAAATAATGTGAAAGAAGAGATGGCTCTTCCTTTAGTTCTAATTAATAAATGCAGAAGCAATAAAGAAAATAGAAAATTACTGTCAGGCAAACACCAACATACTACCCGTGGCAAGATTCAGTGATGCACATGAAAAGTAGTAGATAAACATTTGAGAAGAAATAAGATTTGAATAGTCTTAAAGCATTTTCCCCAAAATGTATTAATTATAAAGAAAAAATAATAGTAACTTTACAATGGTTAAAAAGCCAGTAAGCAGCCAACACTTTAGCCAAGTGACAAAGGCCAACATCCCCAGAAATGTTACCTGCTGACATCTTGTACCTCCTGATACGATGGACTGAGGACACATGAATTCTATGGTATCTCCTCTGAAAATACATAACCTTAAAATAATCATGAGAAAAAAACACCAGACAAATCTAAATCAAGGGATATTCTATAAAATACCTGATACTCTTCAAAAGTATCAAGGTGATGAAAAACAAGGAAGGATTTACAGGAGACTAAGAAATGTGACAGCTAAATAGAATGTTGGATCCTGGCTTTAATCATAGAACAAAAAAGAACATTGGTGGAAAAATTGATGAAGTCTATAGTTTAGTTAGTAGTATAATACCAATGTTCATTTCTTAGTTTTGATAAATAGACCTTAGTTATGCAAGATGTCAACATTAGGAGAAAAAAAACATTACGAGAAACTTGGTGAAAACTATAGGGAAAATTCTCTGTACTATAATTAATTTCTCTTAACTAACCACAGCCAGCTAACATGAGACTGGGTCATATATATAATGCATTAGACAAAATGCTACTGATGAAAAATGGCAGTTAGATGCAGAGTAATATGGTATTGGTAAGAAACATCTAAAACCTGGCTCATTATTGTATCCTAATTATTGTTTACCCTCTCTATTGTGGAAATCATTTTAGGATCTATTACTGACAACTCAGGCACTCAACTGGACATTGTTGTGTCCAAATATAACCATAAGTGACCAAGTCCCAGAGAGAAAAGATTTTTCTATTCCAGCTCCCTGAGCACCCACTTCTCCAATTGGTTGACATTAGGAATGGTAGTGAGTCTTTAGAAGAGATTAAATGTACTTTCCAAATGTCACCTTACAGGCTCCAAAAGTGTACCTGGTCCAAATGTTACATAAAACACTGCATAATTATAAACTATTCCCACATGAATAGATCTTCTATTACAATGGTATTAGTTTTAGATCCTCCTGAAGTCTGCAATGTCTTGAAATTTACCAGAAACTGGTAAATGATTTCTAAAATTCTAAATTGCCTATAAAAATGCAGCCATACTTAGAAAGTAAATAAATGTAATTGTCTGTAAGGGTAGTGCCTATAGTAGATGTTTCCTAAATAAAAATTTTTCTAAATATAATTTTTGGAATTAAGAAAAAAAGATCATTCTTAGAAAAAGAATTCCAATTCATCTTGATGGGCTAAATATGTTTTATTTGTATACACAATGCATATTTCTATTTTCCCTAAGCCTCCTTAAGCTAAAGATTAATTTAATAAATCTCCAAGTGAATTCTGAACTGTTTTCCCAGAGACAGGACAATGTATGTAAACTCACTGGAATGTAAATAAAAACTTGAAAAAGAAAAATAAATAAATAAAAATAAAATGTTTCAGAAAATTTGTAAGATGCAAATTTCAAAGGCATGTTTCAGTGTTATGTATCTATCATCCATCTACCTATTTACATGTATTTACTTACTTAATATGATGTATAACAATCCAACTAAGCTTCCTTGGGATCTTATAGGACAGAATACTGGGGCAGTAATTAGGAATTGGTCCCCAGAGGCTAAGACTTCCTGGACATTCCTGACAAGATAAGAATTATCAAGAATTCTTCGAATGGAAAATGATAAAGCTTTCCTTGTGAATTTACAAAGTGAGACGACATGTGAAAAATCAACTCTGAAGAACTTACAAAAGAATTTTTCAAACTAATTTCTCTTTCCAAGATTGAGCCTTATGATATTTCACAAGAACACACACACACACACACACACACACGAGTTTAAAGAGATTTGCCAAAGGAGACTGAAATGAGATATTCACTTCCAAAGTTTGACATTGTATTTTTATTCACTTATTATTAATAAAATGATTATGTTAGGGCGAAATAAATCATTGGAGAAAATAAATGAGAAAGGGGCATATGGATACAGTGGTAGGAAGAGGAAATGTTACCTGATAGAGAAGCACTGAGATAGATTTCTCTCATTCACTCGCTGGCCTACTTTGAACAAGTCATTTTAGACTCATCATGAGTTTTCAGTGTAACATACTGAGAATTGGTGTATGTTGGTATAATTTAACCAGTTATCATCCGGTCATTTTGATCATAGTAATTTTCAAAGTGCAGTTCAACCACACCTGGAATAGATTATAGCGTATTGGCGTTATGAGCTTTGAATAATTTGTCTCCTCATTTATAGCATAACTTTATTGTCTGCATTTTCTTGCTTAATTTTTTTTTTTTAATTTTATGATGAAGAAAAAAAAGGAGAAAACACAGAAGAGTGTTCCCAGAGTCACAGTGTTGGTGTGTTATTCTGACGATTCAAACAGTTCTTAAAGAATTCAAGTTGAAGTGCTAAAAACAGCCAGCTCATTTTTATATATTTAAGCTCATCATAACACTGCCTATAGTATTCACAATTCTCCAAACAAATATCACAAGGCTTGATATATTCTGAAATCTCCTGCTAAATTACCTTGTCAGATCTCAATTAAAGGACTCTTCCCTCCATATCCATTGCAGGCAATTTAATTCCTTTTATGCAGTTCCAAAGAAATTATTTTACATGGGTATTTATGTTAAAATCAGGTACAATTACTGCCTGAGATTCAAAACGTGTATAACATTCCTTTGCTGCCGCACCCATGAAAACACACAGTTACCAGTAACACCTATCCCACATCAGCAGCGCTAACAATCCACTAAGTTTGTATAAATTAAATCCATATGGTCAGAACACATACTGAAACTAAATAAACAAAACAGAATTCTTCTTCTGAATGTGAATTTGGAGAGGCAAACATCTGGATTAGAAAGGCACTTAGCAGAATAGAAGGTTTTTCTGTGTAAAATTCCATTCATGAACCAGAAATGAGACTCTCTGCTCAAGAGCCAGCATCTGACACGTAAGCCTAATTTAGCACTGAGGATATAGATAAAGCTGTGCTTACGGATGAGCACAGATAATAAAATTAAGGCCTCAATGAGTGAAGCTTTCCAAGGTAAAACTCCAGGGTGTTTGGAGGAACCTTTCAGAAAGATATATACCATGTCTACTGCAGCCTCAATACAAACAGCTCACAACGAAAATCTATAGTAATTAGAAACATTTTCAAAGTAAAAGATGAGATAGAATGCTTTTTGCCAAAGGTACTTAAGGAGGGGATTGCACAGGCCTACAAAATTAAAAAAAAAAAGTGAGGGATGAACATATGTTGCAAATTATTCTATTTTACCAAGTAAGGTCATAAAACACACAAACACACCCCCATACACATTCAAAACAAAACAAAACAAAAAGGGTGAGGAGAAAAACTTTAACACAAAAAAACTTACCAGCCACTATCACTATCAATTTTTTTGAAAGAAGAGTATTTTAACATAAAAATAATTAGGAAGGACCCAAAATGTCAAAGGACAAACTTTCCCAAGAAAAAATGGCTGGTACTGTGATTGGTTTCACTTCACCCCTACCCTCTTGCCACACCTCATTGTTTGGCAATCTCTTGAGATGTTTTTGGTTATCACAACTGGGGTGAAGGTGCTATTGGCCTCAACTGGGTAGAAGCCAGAGATGCTGCTAAACATCCTAGAGGATACAGACAGCTCCCGGCAACAAGGAGTTCTCTGATCCAAGATGTCAATAGTACAACGGGACTAATGTTTTGCCCAAGGGTCAGTGGACACTGGCTCAGATTGATCCCCATGTGCCATCCAGATTATGGAGCCAGTAATATTTCTAGAGTAGGCAATCAGACAGACTTGAGTGGAGGCAAAAATGATGATAAATAGGTAACACATTGTAAGCCTGAGGGCACTACATCCTAACTTTGGGGCTTCTACCGTCCTGGCCTTAGGACTTCCAACACCCTGGGGCTGACAGACCAAGAGCCACAGGTGCAGAACACACACTCTCCTCTTCAACCTCTGCTCCAAGGTAACCTATAGCTTCGTTATAAGATGTTTACATTGTGGTTTTGACATCCCCACCACCACCCTCCCCCTCACCCCTGTGGGGGAAGGTGGCCATGACAGTTCCAGCAAGAACCTTGTAGGACCCCAAACTCCTCTTTCCAATGGCAGGAGGAGTCCCTCAGATGATTGGAAACAACTCAGTCAGAGACCACCCTAGCTATGACTCATAACCTACGCAAACATAAAAAGACAAGACACCTCTCACCCCGGGGTAGTTGCCACATTTGGGCCTGCCCGCTCTCCCATCTTGAGATGTACAGTCTTTAATAAACTGCTTTGTGCTTGCTACCTTCCTTCTGGCTGTTTTTATTCAAGTGCAGATCCTCAGGTAAATCTTTCCTGCGGAATTCAAGAACCAAGACCATTCATACAATGCAGATTCTCCCACCGGTAACAGTAGCTGGTGTGTCAGTCTGTCTTTCAACCTGTATTTTACTTTCAGTCATTCTTAATAATAATTTAGCAACAGATCTGCAGTGGTAAAGTTCTACACTATCAATTAGGACCAGACTGAAAAATCAGTCACTAACTGTACTTCTAGTCCTTTGACACAGATTCCATGTGCTTACTGGTTGGTGGAATGAATTTATAACCATGGTTGTCTCTAGATAGTAAAACTGTAGGTAACTATTTTTTTTCCTAAAATTTATTTGTACCATGTGGGTATATAAAATTATGCATAAACTATAAATGGCATAGTGGACTTTTTTTTGTCTGTGTACTTTCATACATATAACTTGTATATTTATAGAATACTGTTTTATACACCAAAGATTTGAAAGTGGTATTTCTATGGTTATCCCTGAATACTACATATATATGTGATTATTTCTACAAATTATATTACAAAAATGGATCATATCATATACACTCTTCTCTTATTTCTTATTTTTCAAACTCAATATAAAGTACTTTGATATTTATACAATATAGCCTCATCACAATTTTAAATCTTTTATTTCATTATATAGACCCAGTATCAACTACTTACAAATTTTCAGATTATCAGGTATTTTCCATTTAGATAGATAGATAGATAGATAGATAGATAGATATAGATAGATATTCATGTTTGTATGTTTATATGCATATATTTATGTGTATTGAGTAGGCAGTGACGGATACTTTTCTATATCTCTGCAAATATGTCTGCAGGAAAAATTCTAGAAGACATAGAGGAAGGACTTTTATAAAGGCTTTCAATGCATAATTTTAAATTTCCCTTCAGAAAGTTTACCCTAATTAATATCCTCCCAAACTGTGTATGTGTCCATTTTCCAAAAAACTTTTCTGACAATAGATGTCAACAATCTTTTATTTTTGCAAATATGTTAAAAGATAGTTTTTCATCACTTTTGATTTTCATTTTTGTCATCTCTGATGAGAGGAAGCAACTACGTACATGTTCATTGTAAATGTGCATGTCTTTTTTGTGACTATCCTCTTCAGGTCCTACACCCATTTTTCTGTTGGTGGGAGATAGCATGGGGGAAGTGGAGTCATTTTTTTCTTAGTGATTAGTGAAAATCTGTTTATATATAAACACTTTGTTATATAAATTGTGATCATTAGCTCTCCAAATTGGTCTTCTAACAATTTTTCAGCCTTGATCTTGTGCTTTGTTTGTTTGGTTTGGTTTATTTTTTTGTTCTCAGGAGTAAAGTTTGCCTGCTTTCTCCTTTGTTTTTCTGTCTTTGGTATCATAGAGAGTCCTTTATTATCACAAGATTACAAAAATAAATATTTACTCTTTCTATCTAGTACAGATTGTGTTAGTCATGTTCTTCAGTTCATTGCACACTATCAGTCCTGATAAATGGAGGGCTCTCCCTACCTCAAGATAATCTCCCTTCCCTCCTTCCTTCTTCCCTCTTTCCCTTTTCTTTCTTTCCTTCCTTCCCTCCTTCTTTCTTTTCCTCCTTCGTTCCTTCTCCTTTTATTTACCATCCCTCATACCTGTTTCTCTATTCCTTCCCCGCAAATTAAAACATATTTTTTTTAACCTACTCAGGTTCACCTTGACTTAGAGGGCTCATACTTAATTCACTGCACAATATATGAGTCCCTTATGAGTATACATTATTGCTTTTTATAAACACTATACTTGAATAAAGCTGACCATGTATTAGGCACCTATTATGTTTCTATCACTGTACTAGATCCTTTACATACATTCTTTCCAATTACAATACTTCAAGGTATGAGTTATCTAAATTGATATATAAGGAATAACAATCTCAGAGAAATAAAATTACTAAAAGTCATCTGGTCATTCTAATAAAAGGAGCCAAGATCACCCCAGGAATGATGACTCTAAAGCCAGGGCCCTTTTGTTTACCCCTTGGTGACTCTTATAAAAAAGGAGTTCTGCATATTTTCAGAAACTATACTCTGGCAATGGAATCCCTGTTCTCCATCACCCCATTTTACATAATTTTAAATTATTATTATTTTTTATTTTTTTTAAAGTAGTTTCCATGCCCAACATGGGGCTTGAACTCATAACCCTGAGATCAAGAGTTGCAAGCTCTACCAACTGAGCCAGCCAGGTGCTCCCTCATTTTATATAATTTTAAGAAATTTTAGCAAAAGTAGTTCTTAACGTTGTCATTTCACAGAATTACACTAACCTAATGCTACACTCATGGCTATACAATTGCAAGCAAATGGATGTGGACACCAGCTGTAATAACAGCCCTGATTCTACTTCCATACAGCTCAATTTCAAATTGAAGTTTCCCGCCATTTTGAATAAGATTTTAAGGTCAAACTTTCGTATCAGTCCTTATCTCACATAAATCTGGCACTTTTGCCAGGAGTATGCAGACCGATTTTATTCAAGCAGTCCCACTGAAAGCCTGGTCTGTAGGAAGGGTGGCTATGTTGTGCAGGGGAAGGGCAGGAGGACAAGCAGGTCCTTGAGGCAGGTACATCTTGGTCAGTCTCAGGTCTGTCACTTCACACTATGTGCTAGTGGGTACTTACATAACCATTGTGCTTCTTTTTCTATATTTTTGAAGTGGGGATAGTAATATATTCCTCAAAGAGTGGTTGTGGAGAAATTTAAAAATTTAAAATGCCTGCAACATATTAAGCATTTGGCAAATAATTCTTATGTTATTGCTGCTGCTTCTATTATTATTATCAACAGCAGAGTAGGCAACAGTGATATGCCAGGGCATACCCAGATATGTCATGGATAAAAGACAGAACTTTTGAAAATAAATTTGGAATTTTTTTAAACTAGGAGCCTATTTTCTTGTCATACTGACTCCTCCATGGAAGGCTGTGCTAATTCCAACTTCCCCAAAAATACACTTCAGATGCCAACTCTGTGATCATGATCTCCCATGTCACATTTGCTTAATTTCAAGTATACAATTCCTTCTTGATTTAATAGGCTATAGAAAATGACATGCTTATTCAAAGCCACATATCTACAACAGAGGACAGAGGGATAGATAGGCAATTTTAGTACAACAGAACATTGGAGGAGTTAAACTGACATTATCAAATTCAATTTTAGTAATTTGGAAAACTTTAAAGTTCCATCAAAAAACCAAAGATCAATACTATTCACAGTTTTTAAAAGAGCTATTAAAAAGGCAGATGTATCTTATTGCTAATTTTAAAGGACTTTATTTTTAAGGTCTCACCCTCAAGTTAATTGAAATGGTAAAGCACTTCATTGCTACCTAGGTTCTTTATTACCTACCTAGGTTCTCTCTTGCACCCTGGATTTTGCTAAAAAAGGGGTTTGGACACCTCATCCCTAGTTAAGCCTATGAGAGAAGAGGGAGACCAAAAATCTATCACTTTTGAATTCAAGGATGGGCTGATTGTAGCTGGAGAGTAGAGGGATAAAAATCTTCTAAATTGTTGCTTTGGAAGGACATAATTTACACTTTTTATAAAATCTCCTGGACTGATGAAGAAAAAATTTCAGTGTCTCCCCTTATCTACACAGCCTGGACAGACAATTGTTGTATATTCTCAAGTCACAGACTTCTAGAACTTACTCAAATTTCCTACTTGTACAATGCACTTGCCTTTATTAGTGTGGAATGTGAATATTTTATTAGCCAGGTTGTAATGTCTTCACATTTCTATTCTATGGACCACATATTCCTTGTATATAAGACCCAGGACCATGAATTATACAAGCAAGTGTTTCCTGGACATTTCTTGGATACAGATGACTCTTAGTTCCCTGGCAATAGTATAGCATTGATTTTTTGTAATATTATGCTTTGTGTGCTTATCTTAATATTCAACACACCCAGTGTCCCCTTATAGCCTGATATTGCTCCTGTTGTAATCTTCTACCCAAGGAAACAACAGAGTTTCTTTTATTTTAAGCTATAGCTTAAAAATGGATCAGTGCAGAAACCTGACTGAAAGGTCACCATCCACAAATTAACCCATGAAAAAAATCCTATGCAAAAGGCTTTACACATAGGAGGAAATTTATTTGCCTTAGCCCATCATATCGGCTCTCCACAAATTGTTCTGGAGCATTTGAAGAGGACTAATCAGGAAAGTGAATGTTGCCAACCTGAGGAACTACAAAAAGGTTATAAATTAATCCATTCACAAATTATGGTGATGATGATGAGAAGGAGGAGGAGGAGGAGGATGGCAATGATAGTAGTATTGGTGGTAATGAGCACCATGATGGTGGTCACTTAAGTTTTATCACTTAACTGTGTGCTGCTTCTTACAAATATTAACTCATAAACTTCACAACAATCCTATGATGTGAGTAGTTCCATTTTAAAAAATAAGCAAACTGAGACATAGGAGTTAAGTCACTTGCCAAATGTCAACAGCTATAAGTGTCAGAATCAGAATTCAAACTTGGGAGTCTGATTCCAAAACTTGCGCTCTCTTTCTTTCAATTATCTTAGAATCAGAAAGATGGAAACATGTCCAGGTATTACTTATTTTTTTTTAAGATTTTTTTTTGGAAGTAAACTCTACACGCAATGTGGGGTTCGAATTTACAACCCCAAGATTAAGAGTCGCATGCTCTACCGACTGAGCCAGCCAGGAGCTCCCAGGTATGCCTTTTTAAAGTGTTTTTTTTCTCTAGGTCCATCCATGTTGTTGCAATTGGCAAGGTTTTATTCTTTTTTATGGCTGAGTAATATTCCATTGTATATATAGACCATATCTTCTTTATTCATTCATCTATAGATGGACACTTAGGTTGTTTCCATATCTTGGCTGTTATAAATAATGCTGCAGTAAATATAGGGGTGCATACAATGCTAAGTGAAGTAAGTCAGTCAGCAAAAGCAAATACCATATTATTTCATTCATGAATGAATGTCTAAGAAAGAAATGAACAAACAAAATAAAAAGAGAGACAAACAAACAAACAAACAAAAAACAGACTCTTAAATACAGAGAACAAATTGATGGTTGCCAGAGGGGAGGTGGGTAGGGTAAGGTGAAATAGATAAAGGGAATTAAGAGTAACCTTATTTTGATGAGCTCTGAGAAATGTATAAAACTGTTGAATCATTATTTTGTACATGAAACTAATAAAACATTAAGTTATATGCATACACTGTATGTATGCTAATTATACTTGAATAAAAATTTAAAAATAAATTAAAAATTTAAAAATATTAAAAAGCCTAATTTCTTACAAGTACATAAACTTTATAGAGCTGATGACTCCACTCTGAGGGAAATTTTTTATGTTATATATCCATTCATATTTACATAGGATTTTAACCAAGCTTTAGACATATATAGTATTACAGCCTATGCAACTCGTTATAAGAAATACAAGTTCACATTTCTAAAAATTAAACATATATTAATCACTCACTGATTAAAAATATGCATATATAGAAACCTGGATTTAGACTGAGGTACTTTCAGTGTACAAGGTAATTTTTAGAATATCAAAGGATTTTTTAAAACAACATTTTATTTTGAGCTCCTTTTTTTACTACCTTAACCATTACTTGATACACATTATCCTTAATAGGAAAAGAAGAAAGCATGTATTTCATATTTTACCAGAGACTAATGACTCAAAATTACTTAATTTATATGTGTTATGTTTTCATCATTACAAGAAATAGAAATTTTTCAATGAGAATAATTCAGAGAATAGGAAAAAAGGGCAGCACTTGGAAGCCAGATGTCCATCATAAACACCTTAAAACTGGACAAGGCAAAGAATCATTTAAACACTTTAGCCTCAGAAAATTTTTCCAAATGACTATCATCTGGGTAATTCTTTACTGAAACATTATTTTCAAAAAATTATAATTATCCCACTAATTTTGTAAGCCAAGTTATTTATTGGTTAGATATGAATGTTATATCTAAAACAACTCCCCTCCCCCAAATTTTCTGTGCATGTTCCTTTTCCCAAAGCACATTTATGGTCAACATCATTCATTCATTTATTCATTCAGTAAATATGTATGGCCTATTTACTGTGTGCCCAATACTATTTTAAGTATGGGAATACATCAAAGGGGAAAAAAACAGATTAAAACTGTTGCCTTCATTGAATTCACTATCCAGTAGATGACTAAACTAACAAATATGTAGTATGTCAGACAGTCAAAGGAAGTACTACAGAGAAAAATAAAAAAGGGAGGTGAAGACATTTATATGTGGATTGGGAATGGTGGTGTAGTTTTTGTGGGTTTTTTGTTTTTTTTTTCTTTTAAGATTTTATTTGTTTATTTGAGAGAGAGAACACAGTGGGCAGGGCAGAGGGAGAGGGACAAGCAGACACCCTGCTGAGCAGGGAGCCCCACATGGGACTCAATCCCAGGACTCTGAGATCATGACCTCAGCTGAAAGCAGATGCCTAACCAACTGAGCCACCCAGGCGCACCTGGTGTTGTAGTTTTAAACAGGGAAATTAGTGGTGACTTTTGAAAAAAGTTAATATTCAAAAAAGCAAGTGTGTTAGAAAAGAGGAGATTTGGGGGGGATGAGGTCTGAAAGTAGGAGGAAATAAGACTTAAAGCTAAAATATCAATTTCTTTGAGAGAAAAAGAAATTGTCACTATGTAACATACAAAACTTCAAAAAAAAAAAACTTCAATGTAAATTTAGAAGGTTATAAAATTGTAATATAAGGCTATGCATCTGAGGTGACTTCCACTCTAGATTATAAACTTCACAGCTGCCTACCTGACATTTTCTTTGGTTGCCTAATAGACTTCTTAGACAAGACATACCTAAAATTAATTTCTGATCTTCTACCATCTCCAATCTGCTCAATTCAGTCTTCCCCATATCAACATAAATGGCAAGTCCCCATTCTCAGTTCTCAAGCCAAAAACCGTGTGTTGTCCTTGACTCCTTTCTCTCTCTCATACTCAATACATAAGTCTTCAGCATACTCAGTTAAGTCACCATCACCATATATGCTTTATCAACAGCTCTCAACTTCTCCATTTCTTAAAACCTTTGGTTCAGCCTCCATGATTTCTCACCTGGGTAATAGAATAGCAATGACTTTCTAAATTCCTGCTTCCTCCTGTACCACTTCTCAGACTATTTTCAACATAGCATTCAGAATGACCCCTTTAAAGTATAAATCATGTCATGTCACTCTCTGGCTCAAAGCCTTCTGATAGTTTCCCATCCTACTCAAAATAACAGCCAAATAGGTTACAATGGTTTATGTTCCCTACAAGATTAGCCCTCCTTTTCAGCTTCAGACTTCCTCTTGCCTCACTAACACTTGCCTCTGAGGCTTTTCTACTTGCTATTTCCTCTGCTGTGAATTCATCGACGAGTAGAAAATATTCTATTTAAAGCTTGGAAGAAGGCTGGTTTCACTAATGAGCAAGTGAATCACACATAAATATCACATTATATCACTTAAATTCGTGCTCCAGTGGCCTTATAAATAACTCCATACATAAATTTTGGGGTTATACAACAGTGTTAAAAAATAGGATATATGCATTTATAAATGCCAAGGTTCTATCCTATAATTAAATAAAAGAATAAAGAGATTTAGCCTTAAATTATAGACATTGAAATTACTGTAAAAAGATATAATACTGGATATACTTTTTTTTTTTTAAAGCTCTATGCCCAATGTGGGGCTTGAACTCAGGACCCTGAGATCAGGAATTTCATGCTCTACTAACTGAGTCAGCCAAGTGTTCCAATACTGGATATACTTACTTTCTCTTCTCATTCTAAAATATATTACCTCAGTGGTGGCAAGAACAATGTATTGGGGAGAACTGTAATAAAATAGTTATCTTTTAAATATTTTTAATCAGAATTTGTATTTGAGATTACTTATTTTTAAAGAAAAATAAGACAATCAAATGAGAACAAAGAAACAAATATACCAGGCATTTAAGATTGGTTACTAGGCATTAATTTTAACTCAGAATTTCCCAGAAACCAAGGCAGGGTGGAAATGTATATATTTCAATATAATTCCATTGTCTGATAAATGTATGTTTAGATATTTGGTAACAATCTTTCCCAGATTGAAATCTCAAGAGGTATTTATTAAAAGAACTCTAATATAAGAATTTTGGGATAAAATAATATGCAGTGTCTTAAACTTTAGTTTGCTCTGATTATTATACACTGACTTCTACAATCGATGTAATGACCTTAAATTTCAATTTGAGTAAAGAATTTGAATTTAAAAAAGGTAACACTGTTCAGGTATGCTACTTCACAATACATAGAGCATGGTGACTTTAGCACGTAAAAATCCAAAAGGAGTAAGTAAACTCCTTTCGATGGCCTCTCAGCAGACGTTCTTGTATCATTAAATCAAAGGGGTTAAGTTCAAAAAAATGTCATGGAAATAAAGGGAGTTGGGCTCATCTTGAAGAACTTTTGTACTGGAGGGAATAAAAAAGACAAAATGTAAACAATTCAAACATGGAAAAGATCACAGACACAGCCTCAGGGATAGCCCTAACTCTCAGGAACACAAGAATCATTTCAACAAATAAAAAGCAGTTTTTGAATTTGTATACTTTATAGAGCCAGGAATAAGGGGGCATTGCAAAGGACTTTGGCAAAAAAATCAGAACAATTAATATTTATAATAGCAGGGACTAGGTAGTAGACAGCCACTGAATATTTCGGAGTAATGATCTAGCAATTTATAGTAAGATTTATCTGGCACAAGTAGGTACAACCGTTGGAAGGAAGAAAGAGCAAGAAAGAAATTAATGCAATTCCCTAGGTTCAATATATTGAGGAACAGCATACTTTTGAGTTAAGATGTCTTACGAAAGGAAGGTTCTCCTCATTGTCTCTCATATACCTATACCAGGCAGTGTGTGACATTCTGTAAACATAGCACTAAATGAGACAAAAACCATGTTCCCTGCTCTAATGAGGTTTAGTGAGGTTTAATGAGTGGAGAAGAAACACGATTATGTAAGAAATTATGCATACACAATGAATGTCATGATATGGGAATCTCTCTGTCCTACATTCAGATCTAGGCCTGAATGTTGGAAGGAAACTACACTTCAATTTGTATTAGTGAAGTCGAGGCTAATCTGGAATCCTAATGATGAGCAGGTATTCTTGGTGAAGAGCAGGATGGCGAGTTGAGGGAATTGTTCACCTCAGAGAGGGATGTGAGGGAGAGCCTGGTGCTTAGAGGAAGGAAGACATATATACAATGAAAAAGGGTTGGAGAGAAAGTATGAAATATGAGGCTGAAGAGAAAAGCAGGAAGCAGAACCTGGTTCTCTTAAAGCATTGAGGGACTGGATTTCATGCTAAGGACAAGGGGAGATACTGAGACCTTGAAGGGATTTTACGCATGGTGATAGAGGATAGATTTGTACTTTCAAAATATCATCTTAAGTTCAAGTGAGAGAATGAAAGTTTACTAAAGGCAGGAGACAATTTAGGAGTCTGCTAAAGAAAATCTAGGTGAGAGATGACAGGACCTGTTCTAAGATAGTGACCAAGATGGACTTAATGTTCTCCTCAGCTTGACTAAATTTTAGACAGGTTTCTTTCTGACTCTAGGTCCCTGATCTTTCTTTTCTTACAGTATATACTTTACAAAACTTGTAATTGTAAAATCTTTCTCTGCCCCTTTAAGATGTAAATATTTCTAGATGTTTCTCAGCAGCTTTCCAAACAAGGACTGTCTTTCTCAAGAACTAAGGAGCTGTCCCTTTAACATGCCATCATCAAGGAACATAGAACCCATACCCCCAGGGTCTGGGGGAGGGCGGGAACTTCTTTAGAGGCACCTTGCTCCAAGTTGTAAAAGTACCTCCTGTCATAAAGATAGAGAAATTTCACTTTTCCTTTGGGCAAAGCCAATTAGCAAAAACAGAAGGCCTATAATCTCCCTCACCCCATCTCTGAAAAATTTTCATCCCTTTGTTCCAGGAGAGTCAAATGCAAAGTTCTGGTCTCTCTCCCTTACTGCAATAGCCTTGAATAAAGTCTTCCTTTCCTGTTTAACTTTGTCCAATGCAACATTTTCTTTGAAGTGATAGTGGAGGTGGTAAAAAAAAAAAAAAATAGAAAAGTTCAGAAAATATTTAGAAGATAGTAAAGTTGGGACATGTTGTATGCCTAGCTGTGGAGGGGAGTAAAAAATTATTCCCAGGTTCAGATGTGTTCCACCAAATGTACAGAAGTGTTATAAGGAATATAGGGGTTAGAGTAGATTTGTAGGGTAAGGCGATGCATTCAGGCTTGGAAACAGCAAGTGCCACAAGAACCTATAAGCCACGCAAAGAGAGGAAACTTACAGGCCTACCAACATAAGTAGTCAGAGCTCACGAGACAGGATGTGGCTACATTCTCTTGTCTATGTAAGACATCTGAAATCTTGGGACTGCATGAGAGTGTTCAGGAAAAATGGGAAGAATTGGAGGACTATAGAGCTTAGATCGGAACTCCAGTGAACCCTAATGCTTGAAAAGTAGATAGAGGAAGAGGAAACCATGAAGCACTAAGAACGATCACCCAGGGGCGCCTGGGTGGCTCAGTTGGTTAAGCGACTGCCTTCGGCTCAGGTCATGATCCTCGAGTCCCAGGATCAAGTCCCACATCAGGCTCCCTGCTCAGCAGGGAGTCTGCTTCTCCCTCTGACCCTCCCCCCTCTCGTGCTCTCTCTCTCTCATTCTCTCTCTCTCAAATAAATAAATAAAATCTTAAAAAAAAAAAAAGAACAATCACCCAGAAAGATAGGAAAGCAGAGTTATTGCCAAGTACACAACAGAAATTAAAGAAACCAATGAAGAGAAAGTGCATTGCCTAGTGTAGCGCTGCTTGAGTAATGTAACTTCATCCAGGCTTATGCAAGTTGCATTTCTGATAGTAACCTAAACCAAATTATATCTTGAAAAAGGTAATGAGGTCATGTCTTACCATATTTTGTATGTAATTCAGTATAAACTGGAGTTACTGAGAGTGTATCCTGATAATAAGTAGGGCCTATTAAAATGTTTCCAATTTTTAAAATAAACTACCCATTCATGGCATTTTTTCTATCATCATGGTGGAGGATATTCAGGTGAGTCAGCATCGTAAAAAAAGCCTCAAGGAGGACGTTCTCCCAATCACCAACATGATGTTAGAGTGTACATGGCTTTTTTTTTTTACCCCAAGAAATATCTCCTGTATTTTAACATTTGACATGCTCCAATTCATTTGCTTCTGTTGACGTTTTGAGGTTGTGTCCAGTAACCTAGGCAACTGTTCTTATTTCTGTCCCAATTTACTTCTATGTATAGAAGTTATATAAACTCAGTGGACTCAAAGATATTCTTTAAGGCAGAGCAGACTTACAAACTATATGCTCTTAAGGGAAGATAATATTAAAGATATGGCAAATCTTAATCATCAAAGACTACATTACAATTTCCTTAATTTTGGATCATCAGTAAATATGACGAATAATATATCTTTAAAAAGGTGGTATAATTTTATCATGCTGAAATATGATCTGACTACAATTGAAATTATAAATTTCTAAGTGTTTTTTTTTTTTTAATGTTTTGTTCACTAAACTGAATTTCAGCATTCAGAGACCACAACTTCAAATACTTTCAAATGAAAATCTGGCCTTTGTCAGTCATGTTAAATGAGTTTCCTCTTTCAGTTCTCATCTACAAGACACCATCATCAAAGTTTAAATTCTGTGAAACAGAATAAAATCTTCTATTTAGTATTTAGACCTATTGCCTTTCAAGCTGTATAGGCAGAAGGAAGAACCACTAGAACATATGTTCTTCTTGGACAGGAGTAGAGAAATAAAAGGACATTTTATTTTATTTTTTATTTTAATTCCAGTATAGTTAACATACAGTGTTATATTACTTTCAGGTGTACAATACAGTGATTCAACAATTCTATACATTACTCAGTGCTCATCATGATGAGTGTACTCTTAATCCCCATTACCTATTTCACCCAAACCCCCACCCACCTCCCCTGTAGTAACCATTAGTTTGTTCTCTATAGTTAAGAGTCTGGTTTTTGTTTTGTTTTTGGTTTGCCTCTTTTTTAATTTTTTCATTTATCTTGTCTCTTCAATTCTACATATGAATGAAATCATATGGTATTTATCTTTCTCTGACTGCCTTATTTCACTTAGCATTATCTCTCTAGATCCATTATTAGGTCCATCCATGTTGTTGCAAATGATAAGATTTCATTCAATACAAGGTGATTTTAAATGACTGCTTGAAAAACTGGTCCTAACATGCATCCTACAAATGTCAGGATGGATGACTTTTTCTTTTTCTTTTTTTTTTTTGAGTATGTACCATAAACTTTGGAAATTAAGCCCTATATAATTTGATGAAGGTAAGTGAAGATTGAGAGAAATAGAAACTAACGGATCACCACAGTACCAACATTCCACAGAGAAGAAAAACTCCCAGGGCAGGGCATTCAATAAAGAAAATACGAACTTGACAATTATTGTGTCAAATTTTCTGTTTTATCCTACTATCAAGAGTTGGTTTTTGTGATCACTATTTCAGTTCTACATTATGTATGTGAATTAGATATACATAAAAGTGCCAGCATCATTAAAAATCACATTAATATCATCTTCCTTCTAACATATTGAAGCAGTTTCTGATAAGTCCTCCTCCTGGTGAAAAAAAAAAAAAAAAAAACCTGCTTCAAAAGACTTTTGGTAATAGAATTTCCAGCATGTCAAAATGTTTAGCACAACAAAACTAAGAAACCAAAGGAGTCTCATACTAGAAGACTGAGATTTTTATTTACAAAGCTTCTTGATCTACTCAAAAGGAAGTCAAAGTATAACAATAACACACAAGTCTACACTTACCACGAAATTCATTTTTTTTAAAAATCAAAATTGATTGAGCACTTATGTGTCAAGAACTGAACTGAAATTTTTCATGTATCTAGTTTAATCTTCAAGAACAACTATAAAATAGATACTATTATTATTATTATCATCACAATTTTACAGATGAGAAAGCAGTTTGAAATGTAAACTAACCTTTCCAGGATCATATGGATAGTAATGGGTGGAACCCAGATTTGAACCAAGGCTTATATGACTCCCAAGTTCATACACTTCTATATTATAAGGCAATGCTAGCAAAGGCGAGTCACTTGCTCACCCATTCCACTCACAAAACTCTCTTTCAATCTATTTTATTGTCTTTTTTTAAAAGTAAGTTCAATGCCCAGCATGGGGCCCAACATGGGGCTTGAACTCACAAGTCTTGGATCAAGTCAGATATTTCACAGACTGAACCACCCAGGTGCCCCATATTTTCTTAAGTCTTTCTAAAACTCCAGATAGGCATGAGAAACGTACTTTTAGCCACCACCCTGCTGATGCTATTTATCCCCTACTGCAGATAATAAATGAGGGGGGAAATCTAGAAATTAGAATGCTCCTTCTATTGAAATATCACAGAGGCCAATGTGATAAGAGACTGAGGAGTAACTGCCTCTCTTTTCTGGATTCTGTGCTTGGAGACCCAGGATTGTTGTCCTACAAGGTCTGCCACTATCTGACTCTATCTGATTAATATTCCATTTCATCAAGGTGAAGTGATCCACCAGGGAAAGACTGACAAGGTCTGGGCATCACTATGTAGTTTCTAAATGGTAACCAACAAAATGGTTTTGTTATTGATGTGAGATTATACCATTGAGACATTTCAAAACTTGTGAGGCTTAAGCAGATCTGATACTTATGGTTTATGGTCTTCAGGAATCATTTTCTAGGAGAGAAATGATAATACCAACTCCATAATACTGGCTGTAACAATAGGAGGGCAATGAGATCTTAAGGGATGGTGAGATTCTACCCAATTTACAAGTGTGCTACACTGCACAGAGTGTGGTTCGTGCCGGAAGACCTGGGATTTGGTTCCAGTCTACATGATTTGCATATACTACTGAAATTCTTTGAGTTAAATTCCCTAATTAGTAAAATCAAGGGAAAAAGAAAAACTCCAGGGCTTTTGTTATGTAAGACACCAATTTGGAAATATTCTGTAAGATATAAAGTGTTAAATGATAACTGGCCCTGTTCTGTTTAAATAGAAAATATGAGTTAGCATGTATTTAGTATAATCTTTTAGAAAGCTTCTAGGACTTACCAAAAAGTCTTATTATCAGTAGGTTTAGAAATTTGATGATCTTAACAGGAGTCTATTTTCATGTCTCTTTCGAATTTGAGTTTTTAAGATAAAAGATTTCTATTTTATCCTTGCTAAGAGCATGAACAGAATAAACAATGAGATCTCTAAAGAATGTTCTGTAAACCTATAGCAAAATCATACTCCTGTATCACTGTGGAATGCCTGATTATTGGATATAACCACAGTATTGGTCCAGTGAGTATTCGTGTTTAATAATTAAGATAATCACTAATTTCCACTGCTGTCCCTCTGCTACTTCATAAGGCATGCACTGTTGGTCTTTTAGTATTTCGCTCTCATTGACCATGGACTCTAAATCATTACTTGTTGGTTATAGACCTTTACAATGCCCAGTGGTATTTGCCACTGATGACAGCAATAACAGATGATGTTAAGCCAAAGCTACTAGGAGTGAAATGCAGAAAGTAAAATGAAAATAAATAACTGTCACTCCATTACTAAACAGTGCCTGAAATTGGTTCTACTGCATGTTCCATATAGCAGAGTCTGCATAAGCCAAGAACCAAAAAGGCATTTAGCAGTAAACAAAAAGGAACCCAAACACATGTCTTATTCAGTGACCAGAAATTCCTCATTGGGCATGGCATGAGTATTCAAAAAATTCTCAACAGAATCCACTTCAAAATATTATGGTATCTTCTCAACCCGATGGTATCTGGGAAATGTGTCAAAAGGTATACTCAGTCCAATGGATGCAAACTTCAGGAATGCTGGATAGAATACAGAGATAAAGTCTCAAATGGATAGGAGACTGAACATAGAAAGATAAGCATAGAGGTATAATTACAGAGAATATGGGGTCTGTTAGGAGTGCCAGATGTCTGAGAGAGATCATAAAACCTGCCTAAACATGATCATTTTGCTCAGGTGGTTTGGGTGGGGGACAGTTTGAGCTGGTCTACCACGAGCGCAGAATCTGTAGGAATAAACTCACAAATCAGATTTTTTTTATTTTTTATTAACATATAATGTATTATTTGTTTCAGGAGTACAGGTCTGTGATTCATCAGTCTTACACAATTCACAGTGCTCACCATAGCACATACCCTCCCCAATGTCCATCACCCAGCCACCCTATCCCTCCCACCCCCTTCCACTCCAGCAACCCTCAGTTTGTTTCCTGAGATTAAGAGACTCTTATGGTTTGTCTCTCTCTGGTTTCATCTTGTTTCATTTTTCCCTCCCTTCCCCTATGATCTTCTGTCTTGTTTCTCAAATTCCTCATATCAGTGAGTTCTCTGATTGACTTATTTCGCTTAGCATAATACCCTCTAGTTCCATCCACGTCATTGCAAATGGCAAGATTTCATTTTTTGATGGCTGCATAATATTCCATTGTATATATATATACTACCTCTTCTTTATCCATTCATCTGTTGATGGACATCTTGGCTCTTTCCATAGTTTGACTATTGTGGACATTGCTGCTAGAAACATTGGGGTGCACATACCCCTTCGGATCACTACATTTGTATCTTTGGGGTAAATACCCAGTAGTGCAATTGCTGGGTCATACAGTAGCTCTGTTTTCAACTTTTTGAGGAACCTCTGTGCTGTTTTCCAGAGTGGCTGCACCAGCTTGCATTCCCACCAACAGTGTAGGAGGGTTCCCCTTTCTCCGCATCCCTGCCAACATCTGTCGTTTCCTCACTTGTTAATTTTAGCCATTCTGACTGATGTGAGGTGGTATCTCATTGAGGTTTTGATTTGTATTTCCCTAATGCCGAGTAATATTGAGCACTTTTTCATGTGTCTATTGGCCATTTGGATATCTTCTTTGCAGAAATGTCTGTTCATGTCTTCTACCCATGTCTTGATTGGATTATTTGTTCTCTGGGTGTTGAGTTTGCTAAGTTCTTTATAGATTTTGGATACTAGCCCTTTATCTGATATATCATTTGCAAATATCTTCTCACATTCTGTCGGTTGTCTTTTGGTTTTGTTGATACAAATCAGATTTTCAATAAGAGGTTGTTATTTGAGTTAAACTGTCCATGCTTTACGATAATCATTATTTAAATTTTAAAAGAAAATTTGTATCCTTCCTCCAGTTCTCAGACCAGCATCCTTTCATTCCATTGATGGTGAATCAAGTTTATTGTGGTGGTGGTGGTGGTTTGTTTCCTTCTTAGTAAAAGATTCATTCCACTAACTCTATGTTTTAAGTGAGTTGATGTGGTAATCACCAAAGTTCTTTGTCTGAAAACATAACCCACTTACTAGACAAGTTATATAAATCTGCGCCTCAGTGATCTTATTAGTAAAACTGGGATAATGTATCAATATAGCAAAGTTAATGTGATAATTCAGTAGTTTATATACTGTGACTATCTTTTCTTGTTTTCCCTCAAAAGCAGAGCATAAGAATGGAAGGTAGCTGATTCTGGGATGAAATCTTGGGGAACTGAACCAGGAGCCTGGGAAAAATGGATCAGGGAAAAAAAAAAGGAGAGCAAATCCAAAGGTATATTATCAAGCTGTTCACCGTGGTGGGAGGTGTGGCTTGATCCCCCTGGGAATCTTTGAAGACCTATGGAAAATGCAAAATGGCCCATCCAGGGAATATAAGAGTATTCATCAAGGTTGCTCTGTGGAGTGTTAATGCTTCACATAAGATTGTGTATGTATTAGGATATCTGAACAGCTTCCTGGGGAATTCCACAGAGCAATTTCAGAAAAGCCTCAAGGCAGGAAGTGAAGAAAATCTAAACTACTTGGAATTTATGCAGAGAGATTTACTAGAGCAGAGAGTGGCCAGGTTGAATATAACGTTGCTTCCAGTAGATTTGATGGTAAGGGATCTATCTTGCCACGAGACAGTAGTGAGGGTATTGCCCAGGTGCATTCCAAATGAACTGGCCTGTCAGGGAGCTGTGCACAGTGGAACACAAATCCAGAATACAGAGCAGCTCCAGGGTGATTTCTACATGGTTAGAAACAGTGGCTTCTATGAAAGATTCTTAGGATCCAGGACCATGGAGATCATCAACTTCTTAACCTACAATAGTCAGGTTGCCATCTAGCTGGCCTGTAACCCCAGCCAAGAACAAAAACACAAATCAAAATAGTAGTAATAAGCTTATTTTCTTAGCATATAAATTTTAACGTTTATAAAACACTTTCATTTGCATTATCTTCTTTGAAGTTATCAATAATGCTGTAAGAAGGTATGATATTATTTTTCTCATTTTCAGATAAAGAAACTTGAAGTTTCTAAGTCTTACGGTCTTAACCAAGGCTTCATTGTCTACATGTGATGATCCAGAATGAGAACTATGGCATGTTTATCCTAATCCCAGCATCTTTCTAAGGTACATTTACTTTAACAAAATTTCCTCCTATCAGTTACTTTGTAAATCCTGACAACTACCCTCCACCTCCATGGCTCAGCCGCAGCTGAAGTGAATCACTCACTCACTTACCTGAAAGCATAAGCAAACTATGCCATTAGCAAAACTTATTTCCCATTCCATTGCCATTTGGAAAAATTGAGCTCTTACCAAAGATGCATACTAGATTGGAAGGAAACTTCTTTCAGATGTTGGGTGCCCCCAGACAGTTCCCAACATGAACTGGCTTCTAGAGGGCTGGCAATTAACCCAAATAATCAGCAAGGAATGGAAACTCAAGAAAACCACCATTTCTAATAAAACACAGGTGTTACGACTAATATATGTCAGTTCTAAGTAATCTGAACATTTGAACACATGGAACTCTCTTAAATTTATCTTTTCCTATCCATCTCCAAATGTAATGTCACTGAATTTAACTAATTAATAGCAGTAATAATGGTGATGATAATTATACTATCCCTACGACAACTACAAATAATAACTCATGATTATTGAGAACTTACTAGGAGCTAAGCAGTGTGTTGAGTGCTCTACTATAGTTAGCTGAGTTATTCCCACAATAATCCACATATAGAGAGTACTCGTAGTATCCTCACTTTACAAATCAGGGAACCAAGTAAGAGAAAGGCTGAGTGAGTTTCCCAGGTGACACAGTAAGGAAATGGCTAATTCAGATGTGTTCTGGGGCAGTCTTAGCTGCCATGTTATACTGCCTGGCTTTCAGACCCAAGTTCTGTAGTCTGGTCTGCAGTTGCAAGCTATCATTGGCTAGGAAACCAAACTTTCACAGATTCCCAAGCACTGGGTATAAGGGTATAAGTAAAGTGAAATACAATACCTCAGAGTAATTCAGAAGTTGGTTAGCATCTTCAGAGGGGTGTGTGTGTGTGTGTGTGTGTGTGTGTGTGTGTGTGTGCGTGTGTGTGTTGAAGGTAAGAAGAGAAGGCGGCATTGCAGAAAGGAAGAAAAGTATAGGGGTAGTTTCTCAGAAATATTATTTTTTCTAGAATTTCAGAGTATATTTATAACTTCTTGTTTTCTCTTTTCTACTTTAAACAAATGTGTACACATTTCAAATCCATGTTTCCATGACTGCTATAAAGATCAAAATTGGCATGTAGTGATTTGCTACCTGACCAGAAATGGTCTCACTGTTTTCAAGATCAAGGACGTTTTCAAGGTCAAGGAAGTAATTCCCCTCATGCTGTGGCCCCTGCATTCTGAAGCTCTTCTTCCTGGGCTTTTGCAAAACCATCTCCAGATCCTGGAGTCCCACCTGTGAGAGGCTGTCTGATTGACAAGAAGAGGGCACAGCCTACAGCTCTCCTCCCAGGGAGGTGACTTACCCGGTCAGTTTTCCCTTCAGTCTGAATGCTGGTGTGACTGCGCACCTCATGTTCCTCCTCCAAGTCAGAAACATCCTCCAGTTCCTCCGGGGTCTATAAAAAGAAAGCAAAGCATTGCTGGTGAGAATGCAAAATGGAAAAAAGTCTGGCAGTACTTCAAGAAGAAAACACAGAGTTACCAATATGACCCAGAAATCCTACTCCTAGGTATATACCCAAGAGAAATGAAAATAAGTGTCCACACAAAAACTTGTAAAAAGAAATATTCATAGCTGCACCAATCATAATAGCCAAAAAGTGGAAACAACTCAAACATACATCTACTGAGGAATAAACAAAATTCTATAGAATAGAATATTATTTGGCTATAAAAAGAAACGGAGTACTGATACATGCTGTGACATAGATGAACCTTGAAGATGTTATGATAAGTGAAAGAAGTCAATCACAAAAGACCACATGTTGTGTGATTCCATTTGTATGAAATGTCTAGAATAGGCAAGTCTGTAGAGACAGAAATTTGATTAGTGGTTCTTAAAGGAGGGGGAAGGAGGCAGTGGGCAATGACTGCTATGGGTATGCAGTCTCTCTTTGGGATGCTCACAATGTCCTAGAATTAGATAGTGGTGATGATCACATGATCATGTGCCTATACTAAATAACCCCGTTTTATACTTTAAAATGGTGAATGTTAGGGTATATGAATTATATTCCAATAAATTTTGCAAGAAAAAGAAAGCAAAATATTCAGGAGGAAGTTTTTTGGGGGTGAATAGCGATTTGGCTATCCCTATGTGCTCATCACAAACCAAGGTGTTTGCGTGTGATAAATAGATGGGATAATTCTAATTAAAACTGTATGACATGATAATGGCACCAAAAATTACTAAGAATTTAAATTTTCTAGGAAATTAAATAATAAATATTTTAACTTCAGTGTCTAAATAGCTAACCTACTTCCGTTTCTTTTTTTCAGTTTCAGCTTAAACATCTTGTAATCTGGGTGGTGTCTGGCTCAGGAAGAGCTGGACGGGGTTGGATTCCTCCGCCAAGCTTTCCCTGACCTCTCCATTTCCACTGTCCTGATGTTCACCAGACTTGACTGCAGCGTTGTTGCTGAATCAAGCAGCCAGTCCTTGTTTACCCTGTGATGTAAGGACTGGGTCTGCCCTGCTTACTGTCGTATCACTACAATGAAGTACATCCATACTTTTGAATGGATGAAGCAAAATTATCAGTGATAGCTGAAAAGAACACTGGATATGAGCAAAACAAAACATATCAATGGCAACAGCAAACACTTGTCCTCACTGTACCTCTACTGTGCTTCCATCTTCTGTATTTCAAATTTTTTTTGTTTTATGCTGTAGTAGCTAATCTTAATCTTCATCTAATCTTAAGTATCTAATCTAATCTCACTTAATCTCTTCTCCTTAATCTCAATGGGGCAATAATGTAAAGATAGCTGTCATTATTGCAAATCCAAGTAAAAGTACTTAACAAGAATTAATTTGATATTTGTTTTCATTTAAATTATGTATGATTCATGTAATACAGAGCCTAGGTAAGAAATCCAGAAATCAAACAGGTTTCATGAAAAGCAAAGAACTGTGAAGTGGGAGATCTCTTCTCTACACCCGGCTGTTAAAAACTGGGCAAGGGCCGGGGTTGCCTCCTCAGTCGGGCCCTGGTTTCCCTTAAACCTTGTTCTGCACACAGGCCCTTTGTTTATTTTCAGAGCTGTGGAGAGTTTACCTTCCCTTGGGACCACTCCAGAGATGGGAACTTGCCATAATTAGCTCACACTGTGGAGCAAAACTACCTATTTCCTACCACTAACGGCCTCAGATTCGTTCCCATCTCATGGATCTTTAACCAGCATTTTCTTTGCTTTCTAACCCTTGCCCTGAGCATCACTCAACCCTCCATTTATGTCAACCGACTCCTATTGGATATTAATAGTCCCCCTCTTGCCAAGGTCTCTGATATGTTTGAGTAACTGTTGTGTATTTTTATCTCTACATGCAGCCCCTCTTTGCAGCGACTACGTGCAGCTAGGCTCACAGGGCAATTTATTCTTTTTCCTTAGGTATTAATAACATGAGTTCACCACTGTGGAATTTCTACACAATCACATGTTTTATTATTAGCCATTTTTGTGTATTCTTCCCACAGTATTCTTGAGAAAGAATCTTTGCAATTTCTTTCCTTGATACATCACCAGCCCCTGAAACTGCTGAATAAATTCAGTTATCAAATTTCTTTTCTTGGGTCCTGTTGTTTTGCAATGGACGGCTGCCTGGTGCCCCTACTGTGATCTGTTCCTTATAAATGTCTACTGTTAATTACTTGGATTATACTCTACCATGAAGTGACATATAACTTCATCATTGATTCCAGTATTTTATTCAACTCAAAATAAAGTGATTTAACAGAAACTGAGAACAACTGCTGCTGTCAGAAGTCACAAGTACCATTTTTGTTGGTGATACTGCAGGAAGAGATAAGCCTACCATTTACGCCCACGTCCTTCAGTGCTCTTTTTTTTTTTTTTTTTTTTTTTTTGTCTTTAACATAAGACTGACCTCTTCTTTTCAGGAACAAAATCAGTGGGGGAGTGTTCAAAACATTTGCTGGCAGCATTTTGCATTCTGTAAGGCAAGCAGTTGGCTGGTATTGCAAAAATAAAAAGTTGAATATACAATGTTATTGTTTAAGTGGAAACTAAGAAAGAAATAGGAGTACTCTAATCACTTTTGAGGTGACATTAACTCCTTCAGGGCTGAAGACAAATAATAATAGAGCAAACACTGTGACATGGGGGAGGAAGGCGGGGCTACGCTATATTATACACAGCTTGCTTCTATGCATCCAGTAACTTTGGAAGGTGCAAACATCTGGAAGGTGTATGTTTGTGTGTGTGTGTGTGTGTTTAATCAATTTTCATTCTAGGGGAGGGGAGACCAACTGTCTTAGAGCAGTGTCATGTAATGGAAAGACCCAATAATGTTGAGTAATACAGACCTAAATTTGAATTCTGGCCCTCCGATTAGTGATTGTGGGGCTTTGGCATTTTGTGTACCATTTTAAATATTGGTTTCCTCAGAACAAGGTTTGTTTTTGTGTTTGTTTTTTATTATGTTCAGTGAGTCACTGTATAGTACATCATTAGTTTTTGATGTAGTGTTCAATGATTCAGTAGATACGTATAACACCCAGTGCTTATCACAGCATATGCCCTCCTTAATACCCATCACACTGTTACCCCCTCTCCCCACCCCCTCCCATCTGAAACCCTCAGTTTGTTTCCCCAGGGTCCATGAGAACAAAGTTTTAGATAATAATAACTAATCCTGAAGCTTGTGGTGAGGCTCAATTGTACTAAGATGCTTTAAGTAGGAATTGCTTAGCCCATGGATAGCTGGAATGCAGGAAAAGTTTGCTTCTATTGCTTTTTTTCCTCTTCCTCCACTATTCTATCTCCCATCCGATCAAAACCCTTTATACTTTTGGATAAAACATTTGTAGCAATTTGGATACCTCCATTTTACTCCAAATTTGTTATTCTGGATTGATCTGATACTTACTAGCTCCTTCTAGTTACATTCAACCCGTTTTGAGTATCTGTTGTGCTATGCTACACAGGGTTTAATATAATTCCACACATACTGCTTTCTCCTAAAGTCCAAGTAAAGATCTTTTTTGATCTGATTTTACTCATTGCATAAGAGTAAAATTATCCCTTAAGCTCATCCCAGCAAAGACTCACTCTCACATAGATTCTCAGTGATGATGGAAATGACTTCCCCTCTCTGAGCTGGGTTGTCTCTAAAGCAAACCAAGAGGAAGATATCCTCCCCCCAGCCCCTGCCCTGGAAAGAGTGTTAATAAACTCAGTCATTACTCATTTATTTCTCATATCAGAATTCAGGAAAACTATTTCATGTCTTTTTATTTTAACTCTTGTTGTGAAGCCTTTCTTAGGCAGCTCAAAGTGATTTGAAATTAGCTTAGTTTCCTCACTGGTAAAATGGCAAAAATATTACCTAATTCTTAGGGTCATTGTGAGGATAAAATAAGATGATGAACTGGAACATTATTCAGTGACTAGAAAGTATTGAAGTTTAACACTGTTTATGATTATTATAAATTATTATTATTAATTTTATTACAAGGCCCCACTTTACGCAAAAGAGGCCAGAAAAGATAGAACTTGGAAATATTCAGGTTGAGGTTTTCATATAGAAACTGAAGCTGCAATAAACTATAGTGGTACATTAAACTTCAGGGTCACAATAAATTGGTGGTTTTAATGTATATATATACTTACTGATATAGAAATGACTGCATTTATATATCTTTTTTCCCAAGGCACTTAATGCTCTCTATGGACCTTATCTCATTAATTCTTTCAGCATTCCTAGTGAGACCGTATGCAGTATTATTATACATAAAAATTCACTAGCACAGACTTTGTAAATGTTTAACATTAAAATCTGTAAATAAGAAACTTGTGGTCATCGAAGAGAAAAAAAAGAAGGAAAGGAAAAGAGGAAAGAAGAGAAAGAAGAAAAAAAACAGAAAAAAAATAGAAGACAAAAGGTAGTCTAGGAATAGGAGTCATGCTTGACATTTTCCTCTCAAATTCAGGTTGAATTCTAAATCCTAAATGTGAGTTAGTCATAAATCATATTTCTCTGACTATCCACTGCTGTCTCACTAATATCGAGTAACTGCTCCAGAGGTATCAGGAACAGTCTGACACTCAGGGAAGCTGTTAGGAAGGGGGCTACAGGGAGTCTTCTTCCAAAGCAGGTAGTGGGAATAGCATGCTCAGTCAGGTCCTCCTAGCTGATCTGACAACACACAATGATTTTGGAATGTCAAAGTGAAGACCCTGGAATTAAAATACATTTTATAAGAGGACTAGATATATTAATACATAATTTCAAATTATAGAAAACTAAGAAATGCCTTTTTTGCTGAAAACCCTTACACAGGCACCTTTTCTACTCCTCAAACATGTCCCACTCATCTGCTCATTCCACATCAGGCTCTTCGGCTCTTTGTATCTACTGCTCTCTTGCCTGACATGGCTGGATCCTCCTCCCCATGGGAGCCCAGATGGGCTATCTTCAGCCCTATCCAGTCATCTCTGGTTGGTCTATCTGAAAGAAAGCCCTTCCCCTACTTCATTTATTTATTACATTACCCTGTATTTCTTTCTTTAGCTCTCTCGTTTGATCATAACCTGAAATTATATTTTTCTTTTCTTGTTCTTTTTTCTTTTTTTGAGAGGAAGTATGTTTTGGTCTTTTCCCATTAGAACATAAATTCCATGAGAATAAGGATGTTGTCTGTCTTGTTTACCACTCTGAGCACCTTGAAACAAAATACACTATATGCTCAATAAAAATATCCTAACTGAATAAAGGGATAAATGATTTAATGACTAACAAGCTTTGGTATCAATGTCAAAAGAATGTCAAGGAACATTTTTAAGCTATAGAGTAATGTTTAGTCTTTTCCCTTCTGCCTTCAGTAAGTGTTGATTTAATGATTCTTGGCTTAAGGGAAAGTTTGAGGCAAAGATTCCTGTATTTCATTTTTTAAAAATAAAGACTATGGAAATTAGAAATAATAGATTTTGTGTAGAGAGAGAGATCTTCCATGAGCTCAAAATTCTCAGATTTGGAAGACTAGGAAGATGTCTACATATCCCATTAAAAGTTCAGAATGGATGTAAAAAAACTTCAGAGAAAACACCATCTTCTAAACTCAGACCAGAGTTTCATGTCTTCCCATAAAGTATCATGGAAACAGCAAGTAGTAAACCTGAAGGAGCTACATGGGCTAGGACAATGGGTATCTCATTGGTAACCAATTTGGGAAAATGACAAGTAATTGATGGGTCTTTCTGATGTCTTGATATAGTCTAAGCCTCTAGAAAAGAGTCTCCCAAACTTGGCACTATGGACATCTTGCTCTAAATAATTCTGGTTGCAAGAGACTATCTTGCATATTGTGGGATGTTTAGCACTAACCCTAGCCTCTACCCACTACATGCAGTAGGAAGCCTCCCAAGTTGTAACAATCAAAAGTATCTGCAGACATTTCCAAATGTCGCTCCGCCCCCGCCATGGGGAGGGGGGAGGAATCACCCCTGTTTGAGACCTACTGATCTAGAATTTTGGTTCACCTGGTCCAACACAAGTGATAGAGGTAAAGGGAAGTTCCAATGACTATGTTTAAATTCCCATGAGCAAAGGTAAAACCAGGTTAACTTAGAGAATATACAAATAAAAAGTCATTTTTTTCTTCTACATCTGAGTTTGTAGACTGAAATTCATACCCCACATAGCACCATTATGGTTACCAGACAGAAGAGGGCACTGTTTATTCATTTTAGTCCCAACCAAACACCTGCCAGACTATCTCAGGAGATTTATGAAAATAAAATTACGAACTTGGTCGCCGTTATACTGTCGGCATTTAATGACCTGCTTTCATTCTGTGGTACTTCTTTCAACTTTTATTAGTAATGAAGAAATGATTACCTAAAGATATGCAGTGATAGTCCAAGTTTGCTTGATCAGTATTAAAGAGGTTAAAAAAATCAAATTAAGTCATCTCAACTAACATATTTGAGTGTCTATTTTTTTATGCATAGAAACAGGCTATTATTCTAGATTCTGGGGATCTTGAGCAAATAAAATATAATCCTTGCCCTCAAGAGAGATAAAGGGTAAGGATATTAAATGGAAATAAAAGATACTCCCTAGAGTTACATGGTTTGAGACTGAGATTGAATAGTAAGACATAGAGAAATTTCCTTAAAAATGTCAGGCAGAAGAGGGGAAGGAGTGTAAAGTACCTCAGGTTAACCTGGGAAGACATTTCTTGTATTATCAGAAAGCTGCTGGGGTTGTGCTATTGTGGTAGATTAATGAACTTGAAGTTGGGATACCTGGGTTTTCATTCTAACTTTGTCACCAATTAGTTGTATGTTGTTGGACAAATGTCATAATTTTTCTATGCTTCAATTTTCCCATCTTTAAAATCAGGATGGGAAGTAGGTAAAACTTGATACTTTCTGTAAGTCCCTCAAATTTTAAGATTTTATGAGTTCATGCTTAAACTGAAAAAATAACATTAATGTGGATGAAATGTTTCCTCAGTACTAGGAAACCTCAATACTAGAAGAGATCTGGTAAATCCATTGATTCCAGTTGAACCAAATTCACTCCAATTCATCATACCAGTCTCCTGAATACATGTATCTGCTCACTCACACAAGGAATGAGAAGGCATCTAGTATTATTTTTTTTTTTTTAAGATTTTTTATTTATTTATCTGACAGAGAGAGACACAGCGAGAGAGAGAACACAAGCAGGGGGAGTGGGAGAGGGAGAAGCAGGCTTTCCACTGAGCAGGGAGCCCGATGCGGGGCTCGATCCCAGGACCCTGGGATCATGACCTGAGCCGAAGGCAGACGCTTAACGACTGAGCCACCCAGGCGCCCCAGGCATCTAGTATTATTATGTTTTATAACTCCAGTGCCTAACAAAATCCTGGCAAAAAGTAGGTACACAATAAATATGGTTTTTAGTGAATTTATACAAGGAAGAAAATAAATAGAGGAGGAAATAGAGAATGATGTAAATAAAGACATATATCTCTATTTGTCATGATAGATCATTGGTAGATTTTCTTCTTATAATCATTCAAAAAACAATTCAAAATGGCCTCCAGGTACCATTATCATCCCTCTATGTTTCATAAGCCATTTCTTCTTTCCCAATATGCTAAGAATATAACACCATATAAATTATTCCATATGGTGAAACTAAGAAGCCTGGGTGAGTATTATATCCCTTAAAGGCTACAATAATTGAAATATAGTTTGACAAAGCTAAGTTGCAGAATATAAAAAAAATATACACTAAAGTAAGAGGAAAGAATACATCTACAATGTATAAGAGGATATAATTTAACATGTAGTCAAATAGGACAACCTGGGCAGATAAATCCTGAACGTGTAGAATATTGCTGACAGAGGAGACACAATCTTAGTTGTTCATGTATTTTCTATGAAATAAGTTTCTCTGTTAGTTTGTTACTTAAAAACCAATCCAGGCCAGCAAACATCAAAGAGTGGATCATATAAAAGGCCTTATGGTTGAGCCTGGCTTATGATGATTATCATAAGGGGTGATCATTACAATCACTTAAGTTTATATAAAGCCTTTCTAAGGACTCAAGTAATGATAGAATCACACAGGGTAAAGCATATTTTAGCCTTAATCCTTTTTTCTATCAGGAAGCTTGTGGCAGTCATGCCTCTGTTCCAAAGACACCAATGAGGCTAATAATAGTAGAAAAGCACACAGCAAATCAGCAAGAGGGTCATAAATGAAAGTGGCATCATCAATATCGTGGTATTTATTCAACCACCAAATGAGCTGGTGATCCAGCTCTAATTCCCAGGACTGCATATCTAATTCAAGGAAACTGTCATAAGAAGTATTCCAGTTTGATGTTTAAATGAAGATATGAAAAACTAATGAAGCCATGAAGAATAGGGTTTGAATGAAAGCATATTTTTGGAAAGTTCAAGTATGAGAAACATCCTGGTTCAGATCAGGATCCTTGACATTCTTCTTTTTGGGAACAGAAAGGTGAGGTAATCGTTTTTAATCAAGGTCTTAATATTCATTAACAGCACTCTGCTGGGTTATTCCACCTTCCTTTTCTCATTCAATCTTAACAATAAATCTGAAGAGGCAAATGTTACCATTTTAATACCATAGTTGAGGAAACTGAGCCCTGGAGTTAACAAAACCTATCCAATATTGCACAGTTAATAAACAGCTACCTCAAAGTAGGTCCTGTGCTTGTTTTATGAGCCAGCATGGTAGACACAAATGCATGGTAAATGTGGGAACTGAGTAGTTAAAATTTACAAGTCTAGGGGCACCTGGGTGGCTCAGTTGGTTAGGTGACTGCCTTCAGCTCAGGTCATGATCCCAGGGTCCTGGGATCGAGCCCTGCATCGGGCTCTCTGCTCGGCGGGACGCCTGCTTCTCCCTCTCCCACTCCCCCTGCTTGTGTTCCCTCTCTCGCTGTCTCTCTCTGTGTCAAATAAATAAATAAAATCTTTAAAAAAAAAAAATTACAAGTCTAGAAAATAAGTTTCAAACAGCACGAGTATACTGCTTATAGAGCAAGGCAGGCCAGGTATTTAGGGATTGTGATCAGCAGCACACCAGTAGATCGGTCCTTAATCTCCTCTTCCCCCTGCTGGATATAATTTCTAGACCTCAGTAAACTTGGCATCTGGAGCAAATAGATGATTCAGCCTTTCTTCATTGCGCCACTGTCACCTACCTTGAACCATACATTGTTTTTAGAAACTCAACTGAAAGAAATACTGCTTATTTCTCAGGATGGCACCCTGGCTTCAAGTTATACCAAACTTGAGATGAATTCAATTTTGGTCCCTAGCATGAGCAAAAGTGTGCCAATAAATTTGAAAGAAAAAAAAAAATGCTCCTGAGTCATTCTTTTTTTTTCTTCTTTTTTTCAAGTTCTATATGAATTACAGATCAGCAAAACGATTAAATGTGTTCTGGACAGAGCTGTGAGGTTCTATTCAATTTCCAAATTATGAGCAGAAAACGTAAGGTAAGTATCTTGCCAAAGTTCCTACACTGAGGCTAGAACTGTGGTGGAGCATATTATAAAGACTGAGAATCTGGTTCTAAGTCAAATGCTCCCTTTAATAGCTTGTGACCTTGAACAGATACTTTACTTGATGAGAACTCAACTTCTTCAGAAGTAAATGAAAAGGACTGAACTACATGATTTTAAAAATGCCATTCAATTCTATCATTCACTCTACAAGTCTATTGCAGGTTTGTTTACAATGAACATTGAAACAAAATGAATATGTTTTTAAGAAAAATTTGAAGTAGCAGGACACCCTTTCGAAATGCTGCATGCAACTTTAGATCACAAGTCCCTTTTGACTTGTTACCTCTCAGGAAGTTTGAGACAACTTTTTTTAAACTTGTTTTATCCAGGACTACATAGGAAGATGGTTCTTCATAGGCAGGGGATGATGATGCCATAGAGAATTATGGCACTACAATTACTCCCCCTGCTCTGTGGATGGGAGGTGTGCTGTTGTTGGAAACAATACAACAATAATGGCAAGAGTCGTGGAGGTGGCGGTAATGATGGTGGTGGCAGGAGGAATTGTGAGAGTAGTAATGACAGCCACAGCAGATGACTAACCACCACCCTGAGCTTCAACTTTTGGTATGAACACTGCTACCATGAAGATCAGACAAATTCTACTGTATTTGAGTAAGGAAAGTCTCACCTTTCCATCAAAGTCTATGCCAGACTCTCTATATGTGAATTTGTGTTCTTACCCTTAGAATAGACAGCTGACAAGAGGTTATCTAACTGAAAACTTACTAATTTTTCTGTTTCAAAAAAGCTATTCTAAAAATATTAAAATAAGGGTTTCAGAGGGGTGCCTGGGTGGCTCAGTTGGTTAAGTGTCTGACTCTTGATTTCAGCTCAGGTCATGGTCTCAGGGTTGTGAGATTGAGCCCCGACTTGGGCTCTACACTCAGCACAGAGTCTGCTTAAGATTCTCTCTCAACCTCTGCCCCTCCACTCCCTCCACCCCCACTCTCACTCACGTGCATGTTCTCTCTCTCCCAAAATAAATAAATAAGTAAAAGAGTTTCAGAGAACATCTAATGGTAAAGAAAATGCACTCAATATACTTTTAACTGAATGTATACATACATACATATTCTAATTATATAAAACATTGCGTATATACGAGACAGAGAGTTGTGTAGTATTATATGCACTTTTTCTTCTTCGTAATTGTTTTATTTTAAAATTTTTACAACAATAAATTATTACCTTTATCATCGGGGGGAAAACAAGTAATAAGTGTTACAAGAAAATCTGCTTCAGGTTGAATGTGCCATTTCAAGGACATGTCAGTATTAAAAAAAAAAAAAAGAGCAAGATTGCAAAACTCAGTGCAGGGGTAGCTGGCCTTGTTACTTTGCAATAGGTCTATCAACGTGGCATGATACTCGAAGCTGATGTGGACACAGACAAAAACTTTCAATAAGGGAGAGGAAAATTGAAGCATATGTCTTCATTTTCAGAGCAAACACTACAGAAGACTGTGATAGCAGAGACAGAGAAATATCCCATACCTGGCTCCCAGGCTATGTCCCCATATTCCACGGTGTCCTTTTTGGCTCTGTGGATGTGTAGGAGCCCTTGTTTCAGCATGTCACGTATCACATTTTCAGTGCCTTGGAAACTAGTTTTACAGAGCGCTCCTTTTGTTTTTTTTTTTAATATTTTACTTATTTATTTGTCAGAGAGAGAGAGAGCACAAGCAGGAGGAGTGGCAGGCAGAGAGAGAAGCAGGCTCCCTGCTGAGCAGATAGCCAGATGCGGGACTCGATCCCAGGACCCTGGGATCATGACCTGAGCCGAAGGCAGCTGCTTAACCAACTGAGCCACCCAGGAGTCCCTTACAGAGTGTTCCTTAACAAAGATTTTGAGGGAAAGGAAAGTTGTGGTTTGATTTCCCAGTAGAGGATATATATATTTAACCTACAGGAAATGTTTTACTTCCAGAAATTGTTAAGGCAGCCAGGTATAATATCAACGGTCCTAACCAAATTCATTTATCTAGATTTGCAAAGTAATCGCAGGCACGGTAATAAAGCAAAAAACTGCCCGGTGTGTTCCAGCCATGGATATTATGGTAAGGCATATTATGGTAAGGCAAAGGTGTCCAAACCTGACACTCCTATTTCACTGAACTAAAAAATGGAAAAATATGAAAGAAGTTCCACATTACTGAGGAGATATTGCTCAGTAAGACAGTAATTCAGACCTATATTAGAGTTTTGTACATATTATTCAGGGTTATTGGATTGAAGTTTGCTTTATGGGACATGAGAATTTCCTACACTAGTAGAAAAAAATAGCTTAAGTTGGCAGCTTATATATAAAATAGAATACTCGAATGCAACAAAACAAATATTTGGACAACCCCTAAGGAAGAATTATACTCTCTCTATAAAGGGACTTTTAAGTCCCCAAACTAAAAGGCCTATTTGTAGAAGCAAGTGACTACATCATTGTTGAAGATGTCGTCAGATGTAAGTGGTTGTGAAACTAGCTCATGGCAAATGCACCGTGCTGTTTCTACACAGACCTGTCCTGATCAATGGAATTAGGACGTGTGGTAGAGGCAAACCTAGTAGGGAAATTAGGTTTAAAATATGTTCACGTGTTCCTCAACACGTTAAGCATATACATACCACAGAATCCAGTCACTTGACTCCTAGATATTTAACCCAAAGAAATGAAAACGTATATTCACACAAAGACTTGCTCACAAATAATCATAGCAGCTAGTTTTGTAATAGCCAACTAATGGATACAGCTCAGATATTCATCAGCTCTGATATAACCAACCATATGTCCATTCAGTTATGATATTATTCAATTATGAAAAGGAATGGATTATTGATACAAGTAACAACATTTATGGATCTCAAAATAATTATGCTTAGTGAAAGAAGCCAAATAAGAGTACTTATGGTATAATTCTATTTATACAACCTTATAGAAATTACAAAGCAACCTACAGGAACAGAAATCAGATTGCTGGTCATTTGGGTCAGGGGGAAGGAATGATTAGATTACAGTTTTAGATTTTGATGTATATGTTTCTTATCATGATTGAGGTGATAGTTTCCAGTCTATATATGTTTGTCTATAAAACATATCAAATTGTATGCTTTAATAAGCACAGTTTATTAGATTCAACTCTACATCCATAATGCTGTCAAAAATTTGCATTTACTTATTCAAATGCCTATCTAGACACATATTACTGAAGTAGCAGTTGTTTGCTTAGCCCAAGACTATAATTATCAGTGGGACTATGCAACCTGAAGTTACATCAGATGAGTCCATGAAAGGAGGAATACTGTAAGTTCATGTTTAATCAATTAATATCTAAACTTTTTTGCTATTTAATAAAATGGATTTCAGTTCATAGTGAGGGACCACATATTTAATCAAAATGTTCAATTTTTGTTGTCAATGTTAATTTTAAATGTGAAACTGTTACCAAAAATGAGCTTCAATTAAGGCATCTAATCCATGGGTCATCATACCAGAGGTGCTTAGAGGTAAGAAACAGTACACTCTTAGTAAGAATAATGCCAACTGCATGCTTTTCTGTGTGGACATGAATAGGAAAAGACCACTGATGAGAATGACAATATATTCTAGCAGCAATGTGATTTTTCTGTCACTTAACTTGTGTTTATAAAATATCAAACCAAGCTTTAAACTTTTTTTTTTTACTTCATTCAAGGCAATGGTTTTCAAAAAACTTGGTAGCAGAACCCCTTTCTTAAATGAAATTATAGGATGTTAATATTAACAACCATACAACAAGGTAACATGAAACTATTCTGACTAAATCATAAAGTTATGAAGCAGATGTGCATGTGCATGTATGTGTGTGTGTGTATGTACATGGTTTGAAGCCTAGAGAGTCAGGCCTCTCTCCTGCTCACCTTTAGTTCCCACCAGGAAATAATTCTACCCATGCTGACTATCTAATAATCACAGCTTAGGTACTACTACACTTTCACTCTGGAGAGCTTAATCCTTGACATGTAAGCAGAAGTTAGTCCATGCTATTTCAGAAAGGCATCATCAAACTTTGGGTTAAATGTGAAGAATTAAAGATAATTATATACCTAGACTTCTCTTGTATATGACTAATGTGACTATATGTTTAGTTCATTTTAAAACATAACAGTAAAATAATAAAATAGCAGTTACAAATGTTCATTGTAATAAATACAGAAGGCATCTACTGTATTTTATCTGCTTTAATGATGTGTCACTTTGTCTTTTATCCAGGTAACCTCCCTTTCGTTATTGCTCCCTTTTATCCCTATTTACCAGCAGTAGTCTTAGACGTCACCAGACCCAAAAAACCACTCAGGCTATCTTTAGATGAACAATATTAATTTGTCATCTATTTATAACACTGAAGTTATACAATAAATAAAAATAACAATAACATATACTATGTATAAACAAATAATTTTTTTTACAGCCTGACCAAAAAGATCCTAAGCACTCTTCAGCTGAACTATTGTTTTCTTATTTTTCAACTCTCATCTTTTATTCTTATCTTCTACCTATTTTAAATAATTCAGTATGCCGGTGATTTCTTTTTCTAACATTGTTCTGTCTTAAAAATCCCTTTTCCCTGCAGATCTCATTCCCCGTCCAGAAACAAGAAATAATATATGGTCTCTGGAAAGGAGACATTGTTCTAAAATTAGTTTTACAATAGGAGAGACAATATACTTTGGAAACGAGATCCCTGCTATCTGTGTGGCAAGGTGAAATAGTATGCCATATTTTATCTAAGAGAATTGACTTTGATTTAATTAATCTCAGTGACTGTGGGGTGGGTATGTATGTGTGTGTATGTGTGACACTATTCTTTTAAAATTTGAAGGTATCAAACTTTGCTTTTTCTTAATATTCAAAAAGAGAACATTTTTAAATAGACATAGTTTACATTCAGAAGATATTCATGGATTACTAACTAGGTATGAAGTGTAGCATGTTTAGGTGTTGTGGGACTGTCATCAATCATAGGAGGGCATCATCTTTATGAAGCTAATGCCATATAGTCTAAGTTCTGTGTACTGAGTTTTGGTCAAAATTTCATGAATATTGAAATATATTATTCATATTCTCCTATCAACATGCATCTTTATTTGCACAGTGGAAAACTTTTTGGTTTATACAAAATGTCCTGTTTGATTTGTTTTGCTAGAATCTACAAGCTGCCCTGTATTACTTTATCACTAATATTTACAAATTGCTTTAGCTACATACTAAAGTGAACAGTACGGCCAGTGCTCCTCAAGATTTTCCAGGATCTTGTAGATATATTTTTTTTTATTCCTCATGTTGCTTAAGCATCTTTTGATCCTACTAAGGGATTAGACTGTTAAAATACTGCTTTCATTTTAGACCTCAACTCTGCACTCTTTGTAAAATGGAAAAAAAAAAGAACTCTATTATATATTTAACTTAATAAGGAATAAGTTCAGTGTTTGTGGGCAAGAAGTCAGAATAACTAGCTTCTCCTCCTCACTTTTTCTTCATTCATTAACTTTTTATTTAATATGTATTCATTAAAATGCCAGATAATGTGGTAGTTGCTAATTATAGGATGACCAATAAAGAACTGATATTGTATCAAACAGGTTTCCCCATGCAATGGGATAATATCACTTATTTATTCTCTGACTATGGAAAGGTTATTTGGTATTTGGTTTCATGTACCATAAAATAAAGATACCTATCCCTGCCTTCTTCATGTTTTACACTTTACCTCTTCTTCATTGAGATGTTGTTATGGTCAATTCAGTTGATAGATGTGGATTTAACTCTGTATATACATAATGTAAGGCACACTTTTCATTTTTATATGAAACTAGCTTTATAGAGTCTCTCAGTTCAGGGCACATAGTAGGTTCTCACTAAAACTTTCTCTTTTTTTCTCTCTTTCCTAAGATTGCAGTATAGGAGATAAATTAAGACCATGCACAACAGAATGAAAAACAAAATGAATTGCGATTCTGATACACCATAGATTAGTTGTGTGGCATTGGGGAAGTATATTTAATTTTGATATACCTCTATTATAAGGTTGCTATAAAAAAAAGAGAGTAAGCACTCACATAAATATCAGTTATCATGTCATTCTACCTAATGTCAAGAAATATTACCCACTATGTCTAACTAATAATGTTCTTGGAATACTAAATAAAGAATATTAGACCAGGTGTTAGAAGATTTGTCCTGGTTCGATCACTCACTGACTAGGTAATGTTGATTATGTTACTTTAAACTTCTGAAGTCTAGATTCCTCATTCTTTAAAAATGGGACTCATTTCATTATATATGAAAGGACTGTAAAGTCTCAATGAGTAAGATATATAAAAATTATTAAAGTATGTTATGAATATCAATTGGGGGACAGCTTTAAATATAATTAAGAAATCATTAAGTAGCATCACCTTTTACTTTTACCTAAACTTTGTTTTGTTAGATAATTGAAAACACTCAGAAGAATCAACTCTTTTTTTTTTTTTTTTTTTTTTTTATTTTAGAGAGAGAGAGAATGAGAGAGAGCACATGAGAGGGAGGAAGGTCAGAGGGAGAAACAGACTCACTGCCGAGCAGGGAGCCCGATGCGGGACTCGATGCAGGGACTCCAGGATCATGACCTGAGCCAAAGGCAGTCGCTTAACCAACTGAGCCACCCAGGTGCCCAGAAGAATCAACTCTTAAAGTAGCTAAGTTGGACTCGGAGAAAGTGTGAAATAATTTTTAAAACCTGAAAGTGTCTTCTTTTTAAAAGTCATACTAAAGGTAAAAAAGAAAGAAGAGAGAGCAAGAGGGCAGCAGAGATCTGAAACGATGTGAGAAATGGTTCAAAATGGGAGGAATTGCAAACGTTTGTAGTTACCTTAATCAAATGGAACTATATACCAGAAGCTGCAAAATAACCCAGGTGAGAAGGATAGTGGCTTTCATACATTTTGTGTTTCTCTCTATGGAGTACATTTTCCACATAAAAGTTCACTCAGGTATCCTATATACATAATGTGACTGGAGATATCATTCAACTAGAAAACCAGATGCTCTACCCACTACAGGCCTCTCTGACCAACACAGACGCTGTGATTTATTTTTTTGGAAGATTCAGTAAAACACAGTAGCTCAAGAAGTAGAGGTCAACAGTTAAAATTATGTCAAGTTTCTTAATTAAACAAAGATCTTTATTAGTCTTTGGCCTAATTTTGCTAATTCATAGTTAAACAGTGGAAATTAAAAATCAATAAATTTTATTGGGCGCCTGGGTGGCTCAGTCGTTAAGCGTCTGCCTTCGGCTCAGGTCATGATTCCAGGTTCTGGGATCGAGGCCCGCATCGGGCTCCCTGCTCAGCGGGAAGCCTGCTTCTCCCTCTCCCACTCCCCCTACTTGTATTCCCTCTCTTGCTGTGTCTCTCTCTGTCAAATAAATAAATAAAATCTTAAAAAAAATAAAAAAATAAAAAAAAATAAAAATCAATAAATTTTATTGCTTATAAATCTCTACACCCAATTTAAAACAGTGCTCGATGTAGCTAGATAGAGGGCCTTCTTTCATTCAACCCTCTATGACTTAAAAACAAAAAACAAAAAAAAACCTCTCCAAAGTTCTTTGTGTGTGTGTGTGTGTATGTGTGTGTGTGTTTAAGATTTTATTTATTCATTTGAGAGAGAGAGAGAGAGAGAGGGCACAAGCTGGGGGGAAGGGCAGGGGGAAAGGGAGAAGCAAAGTCCCCACTGAGGGAACCCCACAGGGTCTTGGGATCATGACCTGAGCCAAAAGCAGACACTTAACCAACTGAGCCACCCAGGTGCCCCGCAAATTTGTATTTTTAAAGACATGTTTGTAACTTTAGTTTGAGATCCAGAATAATTATTTGTTACTATTTATTGAGCAAGGACTGTGGATTAGGAACCTGACAATTCACTTGACCCGTATTATCTCACTTAATACCCCAAACTACATTATGATATAATAATTTTTATTTTACAAGTAAGATCATCAATTTTAAATAAGGAATACCTTTGATCAATGATATAATGGTTGCTATAATCTATAATGGCTGAAGAAAAGCTATTTCCATGTGGTCAAATCTTTGTATTTTGTTAAGGCAGAGAAAACAAAAATACATTTATTTATGATAATTCTTTATGTAATTTGTCCATTTGACGATCATAAGCCTCATTTTCAGGACTGATGGGCAATGATTAGACATCTGGATCTTTATACATTACTCTCTCTGAATGAAAGTTATTTAATCTTCATTTTTTCACGATTTCAAATTCCTGCACTAAAGGACCAGGGAAGCCAAAGGTCTCCCAGGCTTTCTGGTCAGATTGTCTGCCTCTGCCCTTTGTGATTTTCTCCTGCCAACTGAATGAAGGAAATTCTAAAATCTGACAGATTAACAATGAAATCTTTTATACCATTTTTTGAGCTTCATCTCAGATTTATGGCTGCACACTTAGAGATACCATGATGCAGAAATGTTGGGAAGAAATAAAACTGTATTTTCCCCTTTCTGACTTTAGTGGAGTACAATTTCCATTTATTCACAATGTATTTCCTCACACAATATGTTCTTCACACAGAAGGCTATAAATCTGGAAATATTTATAGGCAAGACTACCCTGATGCCATTTACACCTTGCTGGCATTTTGTTCCAGCTCCTGAGAGCCACCCATATCTCATATGAATGCCTTACAATATGTACGGACTTAGATTTTCCTCTGTGAAATGAAAGGTCCTTTGACTACAGTACTCTTAGTTTGATTTATTATTAATAACATAAACCTGCTAATGAGTTAAGAGAAAATCTTCATATGAGTGTTCAGAGTTTCCCAACTCTAGGTTTAAAAGCTTTACAAGTCAGCTTTAAATTTGGGGAGTGAGAGGTTTTCCCACCTTTTCCTATCTACTTCTATAAAAGTATTCAATACATGTAAATCATAATATTTTTCATATTACAACAGAGAAGCACAATTGTTCTTCCCAGTGTGGTCACATGTTTGTCAAGCAAAGGGCATGGGCACTGCAAACATTGCACAGCTCTGGGTGGGACTCCAAGGCAGCAGGGCCCAGTCTTGAATCATCCTTGAGAATGTTTGGATCAGACTAGGATGGAATATCCTGGGTGGAACTCCAGGAAAGGGGCTTTTTCCTAGTAATTTAGTGAGGGGCCAGGAGAGTCCCTGGGATATGTTACACAGGGGTTTCGTGGTTCTGAAAATGGCCTTACTAGTGAAATGCAAGGATCTTGTAATTTCATGCTAGATAACAATGCTTAAAGCAGCTGCAGACCTTCAGAAGAAGGTGAGGTTTTGAGCAGTCACTCCCTTTGTATGCAGGATACAAACCAGTATTCCCACTAACTCACTGCCAGGATGACAGAGAGACCCTAGAAGTTCTAAAGAGAGAGACCCTGTTTGTTACTCCTAATCCTTCAAAATTTCACACCAAAAGCAGAGAGCTAGAAGAAGTGTGATTCTTATTTAGTTAAACTCCTTTCTCCTTCTAATCATTTCCAGAGAAGTATAGTAAGAATCAATGAATTCTAAGAAGGAAATTAATTTTTTAGACACATTTCAAGGGTGTGAATAATCCAAAGGCAAAACAGAGAAATAAAGATAAAAATCTAGGGGCGCCTGGGTGGCTCAGATGGTTAAGCGTCTGTCTTCGGCCTCTGCCTTCGGCTCAGGTCATGATCCCAGGGTCCTGGGATCGAGCCCCGCATCGGGCTCCCTGCTCAAGTGGGGAGCCTGCTTCTCCCTCTCCCTCTGCCATTCTCTCCACTTGTGCTCTCTGGCTCTATCTCTCTGTCAAATAAATAAATAAAATCTTTAAAAAAAAAAAAAAAGATAAAAATCTAGTCTCCAGACATTCTGTAATACTCAGAATGCACCCTAGGAACACAGATATATGCCACAATTTCTATAAAATACTCTTTTTAAGTCATTTAAGCTTAATCTGTAATACCATCAGGCACTGAGGTTCTATTTTTTTCTTCATGTATTTGTCCCTTTCTAGCAATAAAATGACCCATTGTTGTCACTGTTGAACAACAATGCTGAATAGCCATTTAAGAACAATGTATCCTACTCTGCAAATCCCATACTGCATGGTATAAACAGAAATGTGACCAATACATTTTTTGAACTCCGATGTAAATGACTGTAAATTAATATTTTTAACAATTGATCATAACAGAAGTAAATTTTGACTATTCAGTATCTTGTATGGTTGATGGACAGTATCTTCTCTCTTAGTTTATGCTTGTTTTTTATTTTAAGGGAATTTGTTATTGTCGCTGCTGGTGGTGGTGATGGTTGTTGAAGACAAGAAAAGGTTAGGGGAGATGATAATCTAAGAGCATTTAGATAGAAAATTTTAAGAGAAGGCTTTTACTTGCAGTATAGTTTTCTTAATGGTACGTAGTTTAAAATAAAATTTCAGGAATTCATGAGATTATAAATTCACACTAAGGAATGCTGATATTGATACAAAGAATAGAAAAGAGATGACTCCCTAAAACTTGAGACTTTTTTTTAAAAGATGCCCTCAGTTAAAATACAGTTAAAATATAAAATCAACACATACTTGCTAGGATAAGAGACATAGGAAATCATAAATTGTGAAGAAAATATTAAGCCTATGACAAATTTAGCTTAGTTTGACTCAAACATACATAAAATAAGATTATAAGGAATGAATTATAGTATTTATCAAATATAGATTAAAGTTTTATTTTTTTTCTAACACTCCAATGGATTCATTATGCAACCCTTAGGAAACCATTTATTTATTTCATAGTGATATAATGTCTAAAGAAAATAATGTCAGACATAGGAGGAATTGTTCTAAAACTGAATTTAGGGAGTCACACACAAAAAAAGTCATCTATAGCCATCCATTCCCATTCAAGTACTACCTAGAAGTTGACAGCATTGTGTATTTTAAGGCAGATGTTTCCTTTTAGAGAAGATAGATGCCCTACTTATTAAAGCTGATATAATAAATAAAATCCACATATAATCAACTGTTCTTAATGTGATTCTATTTTCATCAAACAATCTTCTCATAATTTGGCTTCCTGTGTAATTTTCCTATGATTGGAAAATATATAGGTGAAACATGTTAATCAATAAGTCTCCTTAAGAGTTACATCTCTTGATTGGTAGGGCGGAGCAAGATGGCGGAGGAGTAGGAGACCTGGATTTCGTCTCCTCTCAGGAATTCAGCTGGATAGGGATCAAACCATTCTGAACACCTACAAACTCAACAGGAGATCGAAGAAAAGAATAGCAACAACTCTCTGAACAGAAAAGCGACCACTTTCTGGAAGGTAGGACGTGCGGAGAAGTGAATCCAAGGCGATATTCGGGAGGATAGACGGCGGGGGAGGGGCCTCCATCGGCCGCTTCTGGCAAGTGATAGAGCCACGGAACACAAAATCGGAACTTTTAGAAGTCTGCTCCACTGAGGGACGTCACTCTGGTGGCGAAGTGGGGGGTGGAACCCTCGTGGGACAGTGTGGTCTCAGGACCCTCGGGGTCACAGAAAGACCGGGGGTGCCTGAGTGCGGCAGAGCTCCCAGGTATCGGAGCAGGGAAGCCGGCTACAGAGACGGAGCCCAGGCACGGGCTCTCAGCTCGGGGTTGCCATAAACCGTGATCCGCGGCACAGTCGGGCCACTGCTCCTCCAGCAGGGACCCAACAAGCGGCAGATCCGGGGAGACTCACCTTCTTCCCCCGGGAGGAGAGACGCGGGAGCGCACCGCGGGGATCTGCTGGGTTTGGAGACTCCACCCGGGGTCGGGTGCCAGATAGAAAGGCGCGGTCACAGGCCGGGTGAGCACGGAGTGTGGCCGGAGACCGGGGAGAAGGGAGTGACTGACTGCTTTTCTCTGGGGGCTCGCTGAGGAGCGGGACCCCGAGTTCTCGGCGCCTCCGGGGCGGAGACTGGGAGGCCGCCATTTTCACTCTCCGCCTCCAAAGCTGTACGGAAAGCTTGCAGGGAACAAAAGCTCTGGAGAGCAAACCAGAGCAGATTACTTAGCCCGGACGGGCAAGGGTGGGGCAATTCTGCCTCCGGCAAAGACATTTGGGAACCACGGCAACAGGCCCCTCCCCCTGGGTGGAAGAAGATCAGCGAGAACAGCCAGCCAAGACCAGGTTTACTGATCAATGAGAACGGCAGAACTCCAGCGCTAGGGGAATACAGCACAGAATTCATTGCTTTTTTACCATGATTGTGTAGTCCTTCAAAGTTAATTATTTTTTTTAACTGTCTTTTTTCCTTTTTTCTTTTTTCTTTTTATTTGAATTTTTCTTTTTCCCTTTTTCAACCAACATCTTATCAATCCCTTTTTTAAAAAAAAAAACATTTTTATTTTTCATTTTTAAAGTCATATTCTATCCCTTCATAGTAGTTACCTATATTTTTGGCATATATATATATAAGTTGTTCTCTCTTTAAAATTTTGAGATAGTTTCTTCTAACAGATCAAAATATACTCTAAATCTCTAGTGTATGGTTTTTTTCTACTCCCCTGCCTGATCACATTCTCTCCCTTTTTTCTTTCTTTTTTTCTTTTTTCTTTTTAAATCCTCTTCTTTCTTTTTTCAAACAACTTATCAAATCCTTTTATAAAATTTTTTGTAATTTCCATCTTTACAGTCATATTCCATCCCTTCATCATATCAACCCTTATTTTTGTACATATATAAGTTTTTCTTTCTTTAAAATTCTGGGAGGGACTTTCTTTTAACAGACCAAAATACACCCAAAATCTAGTGTGTGGCACTGATCTATAAACCAGCCTGATCATATTTGATCACATTCTGTTTTTGTTTTGTTTTGTTTTGTTCTGCTTTTGTTTGTTTTTATCTTTATCTTTATCTTTTTCTTTTTTCTTTTTTTCTTTCTTTTTCTTTTTTCTCTCTTTCCCTTTCTTTTCCCACTGCTTCAGGTCTTTTCTGATTTGTTTAGAGTATATTTTCTGGGGACGTTATTACCCTGCTACCATTTTGTTCTCTCATTAATCTATTCTCCTCTGCACAAAATGACAAGACGGAAAAAATCACCTCAACAAAAAGAACAAGAGGTAGTACCGACTGCCAGGGACCTACTCAATACGGACATTACTATGATGTCAGACTAGAATTCAGAATCATCACTTTAAAGATACTAGCTGGGCTTGAAAAAAGCATGGAAGTTATTAGAGAAACCCTTTCTGGAGAAGTAAAAGAACTAAAATCTAACCAAGTAGAAATCAAAAAGGCTATTAATGAGGTGCAATCAAATATGGGGGTGCTAACTGCTAGGATAAATGAGGCAGAAGAAAGAATCAGTGAGATAGAAGACCAGATGATGGAAAATAAAGAAGCTGAGAAAAAGAGAGAGAAACAACTACTGGATCATGAGGGCAGAATTCGAGAGATAAACGATACCATAAGACGAAACAACATTAGAATAATTGGGATCCCAGAAGAAGAAGAAAGAGAGAGACGGGCAGAAGGTATAATGGAGCAAATTATAGCAGAGAACTTCCCTAATTTGGGGAAGGAAACAGGCATCAAAATCCAGGAAGCACAGAGAACCCCTCTCAAAATCAATAAAAATAGGTCAACACCCCGACATCTAATAGTAAAACTTACGAGTCTCAGAGACAAAGAGAAAATCCTGAAAGCAGCTCGGGAGAAGAGATCTGTAACCTACAATGGTAGAAACATTAGATTGGCAACAGACTTATCCACAGAGACCTGGCAGGCCAGAAAGGACTGGCAGGACATATTCAGAACACTAAATGAGAAAAATATGCAGCCAAGAATACTATATCCAGCTAGGCTGTCATTGAAAATTGAAGGAGAGATAAAAAGCTTCCAGGACAAACAAAAACTAAAGGAATTTGCAAACACGAAACCAGCCCTACAAGAAATATTGAAAAGGGTCCTCTAAGCAAAGAGAGAGCCTAAAAGCAACATAGACCAGAAAGGAACACAAACAATATACAGTAACAGTCACTTTACAGGCAATACAATGGCACTAAATTCCTATCTTTCAATAGTTACCCTGAATGTAAATGGGCTAAATGCCCCAATCAAAAGACACAGGCTATCAGATTGGATTAAAAAACAAGACCCATCGATATGCTGTCTGCAAGAGACTCATTTTAGACCCAAAGACACCCCCAGATTGAAAGTGAGGGGGTGGAAAACCATTTACCATGCTAATGGACACCAAAAGAAAGCTGGGGTGGCAATCCTTATACCTTATATTTTAAACCAAAGACTGTAATAAGAGATGAGGAAGGACACTGTATCCTACTTAAAGGGTCTATCCAACAAGAAGATCTAACAATTGTAAATATCTATGCCCCTAACATGGGAGCAGCCAATTATATAAGGCAATTGATAACAAAAGCAAAGAAACACATCGACAACAATACAATAATAGTGGGGGACTTTAACACCCCCCTCACTGAAATGGACAGATCGTCTAAGCAAAAGATCAACAAGGAAATAAAGACTTTAAATGACACACTGGACCAAATGGACTTCACAGACATATTCAGAACATTCCGTCCCAAAGCAATGGAATACACATTCTTCTCTAGTGCCCATGGAACATTCTCCAGAATAGATCACATCCTAGGTCATAAATCAGGTCTCAAGCAGTACCAAAAGATTGGGATCATCCCCTGTATATTTTCAGACCACAATGCTTTGAAACTAGAACTCAATCACAAGAGGAAAGTCGGAAAGAACTCAAATACATGGAGGCTAAAGAGCATCCTACTGAAGAATGAATGGGTCAACCAGGAAATTAAAGAAGAATTAAAAAAATTCATGGAAACCAATGAAAATGAAAACACAACTGTTCAAAATCTTTGGGATACAGCAAAGGCAGTCCTAAGAGGAAAGTATATAGCAATACAAGCCTTTCTCAAGAAACAAGAAAGTTCTCAAGTACACAACCTAACCCTACACCTAAAGGAGCTGGAGAAAGAACAGCAAATAAAGCCTAAACCCAGCAGGACAAGAGAAATAATAAAGATCAGAGCAGAAATCAATGAAATAGAAACCAAAAGAACAGTAGAACAGATCAACGAAAGTAGGAGCTGGTTCTTTGAAAGAATTAACAAGATTGATAAACCCCTGGCCAGACTCATCAAAAAGAAAAATGACCCAAATCAATAAAATCATGAATGAAACAGGAGAGATCACAACCAACACCAATGAAATACAAACAATTATAAGAACATATTATGAGCACTCTATGCCAGCAAATTAGATAATCTGGAAGAAATGGATGCATTCCTAGAGATGTATCAACTACCAAAACTGAACCAGGAAGAAATAGAAAACCTGAACAGACCTATACTACTAAGGAAATTGAAGCAGTCATCAGAAATCTCCCAACAAACAAAAGCCCAGGACCAGATGGCTTCCCAGGGGAATTCTACCAAACATTTCAAGAAGAATTAATACCTATTCTCCTGAAACTGTTCCAAAAAATAGAAATGGAAGGAAAACTTCCAAACTCATTTTATGAGGCCACCATTACCTTGATCCCCAAACCAGACAAAGACCCCATCAAAAAGGAGAATTACAGATCAATATCCTTGATGAACATGGATGCAAAAATTCCCACCAAAATACTAGCCAATAGGATCCCACAGTACATTAAACGGATTATTCACCACGACCAAGTGGGATTTATCCCTGGGCTGCAAGGTTGGTTCAACATCCGCAAATCTATCAACGTGATACAATACATTAACAGAAGAAAGAACAAGAATCATATGATCTTCTCAATAGATGCAGAAAAAGCATTTGACAAAGTACAGCATCCTTTCTTCATCAAAACTCTTCAGAGTATAGGGATAGAGGGTACATACCTCAATATCATAAAAGCCATCTATGAAAAACCTACAGCGAATATCATTCTCAATGGGGAAAAACTGAGAGCTTTCCCCCTAAGATCAGGAACGTGGCAGGGATGTCCAATATCACCACTGCTATTCAACATAGTATTAGAAGTCCTAGCCACAGCAATCAGGCAACAAAAAGAAATAAAAGGCATCCAAATCAGCAAAGAAGAAGTCAAACTCTCACTCTTTGCAGATGATATGATACTTTATGTGGAAAATCCCAAAGACTCCACCCCAAAACTGCTAGAACTCATACAGGAATTCAGTAAAGTGGCAGGATATAAAATCAATGCACAGAAGTCAGTGGCATTCCTATACACCAACAACAAGTCAGAAGAAAGAGAAATTAAGGAGTCGATCCCATTTACAATTGCACCCAAAACCATAAGATACCTAGGAATAAATCTAACCAAAGAGGCAAAGGATCTGTACTCAGAAAACTATAAAATACTCATGAAAGAAATTGAGGAAGACACAAAGAAATGGAAAAACGTTCCATGCTCATGGATTGGAAGAACAAATATTGTGAAGATGTCAATCTTACCTAGAGCAATCTACACATTCAATGCAATCCCCATCAAAATACCATCCCCTTTCTTCAAAGAAATGGAACAAATAATCCTAAAATTTGTATGGAACCAGAAAAGACCCCGCATAGCCAGAGGAATGTTGAAAAAGAAAAGCAAAGCTGGCGGCATCACAATTCCGGACTTCCAGCTCTATTACAAAGCTGTCATCATCAAGACAGTATGGTACTGGCACAAAAACAGACACATAGATCAATGGAACAGAATAGAGAGCCCAGAAATGGACCCTCAACTCTATGGCCAACTAATCTTTGACAAAGCAGGGAAGAATGTCCAATGGAAAAAAGACAGTCTCTTCAACAAATGGTGTTGGGAAAATTGGACAGCCACATGCAGAAGAATGAAACTGGACCATTTCCTTACACCACACACAAAAATAGACTCCAAATGGTTGAAAGACCTCAATGTGAGACAGGAGTCCATCAACATCCTAAAGGAGAACACAGGCAGTAACCTCTTCGACCTCAGCTGCAGCAACTTCTTCCTAGAAACATCGCCAAAGGCAAGGGAAGCAAGGGCAAAAATGAAGTATTGGGACTTCATCAAGATAAAAAGCTTTTGCAAAGCAAAGGAAACAGTCAACAAAACCAAAAGACAACTGACAGAATGGGAGAAGATATTTGCAAATGACATATCAGATAAAGGGCTAGTATCCAAAATCTATAAAGAACTCATCAAACTCAACACCAAAGGAACAAAGAATCCAATCAAGAAATGGGCAGAAGACATGAACAGACATTTTTCCAAAGAAGACATCCAAACGGCCAACAGACACATGAAAAAGTGTTCAATATCACTCGGCATCAGGGAAATCCAAATCAAAACCTCAATGAGATCCCACCTCACACCAGTCAGAATGGCTAAAATTAACAAGTCAGGAAATGACAGATGTTGGCGGGGATGCGGAGAAAGGGGAACCCTCCTACACTGTTGGTGGGAATGCAAGCTGGTGCAGCCACTCTGGAAAACAGTATGGAGGTTCCTCAAAAAGTTGAAAATAGAGCTACCATACGATCCAGCAATTGCACTACTGGGTATTTACCCCAAAGATACAAAAGTAGGGACCCGAAAGGCTACGTGCACCCCGATGTTTATAGCAGCAATGTCCACAATAGCCAAACTGTGGAAAGAGCCAAGATGTCCATCAACAGATGAATGGATAAAGAAGAGGTGGTATATATATACACAATGGAATATTATGCAGCCATCAAAAGGAATGAGATCTTGCCATTTGCAACGACGTGGATGGAACTGGAGGGTATTATGCTGAGCGAAATAAGTTAAACAGAGAAAGACATGTATCATATGACCTCACTGATATGAGGAATTCTTAATCTCAGGAAACAAACTGAGGGTTGCTGGAGTGGGGGGTGGGGTGGGGGGGATGGGGTGACTGGGTGATGGACACTGGGGAGGGTATGTGCTCTGGTAAGCGCTGTGAATTGTGCAAGACTGTTGAATCTCAGATCTGTACTTCTGAAACAAATAATGCAATATATGTTAAGAAAGAAAAAAAGAAGAAGAAGAATGGAGCAGGAGGGGAAGAATGAAGGGAGGGAAATTGGAGGGGGAGAAGAACCATGAGAGACGATGGACTCTGAAAAACAAACTGAGGGTTCTAGAGGGGAGGGGGGTGGGAGGATGGGTTAGCCTGGTGATGGGTATTGAGGAGGGCACGTTCTGCATGGAGCACTGGGTGTTATGCACAAACAATGAATCATGGAACACTATATCTAAAACTAATGATGTAATGTATGGGGATTAACATAACAATAAAAAAATTAAAAAAAGAAAAAAAAAGAAAAGACAGACATTGACAAGGGCCCTGAAAAGTTAATGATGGATAATCTCATTAAAATGAACAAATGGCAACTTAAAAAAAAAAAAAAAAGAGTTACATCTCTTATTATAAATTAAAATGCACAATCATGGTTTATATCCTTTATTTTCCAAGAAATTTAATTATCATGACTCAGTATTCATTAGCTAAAGCAATGTCTAACAACGGATGAACAAAGATGATTTATTTTTCTGAACGTACAAAATTCTGTCTCTTAAAAAAATTTCAACCACATAACCTCCCTTTTGACAATGTGAAATTCTCCTGTGATTTCTTTTTTTTTTTTTTTAAGGTTTTATTTATTTATCTGAGAGAGAGAATGGGAGACAGAGAGTATGAGAGGGGGAAGGTCAGAGGGAGAAGCAGACTCCCTGCTGAGCAGGGAGCCTGATGTGGGACTCGATCCTGGGACTCCAGAATCATGACCTGAGCCAAAGGCAGTTGCTTAACCAACTGAGCCACCTGAGCGCCCTTGTCCTGTGATTTCTTTTAGATATTTATAAACTACACCATAGGAGATAAGTTATTTTTTAATAATACAGTATAATGAACATCTTGTTCATGCAACTGTCTAGGTACTTAGCTCTCCCTACCAAAGCCTATCAGTGCTTACTTAGAAGTGTGCTCAGTGGGGGCGCCTGGGTGGCTCAGATGGTTAAGCGTCTGCCTTCGGCTCATGTCATGATCCCAGGGTCCTGGGATCATGTCCCGCATCGGGCTCCCCGCTAGGCGGGGAGCCTGCTTCTCCCTCTGCCTCTGCCTCTCTCTCTCTCTCTCTGACTTTCATGAATGAATGAATAAAACATTAAAAAAAAAAAAAAAAAGAAGTGTGCTCGGTTTAACAAACATCATATATACAATCTAACAACCCCTAAATAGTTATCAGTTTATCAAATTATTGAGAAGTGTGGGGAAAATATATATGTTGCTTATCCATATATACAGTCATTGGTAGCATTATCTCCATATTACAGAATCCCAAGAAGCTGAAAATCAGAGTTTATCCCATATTATTCTGCTAAGACCTGGTAGAGACAGCTTTGAGGCAGGATTTACACAAGATCTGTCTGACTCCAACATGGAACTCTTTTTATGATACTGTAACAGTAACTCGACAACCATAAAATGATACATTTCAAAGACATTTTAAGGATTAAGGATCTGACAACAATGGGCAACACTTGTTGTTTGGTACTATTTTCCCCCTCAATTCTAATTTTATAGATACTACTGGCAGAAATTGTTTAGAAAAAAAAAAAAGAAGAATATAAAAATAATAAATGAAACTAGTATATGGAAAGAAAAAGTGAATTGCAGAGGAGGGAAAGTTAGAATCGTTTTTTTAAGATGGTGAAGCCATCTTGCAATCTGAACATAGAAAGCCAAGTGAAGCAGTAAAACTACCTTAATTTCTGATGATGTAATATACTATATTTTGTGTACTTTTATTTAGAAAATATTTTAAAACATAAATGCTCATCTTTTCCCTACTAGAATACATCACCATCAGTGTTACAGAACTCAGTGGTAAAAATATAAGTCCTTTAACAGGCATATGCTATCCCCAAAACTGGAATATATATATGCATTATTGATTGAAATATGCTTACATTATCAAAAACTATGGAGTTATTTCAGTATTTCTAAAGCTTGCTATTAAGATATGGAGCAATAACTGCTGAAATACAAGGGAAGATATACATTTTTCACTAAAACCATTTTTTAAATTTTGTTCAGAGAGCTAACTGGTCTATATATATGTACATATAGATCTATATATTTGTTGTTGGTGTTAAGTAGGCTCTACACCCAATTTGGGGCTCACACTCGTGACCTGGAGACTAAGAGTCACATGCTCTACCAACTGAGCCAGCCAGACGCCCCTAACATGTCCATATTTTTGTTTGTTTGTTTACTTGTTTCTGAAAAGTTGAAATAGGCCCCAGGAAAAGAACTTACAACACTGATAAAACTGTCGCTTTTTGATTTGGTAGTTAAATACATCATCCCTCTGTCTATTAAGCACAGTAGTTCTGTCACAAATCTTGTTTCTACTTACAATTAATTAAGCAAAACTAAAATGTTTAAAGCTACTACAAATCAAATTTAATTTAAATGCCTACAATAATTTAAACAAAGATAAATGGAATGGCTTTCTTATGCTTCGTTACTTCCCTTAATTCCTTTTAAAACACTTCCATAGGAAAAGTTATGAGGATGGGAAAGGAAAGGTTGACCACTGGGATCCCAATTAAACTACCAAACCAATAACTTAACCCCCAGGTGGTCTTCCCACTTTCTCCATTTCCTTTGTCACCTCAATATTTTGATGTGAATTTTTTAAAATACATATGGTACAATTGTTACAGTCTGATTTATCTTGAACTTTAAACCATATGTCAGTTCTAATGTAGAAATGTAATCTTGATTTAGGTGTCTAATTTAAAAGATGGTTAAATTGTAAATTAATTACTTACAAGTTTAAAATATGTCTTACAGTATGTTCCTAGATTGTACTGGTTTACACCCATGAGACATTTGGATGCATATAAAATAATTCTATACCCCGATAAAAATCCTATTTTAAAGGCAATTTATTTTTGTTATTTCATGACTTTACTGCATTTTATTGCATTACTGTGACTTTTTAAAATAGAACGTTCCTAAAAGTTCTTCTTACAGTTTGCCGATAGAGCTGAGGCAAAATGGAATTTATTACAAGTCCACGCAATTTTTAAAAATCAAGATCATATCACACTAATGTTTATGGCTTATTTCCATGGTTATACAAGAAAATATTTTTTTCAGTCAATTATACAACTTTATACAGGATTGATTTATTGCTTACTTTATTTCATATTTTTGTTTTTTTATCCAGCTAAACAAAATAAAATACATTCCTGAATTCTGAAAATATTGGGAATTTATTTGTTCCTTTAGCCTAGAATATCTTATGAAAAGGAAAATATGTTGTTGGTTGGCTTTTAATTTAATTATTTAATAGATAATCAAATAACCTAGCAACTGAAACTACATTGAACAGTATACACAGGGAAGTCTCACTACCACTATTGACATACTCCCAGTCTCCCTCATACACATACTTTTAGTGAATTCTATTTCTTAGTTTATTTTTCTAGTATTTCTTTTAGGAAAGGCAATAATGTATGTATGTGCCATTTCCCCACTTCTTGACCAGAAGGTCAAAACACACTGTTTTCTTCCTTGCTTTTTTCACTTACTAATATATCCTTGTGAACAACTCATATCAGTCCTTAGGTATTGTCTTCATTTATAAAGGAGAACCTCTCTACTACTCAGTATGTACTGGTCATTAACAGGAATAAAATGATAGCTTTTTAGGCTTCTATCTGCAGTGTATCCATATGCTGTTCAAAATCTAACATCTGTAACTGAATTATTTTACTTAGCATTATACCCTCTAGATCCATCCTTGTTGTTGCAAATGGCAAGATTGCATTCTTCTTTATGACTGAGTAATATTCCATTGTATACGTATACCACATGTTCTTTATCCATTCATCTGTAGATGGAAAGCAGGGTCACTTCCATATCTTGGCTATTATAAATACTGTTTCAATAAGACAAAGAGTATATAATTTCACTCATTTGTGGAATTTAAGAAACAAAACAAATGAACATAGAAAAAAGAGACAAACAAAACAACAGACTCTTAAATACAGAGAACAAACTGTTGATTGAGACAGGGGAGGTGGGTGGGAGGGATGGGTGAAATAGGTGAAGGTAATTAAGGGTACACTTATCACAATGAGCACTGAGTAATGTATAGAGTTGGTGAATCAGGGGCATTTGGGTGGTGCAGTAGATTAAGTGTCTGACTCTTGGTTTGGCTCAGGTTGTGATCTCAGGATCCTGAACTCAGGGTAGTGAGATCGAGCCTCCTGTCAGGCTCTGTGCTCAGCATGGAGTCTGCTTAAGTTCCTCTCTCCCTCTGCCCCTCCCCCCAGCACTCTCTCTCTAAAATAAATAAATAAATCTTTTTAAAATATTTGTTGAATCATTATGTTGTACACCTGAAATTAACACAACACTTTATTAATTATACTTGATTTAAAAAAAAAAAAATCTAGGGGCACCTGGGTGGCTCAGTCAGTTGAGCGTCTGCCTTTGGCTCAGGTCATGATCCCAGGGTCCTGGGATTGAGCCCCACATCCGGCTCCTTCCTCAGCGGGGAGCCTGCTTCTCCCTCTCCCTCTGCCTGCCGCTCCACCTGCCTGTGCTCTTCCTCTCTTTATCTCTGTCAAATAAATAAATAAAATCTTAAAAAAAAAAAATCTAACATCCGTAAGTTCTGTTCTACAGCTCTAGCATTTGGGTTCTCCTTCAAAGGCCATTTTTCCACACAAAGACAAGGAGGAATATAGATTAGCACCACACTGTGTAAAACTAAACTAGGGTGGATCTGGGAAAACCTATAGAAAAGGAAGCAGCAGAAAGGACATGACCCTGAAGGTGCCATTATGCCACAGGGAGGTCTGCTTTGGCTGGGTGGGCATAGTTGCCTTGTACATACCCCTGAAAGGGCTCCAGGAAAGAACCCCTGATCCTGAGATGTCTCTATATACTATTTACAGAAAAAATGAGGCAGGAGTTCTCAAATCACTATGTGAAAATAGGTACTTCTTGGTGGAGGAAATGATCTGGTCTTGTAGAAAGAGGTAACCTCTGGGTCTCAATGGCTCTTATCAGCAGGTTTTTTTCATTGTGCTAACTCAGATCTCCTGAGCCAGTTTATTGCTAAACTATTAAAAGGGGGAAGGGAAAGAGCCTTCATGGCCATCTGAGTTCATCTCTATTCATGGAGTGTTTTTATTTTTTCATAAGCATTACTGTTTATTCATAGACATGTAAAGAAATAGAGTCAAAATGAGACGTGGATGTTGCATTATCAGCTAAATTCACTCACTAAGTAGCTCTTTCTTGTATCTCAGCCTTAAGAGATTCAAGTATGAGTCTTAGTAAAATTCAAAATACTGGCCGTTCCAGGTAATTTGCAAATACTTGAAACCGGTTAGACCAGGAGCAGCAACAGCCTCTATTGAATAAAATAAAGCAGTATAAATCCAAAATAATAAAAGGAAATAGGCCCACTTCAGAAGAATACCATCTGATTTACACTGAATAATAAGCACTCTAGTTGACGGGAAGGACACCAAAGTTTCATGTAGGTGTTTATTAAGCCTCTCCCACTCTCTTGACACCACTTAGAAACTAACGGAATATTAGCTGGAATATAGTCATGGAGAAGATTATAGACACTAGGAAAGACAAAAAGCACACAGTTAATAAATCACATTAGAATTGTTTTTAACCAGTACATAAAAAAATATTAGTGCTTAGGAAATTGATGGAGGTAGAAGCACTAAAGGACAGCATTATGGAAGTAATGTCACAGCTTTTCCTACAGAATTCACAGATTTTGACAGAATGGAAAGTCAATAAGGTATGCTCTTGTTCTAAGAATATAAACCCTCTTCTAAAGAGAGTTATTATTGGAAGTTAGAATGTTTTTGTTGTTGTGTTGCTTTGTGTTTTTATTATTATTCAATTTGCATCTCCCTTGCTAATATTTGGTATGGGAAAAAGTGCCATTCCCATAATGTTTATAGCATTAACCTTAAAAATAAAAAGGAATGGGGCACCTGGGTGGCACAGTTGGTTAAGCATCTGACTCTTGGTTTTGGCTCAGGTCATGATCTCAAGGTTGTGAGATCAAGCCCTGCATCGAGCTCCACACTCAGCATGGAGTCTGCTGGAGACTCTCTTCCTCTGTCCCTCTGCCCCTCCTCCCTCCTCTCTCTCTAAAATAAATAAACAAATCTTTAAAAAAATAGAAAGGAATAGTTCTCACCTAAATATTAAGAAATTATATCTATAGTACTATACTAGGAATATTATGATTCAAGGATGATCATTTTATAAATTATAATTAAACACTCAATATTATTCATTAAAAATTTCCATTATTAGATTTTTAAAGTACAACTATAATTCATGTTCTTTGTAACAAGTGAAATTTTACAAACTTAAAGAAAAAGTTACTATTTTTACCACTTGTCCTCTTTTCCCAGCTGAAGTAATCAGCATGTAACATAGCTTTCTCATTTTATCCAGGTGTTTTATGTACCTGTAATATCATGTCTTTCTCTGTAGAAAACAGATTTAGCCCTCATTCTTTTTAAAGTTTACATTATAGTCCATACAATGATTGTACCATGGTATTTCAGACTCAGCCTCCTGAGGGATATTCAGGTTGCTTTCAGTTTCATTTTGTTGTTACTTTGCTAATTTATTTAACACTAGAAAAAATATCTTTTAATGTTAGTTTTTATTTCTATAAAGTATGTTCAAAAATGGAATTCTGACCAAATTCCAACAATACATTAAAAAAGTCACTCAACATGATCAAGTGGGATTTATTCCCAGGATGCAGGTGGCTCAATATTTGTAAATCAATCAATGTGATACATCACATCAATAAGAGAAAGGATAAAAACCATTATGACCATGTCAATAGATGCAGAAAAATCACTTGACAAAGTACAATATCTGTTCATGATAAAAACCCTCAACAAAATAGGTTTGGAGGGAACATATCTCAACATAATAAAGGCCATATATGAAAAACCCACAGCTAACATCATCCTTAATGGGGAAAAACTGGGAGCTTTCCCCTAAGGTCAGGAACAAGATAAGGATGCCCACTCTCACCACTCAACATAGTACTACAATTTCTAGCCACAACAATCAGACAAGAAAATGGAGTTAAAAGGCATTCAAATTGGTAAGGAAGAAGTAAAACTTTCACTATTTGCAGATGACATGTTAATATATATAGAAATCCTAAAGACTCCACCAAAAAACTATTGATGAATTCAATAACGTCGCAGCATACAAAATCAGTGTAGAGAAATCTATACATTTCTATACACTAATAATGAAGCAGCAGAAGGAGAAATTAAGAAAACAGCCCCATTTACAACTGCACCAAAAAGAGTAAAATACCTAGGAATAAACCTAACCACAGAAGTGAAAGACCTGTACTCTGAAAACTATAAAACATTGATGAAATAAATTAAGGACAATACAAACACATGGAAAGACATTCCATATGCATGGATTGGAAAAAATAAGTATTGATAAAATGTCCATACTACCCAAAGCAATCTACACATAATGTAATCCCTATCAAAATACCAACAACATTTTTTATAGCCCTTGGACAAATGATCCTTAAATTTGTATGGAACCACAAAAGACTCCAAATAGCCAAAGAAATCTTGAAAAAGAAAAACAAAGCTGGAAGTATCACAATTCCAGATTTCAAGTTATATTACAAAGCTATAGTAATCAAAACTGTATAGTACTGGCACAAAAATAGACACATAGATCAATCGAATAGGACAGAAAACCCAGAAACAAACCCATGATCAGATGGTCAATTAATCTTTGACAAAGGAGGCAAGAGTATGCAATGGGAAAAAGATAATCTCTTCAACAAATGGTGTTGGGAAAACTGGACAGCTACATGCCATGCAAAAGAATGAAACTGGACCACTCCCTTACAGCATACATAAAAAGAAGCTCAAAATGGATTAAGGATCTAAGTGTGAGACCTGAAACCGTAAAAATCTTAGAAGAGAGCACAGGCAGTAATTTCTCTTGTATCGGCCATAACATCTTTCTAGGTATGTCTCTTGAAACAAGGGAAACAAAATTAAAAATAAACTATTGGGACTACATCAAAATAAAAGTCTTCTTCACAGCAAAGGAAACAGGCAACAAAAAGAACTTACACAACTCAACGCCTAAAAAACAAATAATGCAATTAAAATACTGGCAGAAGACATGAACAGACATTTCTCCAAAGAAGACATACAAATGACCAACAGACACATGAAAAGATATTCAACATCATTGATTAATCAGGGAAATGCAAATCAAAACTACAATGAGATATCACCTCAAACCTGTTAGAATGGCTAAAATAAAAAACACAAAAAACAACAGATGTTGACGAGGATGTGGAGAAAAAGGAATTCTCATGTACTGTTGGTGGGAATGAAAACTGGTGCAGACACTGTGGAAAACAGTGTGGAGGATCCTCAAAAAGTTAAAAAATAGAACTACCCTATGATCCAGTAATCACACTACTGGGTATTTACCCAAAAAATACAAAAACACTAATGCAAGGGATACATGCACCCCTATGTTTATTGCAGCATTATTTACAAGTGTCCATTGATAGATGAATGAATAAAGAAAATGTGGTCTATTTAGACAATAGAATATTATGCAGTCATAAAAAAAGAATGAAATCTTGCCATTTGCAACAATATAGATGGAGTTAGAGAGTAAATGCTAAGCCGAATAAGCCAGTCAGAGAAAGAAAATACCATATGATTTCACTCATAGGTGGAATTTAAGAAACAAAACAAATGAAGGGGAAAAAATAGAGACAAACCAAGAAATAGACTCTTAACTATAGAGAACAAACTGATGGTTACCAGAAAGGAAGTGGGTGGAAGGATGGATGAAATAGGTGAAGGGTATTAAGAGTACACTCATCATGGTGAGCACTGAGTAATGTATAGAATTGGTGAATCAGTGCATTGTACACCTGAAACTAAAATATAACACTGTTATGTTAATGTATTGGAATAAAAATAAAAATAAAAATTTTTAAAAAGTGGAATTCTGAGTTAAATTTTAATTTAAATAGAAACTGCTGGTTTATTTTCTGTAAATATCTACATTTACATATACTCAATAACAGGATACTATCACTTTCTCACCATTTTTGTTCATCTAAGTGGTGATACAATGCAACCCATTGTTGTTTTATTTCATATATCCCTGATCATAAATGAAGTGTCAAGTCATATCTTTATTGTCCCAAAGTTTTTCCTTTTCTGTAATAAACTATTTTTCTAATGAGTTGTTTTTTTCTTATTCTTTTTAAGAGCTCTTCATATATTAACGATATTAACGCCTTCTCATTTATAATGAAAACATTTTTTCTAGTTAAGATTTTGTCCTCTGTTTATGGTATATTGTGGCCTATATTTTTATTTATGTTTTTGTGTAATCAAACACATCTAATTTTCCCTGTCTCTTATTTTCCTGCCTTGGTTAAGAGAAGCTCACCACAATAATGTGACACAAATAGTACCTCCTAGTTTTACATATAAGTTAAAAATTAATCCAATAAGTTAAAAATTAATAGCTTTGAACAATGTGGGGGTTAGGGGCACCGATAACCCTGTGAAATTGAAAATCCATATATAACTTTTGACTCCCCCAAAACTTAACTTCTAATAGCCTATTGTTGACTAGAAGCTTTAGTGATAACATAAACAGTTGATTAACACATGTTCTGTATGTTACATGCATTATATACTGTATTCTTATAATAAACTAGAGAAAAAAATTAAGAAAATCATAAGGAAGAAAAAATACATTTACAGTGCTGTACTGTATTTATTGAAAAAAAATCCACGTATAAGTGGACCTGCAGAGTTTAAATCCATGTTGTTCTAGGGCCAACTATATATGTAAATGTACATTTGGATTTTTAATCCATTTAAAAATTATGTTTTAATATGATGAAAAGTAGCTGTCAGTTTTGTTTTTGTTTTCCTTGTAAATATCCAGTTAGACTAGCCACATTTATTAAGTAGTCACTTTATCCACTAAATTGAATCAAATTATTTTTGGAATCTGTTATGTAATCATATGTTTCCCTCGTTTATTTTTTTTTAAATTTTATTATGTTATGTTAATCACCATACATTACATCATTAGTTTTTGATGTAGTGTTCCATGATTCATTGTTTGCATATAACACCCAGTAATTTGTTTTTTCTAAAGTACACTACTAGTTTTTCCTTTTTGAAATAAAGTATACTAGATGACAAATAATATTCTTATTTCAGTGTTAAATATAATGTACTTTTACTTTATTTACAATGTTGGCATCTTTAGTTATAAGGGAAACTGGTTTATAGTTTTCATTTTTATACATCTTTCACCAGATTATTAATATTCAGGTTATTTATAAAACAAAATAAATTGATTGTTTTCTATTCTCATAGTCCTGAACTTTATAATCTATTTTACCTAATGTTAAAGAAAAACACATAAAAATATTATGACCTTGTATTTATAATGGTAAATCTTTAATATGTTTTTCAAACTTGAAGAGTTTTTTCCTCTTCTTCATACTTTACATTTTTTGAGTGAATATTGAATAACATTATTTTCTCATAATCTTTCTAACCCATAATGTAGCTTATTTTGGCTTTCTTCTGTTTGCCTTAATGATGTTTGCAAAATTACATATATACTAAACTTTTAAAAAATAATTTAATTGCATTCATCTTTGTTAGCTCAGTCTTCCTAATTCCTTTATTATGATTGCATATTTTTGTTTGCTTCTAATCTAATTTCTTATGATATAAGCTTATTTTTGACACTTTTAATGAGGTATAATGTCATTCCATATAATTCACCATTATAAGTGTACAATAATTTCAAATAAATTCATAGGGTTGTACAACCATCACAATCTGGTTCTGGAACACTTCCATCACTCCCCAAATTCCATCAAAACCATTTGGAATTAATCCCAACTCCCAATCCCAGATCCAGTTAAATACTGATTTGCTTTCTCTATATATAAATTTATCTTCTGAAATGTTTCATATAAATGGAATCCTACAATGCGTAATATTTGCTATCTGGTTTCTTTCATTTAGCATGTTTTTTAGGTTCATCCATGTTGCAACCTGTATCAGAATTCTATTCCTTTTGGAGCTAGAGGGTATTATGCTTAGCAAAATAAGTCAATCAGAGAAAGACAAGTATCATATGATCTCACTGATATGAGGAATTTGAGAAATAAGACAGAGGATCATAGGGGAAGGGAGGGGAAAATGAAATAAGATGAACCAGAGAGGGAGACAAACCATGAGGACAATCTCAGGAAATAAACTGAGGGTTGCTGGAGTAGAGGGGGGTGGGAGGGATGGGGTGGCTGGGTGATGGACATTGGGGAAGGTATGTACTATGGTGAGTGCTGTGAATTGTGTAAGACTGATGAGTCACAGACCTGTACCCTGGAAACAAATAATACATTATATTTTAATTAAAAATATATATATAAAAAAAGAATGTTTTCCTTTAATTGCTGAATAATATTCCATTGTTTGAATATACTACATTTGTTTATACATTCACCAATTAATAGATATTTGATTTTTTTCAACTATTATGGATAATGCTGCCATGTACGTTTATATATAAGCCTTTGTGTTGGCATATGTTTTCATTTCTCTGGGATCGATAACAAGGAATGGAATTGCTGGGTTTACGGTAAGTTGATGTTTAAGTTTTTAAGAAACTGTGAAATTGTTATTCAAAGTAGCTCTATCATTTTACCTTCCCAAAAGTAATGTATGAAGGTCCAGTTTCTCTACTTCCTCCCCAAACATTTGGCATTGTCTGTCTTTTACCTATAACCATTTTAGTAAGTGAATAATGATATCTCATTATGATTTTAATTTGCATTTTTCTAGTGACTAATGATGTTGAGCACCCTTTCATGCGCTTCTCATTGGTATATTTGTTGGTGAAATGTCCATTAAAGTACTTGACTATTTTTTTATATTGGACTGTTGGTCTTCTTGTTATTAAATTATGAGTTATTTTTTTTTTCTAGGTACAATTCCTTTAACAGATATGCGATGTGAAAACATTTCTCCAAGACTTTGGCTTGTCTTTTCATTTTTTAAATTATGTCCCCCAGAGCATAAAAGTTTTCCATTTTAATGAAAACCAATTTATCTTTCATGTTCTTTTATGGTTTACACTTTTGGTATATTGTCTAAGAAATCTTTGCCTAACAGAACATTTTGAAAATTTTTTCCTCTGGTTTTAAGTTTTATAATTTTAGCTCTTATGTTTAGGTCTACAATCTATTTTGAATTCATTTTTGCACAAGAAGTAAGATAAGAGTCTAACTTATTTATTTGCGTATGTACATAAAATTATCCTAGTACCATTGTTGAAAAACAACCCTTTCCGCATTGCATTATCTTGGCATCTTTGTCAAAAACCAATTGATCATAAATGTGTGGGTTTATATCTGTATTCTCAATTCTGTTTCATTGATCCATGTGCCCATCCTTACACCAATACCACACTACTTCAGTGCTGTAGCTTTATAGTAAGTTTTGATTTCAGGTTGTATATACCCTCTCCCTCTGCTTTTCTTTTAGGAAATTATTTGACTTAAAGTTTGTTTCTTTTATTTTTAATTGTACTTATCAAAATTATTCCTAAGTTATTCTTAACAATAATTCTCCTATCACTCCTTGGAGTTGTTTTTGCTGTGTCCTAAACATCTTGCTATTAGGGATTTTAATATTTATCATATTTGGGTGGCTGGGTGGCTCAGATGGTTAAGTGTCTGCCTTCGGCTTAGGTCATGATTCCAGGGTCCTGGGATCGAGCCCACGTCGGGCTCCTGGCTCAACAGGGAGCCTGCTTCTCCCTCTCCCTCTGTCTCCCCCACTGCTCAAGCTCTCTCTCTCTCTGTATCTCTGTGTCTCAAATGAATAAATAAAATCTTTAAAAATATATATATATTTATCATATTTTGTATAATTTATACTTTTAGATTTTATTTTCTCTTTGATCCAGGAAGAATTTAGGAGAACAATTCTCCTTTCTAAATAGCCTATTTTATTGTTATTTCTACATTTATTTGATTTTATTCAGAAAATCTTCATAAATTTTTGTGAGAGGAATTTAAAAACATTTTCTAAGCATTAATGTGTCTCTGATTCTCTATTCTCAGCTTATATTTAAGGAATACAAATTTCCATGCTTGTAGTTCACCAAATACAATGCTTTTTTCCTGCCATATCATATTTTTTTCTAATATAGTTAGTCAACAAAATTGTAATTTATAGAAAATATTGATCCAAGATTTCATGGTGATTAAAATTTACGAGCTAAAAAAACACAAATGTTCTTATTCTTTTTTTTTAAAGATTTATTTATTTATTTTTAGAGAGAGAGTGAGAAGCATGAGGGGTAGAGGGGCAGAGGGAGAAGGAGAGAGAGAATATCAAGCAGACTCTCCACTGAGTGTGGAGCCCCACATGGATCTCACCACCCCAAGATCATGACCTGAGCTGAAATCAAGAGTTGGATGCTCAACAAACAGAACCAGCCAGGCGTCCCTCAAATTTTCTTATTCTGACCAGATACCATATTTAAGAGTTTTAACTCCTTATTTTAATAAGGTATAAATATATTTTGTTTGGATATTTTTTTCAATTACTGTCAGTGTTCAAAATGTCTCAGTTAACATCTTCTGTGCATTGTTTCATATCCTATTGCAATGTGAAAATTGCCAGTCAATTTACATGTCAATTGCTTTGTTATGAGTCTTAACATAAATTCTCATTTTAATTATTTAAATAACTGTTAACTCTACCATTATATTTATGTCATTACCTGTATTATAAAGACTTATTTATATTGTATCAAAAGTGGCATAAAACTTTTCCTAATACATGTTAATTTGTGGAGAAATTTTTAGTCCAAGATAAAAATATTCCATTTTTAGGTTTTTTTCTAACTAGGATATTTGCATTTCTCTTTTAATTTAATAAACTTTTTAAATGCAGTTATAAAATCCATTCATTTATTCAGCAAATATTTATTATTCCTTTACTAGATGTTAATAACTGTTTTAAGAGTTGGTAATAGAAAAGCAAATATGGCATCTTCCCATGCATAAATATGTACTCAATTTAGTGGCAGAAATAGATATGAAGAGAATTAACTGTAATTTAGAATCTCAAATAGTTGAATTAGTATTTAGATAAAGTATTATGAGGACAATCGTGAGGGAGCAATTACTTCTACTGTGGGAAAAGTGTGGTAGGAGGATTGACATGTACGTAGAAGGTTTCCCAGAGAAGGTCACATGTGACCTTGGGGTCTTTCCAAAAGTCTCCCAAAATGAGAAAGAAGGGGGAAAATATTTTAACAAAAAACCCCTGATAATTATAATATGTGACAATGCCAGGAGTTAGAACACACATAGAATATTTATAAAATTTTGAGGACAGTTATTTCTGATGCTCCTCAGGTTGTTTCATAAATTTGTAATATGAAATTCAAAAAGACAAAACTTAAGAGTTTCATAACAAATAAATCAAATGTGCTCACATAGCAAGGAAAAATTTGTTAATTTACCAATTCTTGGATTTCTAGAATATACTGAAGATAGAGGCATCTCCTATAAATATCTAATAAAAAGAAATATTCCTCCTTCTGTTCCTCAGCCACTAAAGGGCAATAACTCAAGAAGCACAGGCTTATCTCTAAGGATGATATCAGGCAGCTCCCTAATAACTTCAGATATCTCAACATACAAAGTTTGAATTGAGCTATACCATAAATAAAGTATTAATTCCTCAGTCACTTTCCATGTATATTTTTTTATTTCTTTTTAAAATTAGGTCAAGTCATAAGCCGTATCTTAATTACGTATTTAACATGAAATGATAATCATCCGGTATATACTAGTATTGGAATATATAGACTGAATGCCCCATAAGTACAATTTATGTGACTACATTTCCATCATAGAATTTAAGAAGTCCTATAAGTCACTACTTCTGATCATTCTAATTACCCAGAAAATGGAAGTCATATTGTATCTATGATTTTGCTTGTTTATATAACCATAACAAATTATTTTTACATAATTGGCACAGAATCATTTCATTCCTGTGGCAATAAGAAGGAAAAAGAAGTACCATTCAAAGACATTCTGCCAAACTTGACAGAAATATTAAGACAACAGAAAATTTCTTCAAGGTACTAAATTATGAATAACAAGAATGCTAGTCATGAAAGTCAGTACACATTCCATTTAAAAAGTACTTGGAAAAATACTAGAAAATAGAGGTATACTCATTGGTAATAGAGATATTAATTGTAAATGATAGACTATGAAAAATAAGTAAATAACTGATACAGCTTATTAGTTAAATTGCATTTCCCAAATCAGGAAATACAGATATATATGGGGAGATCAAAAAGTAAAATAATGAAAGTTAAAAATGTTCTAATACCAAGACAAAATTTTCATTTATATTTTAACAATATGAAGAAAAATACCAGCGAACAGATGTATTCTGTAACCATTGTACCAGAATGTGTTAAAGACATTAACCAAAGTCTAATGATTCCTAGAAATAATTTTAAGGTAAAAAATGAGTGTGAAATTTTTTAAAACTAAGATTCTTGGTAATTTTAAACATGCTGTACAAAGTACAGCTTAAGACTCCCAGGAACATTTTCAAAATTAAAAAAAAAAAAGTATTCTGCTTGTTTTCTGACAATGGCAATGTTGTACACTACCATGATTTGGAACTTAAAATGTTCCAGGTCTCCAAAAATTCTTTTGAAATTTTGTTATCCTTTCTCATTGGTGTAAGTAATCAGATCCACTGAGCTCATTGACTCTGTAAATGATTTTCAGTAAATCAACTGCAAATTGCACTTTCATCCATTATTTCTTCAAAATTTTTTTTCTGACTCATTCTCATCTCCAATTACATATATGTTAAATTTTTTTATATTGTCTCACAGATCACTAAAACTGCTGATATTTTTAAAATACATTTTCTCTTCTTCTTCACATTGATCTTCACATTGATCTATCTTCAACTTAAGTGATTATTTCCTTCCTTTATCGTTTCCATTCTTCATTAAGCCTATCTAATGAACTTCTTTTCAGATATGTATGTTTCATTTCTATAATTTGCTTTTGGCTCTTTTCTAAATTTTTGTTTCTCTGCTGGGATTTCCTTTCTATTCATTAGGCTTTTTTTTTTTTTTTAAAGACTTATTTATTTGAAAGAGAGAGAGTGGGGGAAGGGGCATAGGGAGAGGGAGAGAGAAAGAATTCCAAGCAGATTACCCGATGAGCGTGGAACCTGATTTGAGGCCTGATTCCACGACCCTGAGATCATGACTTGACCTGAAATCAAGATGCTTAACTGACGCAGTCACACAGGTGCCCCTATATTAGGTCTACTTTATTAAATGTATGTGCTAACTGACGGAAAGTATTTCAGTGAAATTCCAACATCTGGGACATCTCAGGGTTCACCTCTTTTGATGGTAATTTTTTTCTTTGAATGTGAAACATGTTTGGATCAAATCCAAGTCATAGTGAGTGCGAGACTGTGGAGATTCTGTATCTGTAATACTTCTCCAAACAATGTTATTGGTTTTGTTTAAGCAGGTAATTAGTTGGTTAGGCTAAAATTGCATATTCTGCCTTGACTAGTGGGAAACAGCTAAAATCTCATATAATTCTTTTAGACTTAGTTATAGGTTGCTTTGAGTCAGCCACAGGCAGGTATGAATCATTTTCAGCCTGAGATTTGGGTAAAGTTTGTAGTCTGATTTTGGATCTCCCATTCTCTGGATTTCTTTTTTCTAGGATGCCCCTCCTCCATTCTCCTGGGTGTTGAGAACAGATTTTCTACCATAGTCTCAGACACTTTGCAGCTTACTGTGACTGCACCATGCCCTTATGCTTACTGCCCTTAAAAATGGGACATTTACTCCATGCCAGTCCTGACTTAATCAACTATCTTTACTTTGAATTACTACAATAGTATATGCCTAATACTAGCCCTCTCCCATATTCCAACAGGTCTTTTGGAATCTTCTAGCACATTCACAAAAAAAGTAAGTGTGGAAATTTGACTTCTGTTTCAAGGACTGTTTGTTTTAGTGGCCCCTATAAATAGCTCTTGATATTTATTTTCAAAAGTTGGTGTTTACATTAGCTGTGGATCTTATTGGCAAGCAATTATCAATGGCAACATTTTGCCATTTATCAGAAGTTACTCCCAGGGACAGTGGTTCCCACTAAAAATTTCCATCAATGGCAGATGATAGCAGATCTAATTGTTAGAAACTCCTTGCAGTAGCTTTGGTAAATAATCTGCCTCTTTCAATAGCTTTTGAAAATTTTCTAGTGTATCTTTTTTCTCCAAACAGTTCATATAGATTTAAATGTTATGAAAATGCCATATTAATTTCTCACAATTGCATCTAGAAAACAATATAGCAAGAGAGCTTGTTTAATTTCTTAGTATAACTATGGTGCTAAGCAGTTCTTTCAAAGAATATATGCAGATTCTCTAGAACAGGGGTTGACAAATATATTAGACAAAGAGCCAGATAGTAAATATTTTAGGCTTTGTTGGCCGTATAATTTCTTTCACAACTACTCAATTCTGCCACTGTAGGAAAAAGTAGTCAATAAAGCTTTATTTACAAAAACAGATGGCCAGCAAGTTTTGGTCTATAGGCTATAGGATGTCAATCTTTCCTCTACAGCTATAATACCAAACAAATACGAGTTATATCTGAATTTCTCCAATATTCTTTTACTATTCCTTAAAATAAGACCTTATTCCTACTATTCCTTAAAATAAGGTCTATAAACTTATACCTCAAGAATTCCCATATATTTTAACAGGGACTTCCTAGGTATTAATTTAAGAATCCATTATTTTTTTCTCAGTGATTCCATTAATGAAGTGACAAGAACACATGGAAAAAATACGTATTACTAATTATCTGTTGTACTACCCCATTGGGCAATAGATATCTGTGTCAAACTTGTCCCACAAAATTAAATAAACCAAATTTCACATTATATTTTTAAAGTAGCATCACACTATAGAAATTATATCTTAAATAGGAAATAGAGACAAACTAAAAAAAGATAAACAAGTCAGTGGAATAAAGTTCAGAAACAGACCCACACATATTCTCAATCTATTCTTCCCCACCAAAATAATACATGGTGCTGTAGGGAAAGGGTGGTCATTTTAATAAACTGAATGGAATCAGCTGGATATCCTTTGGAGAAAAAAAATTATAGTATGGTCTAAAATATACTCAAAAGTCAATTTAATAGAAAATGGTTATCTAGATGTGAAATAGAAAATAATTAAGCTTTCAGGATCAATATAGGAGAATATTTTTATGACTTGGGAGCAAATAAAAAGTTGTTACATTGAACTATATAAAAATTTAAAACTTCTATTTATCAAAAGACATTGTTAACAGGGATAACCATGAATGTATCACATGGGAAAAGTTTGCAAAGGGCTCATATTCAGAATATCTAGAGAACTGTAACAAATCAGTAAGGAAAGAGCAAATAATAGAAAAAAATGGGCAAAAGATAGAAAATTTACTTCACATGACATATACAAATGACCAGAGGAATATATTTTAAGAAGGATTCAAGTTTATTAGTTATCAAAGTGTAAATTAAAATCATAAGATACCACTACATACTCACAAAAATGGCTAAGATAAAAAAGAAGATACAACTTCCAGTATTATGATAAATAATGTGAGAATACACATCCTTGTCTTGTTCCTGACTATGGAGGAAAAGTTCTCAGTTTTTCCCCATCAAGAATGATCTTAACTGTGGGTTTTTCATATATGGCCCTTATTATGTTAAGGTATGTCCCCTCTACACCTACTTTATTGAGGGTTTTTATCATGAACAGATGTTGTATTTTGTCAAATGTTTTCTCTGCATTTATTGAAATGATCATATGGTTTTTATCCCTTCTTTTATTTATGTGGTATATCACATTTATTGATTTGTGAATATTGAACTACCCTTGCAACCCAGGAATAAATCCCACTTGATTGTGGTGAATTATTTTTTTAATGTATTGTTGGATTTGGTTTGCTAGTATTTTACTGAGAATTTTTGCATTCATGTTTATCAGGGATATTGGCCTGCGGTTCTCTTTTTCAGTGGAGTCTTTATCTGGTTTTGTTATCAGAGTAATACTGGCCTCATAGAATGAATTTGTAAGTTTCCCTTCCTTTTCTATTTTTTGGAATAGTTTAAGAATAGGTATTAACTCTTCTTTAAATGCCTGGTAGAATTCACCTGTGAAGCCACCTGGTCCTGGACTTTTGTTTGGAAGTTTTCTGATTACTGATTCAATTTCTTGCTGGTTATCACTCTTCAAGTCTTCTATTTCTTCCAGTTTCAGTTTTGGTAGTTTATATGTTTGTAGGAATTTATCCATTTCTTCCAAGTTGTCCAATTTGTTGGCATATCACTTTTCATAATATTCTCTTAAAATTGTTTGTATTTCTGTGGTATTGGTTGTTATTTCTCCTCTCTCATTTGTGATTTTACTTATTTGGATCCCTTCTCTTTTCTTTGTGATAAGTCTGGCTAGGGGTTTATCAATTTTATTTATTTTTTCAAGGAACAAGCTCCTGGTTTCACTGACCTGTTTTTTGTTTGTTTGCTTGTTTTAGTTTCTATTTAACATTGGACTGGAGGTCCAAGCCACAGCAATCAGACAACAAAAATAAATAAAATGCATCAAAATCAGCAAGGAAGAAGTAAAACATTCACTCTTTGAAGATGACATGATACTCTATGTAGAAAACCCAAAGCACTCCACGAAAAACTGCTAGAACTGATAAATAAATTCAGTAAAGTTGCAGGATACAAAATCAACATATAGAAATCTGTTGCATTTCTATACACCAATAATGAAGCAGTAGAAAGAGAAATCAAGGAATCGGTCCCATTTACAATTGCACCAAGAACAATAAGATACCTAGGAATGAACCTAACCAAAGAGGTGAAAGACCTGGATTCTGAAAACTATAAAACACTGATGAAAGAAATTGAAGATTACACAAAGAAATGGAAAAACATTCCATACTCATGGATTGCAAGAACAAATATTGTTAAAATGTCAATGCTATTCAAAGCAATCTACACATTTAATGTAATCCTTATCAGAATACTATTATATTCAAAAGCATTTCTCATACAGTTAAAACAAACAATCATAAAAACTGTATGGAAACACACACACACGCACACACACACACACATAAAACCCAAATAGCCAAAGCAACCTTGAAAAAGAAAAGCAAAGCTTGAGGCATCACAATTCTGGACTTCAAGTTATATTACAAAACCATACTGATCAAAACAGTATGGCACTGGTACAAAAATAGACACATAGATCAATAGAACAGAATAAAAAAGAAAAAAACCAGAAATGATCCCATAACTATATGGTCAATTAATCTTCGACAAAACAGGAAAGAATATCCAATGGGGGGATAAACAGTCTCTTCAACAAATGGTGTTGGGAAAACTGGACAGCAACATGCAGAAGAATGAAACTGGACCATTTTCTTATACCATACACAAAAATAAATTCAAAATGGATTAAAGACCTAAATGTGAGATTTGAAATAATAAAAATCCTAGAGAACACAGGCAGTTACCTCTTTGACATTGTCATAGCAACTTCTTACTAGATATGTCTCTTGAAACAAGAGAAACAAAAGCAAATATAAACTATTAAAATAAAAAGCTTCTTCACAGCAAAGGAAATGATCAATGAAACTAAAAGACAACCTATGGAATGGGGAAGATATTTGCAAATGACATATCTGATAAAGAGTTAGTATCCAAAATATAGAAAGAACTTATATAACTCCACATCCCAAAAATGAATAATTCAATTTTTAAAAAGGTGAAAAGATAGGAACAGACATTTCTCCAAAGAAGACAAATAGATGGCTAACAGACACATTAAAAGATGCTCAACATCACTCATCATTGGGGAAATATAAATCAAAACTACAATGAAATATCATCTCACACCTGTCAGAATGGCTAAAATTAACAACATAGGAAACAATGATGTTGAGAAGGATGTGGACAAAGAGGAACCTTCCTATACGGTTGGTGGGAAAGCAAACTAGTGCAGTCACTCCAGAAAACAGATTGGAAGTTCCTCAAAAAGTTAAAAATAGGACTACCTTACAACCCAGCAGTTGCACTACTAGGTATTTACCCAAATAATACAAAAATACTGAGCCAAAGAGACATATGTGCCCTGATGTTTATAGCAGCATTATAAGAACAGCCAAATTATGGAAAGAACCCAAATGTCCATCAACTAATAAATGGATAAAGAAGTTGTGTTATGTGACTATATATACTCAGACATCAAAAAGAATGAAATCTTGCCATTTGCAAAATGACATGGATAGAGCTAGAATGTATTATGCCAAGCAAAACAGCTTAGTCAGAGAAAGACAAATACCATATGATTTCACTCATATGTGGAATTTAAGAAACAAAACAGATGAACATAGGGGAAGGGGAAAAAAGAGAGGGAGGCAAACCATAAGAGACTCTTAACTACAGAGAACAAACTGAGGGTTGATGGAGGAGAGGTGGGTGGGGGGATGGGCTAAATGGGTGATGGATATTAAGGAGGCCACTTGTGTTGAGCACTAGGTGTTACATGTAAGTGATGAATCACTAAATTCTACTCCTGATACCAATATTACATTATATGTTAACTAATTAAAATTTAAATAAAAACTTGAAACAACAAAATAAATTAAAAAAAACTAAAAAACTACAATGAGATATCACCTCACAGCTGTTAGAATGGCTGAAATCAACAACATAAGAAACAACAAGTATTGGCAACGATGTGGGAAAAGGGGAGCTCTCTTATACTGTTGGTAGGAATGTAAACTGATGCAGCCACTGGGGAAAAGAGTATGGAGTTTCCTCAAAAAGTTAAAAAAGTGCCTGGCTGGCTCAGTTGGTAGAGCATGTGAATCTTGATCTCAGGATTGTGAGTTCAAGTCACACATTGGGCATGGAGACTACTTAAAGAAAAATAGAACTACCCTATGATACAGCAATTGCACTACCAGGTATTTACCCAAAGAATACAAAAATACTAATTCAAAGGGTTACATGCACCCCAGTGTTTATAGCAGCATCATCTACAATAGCTAAATTATGGAAACAGTCCAAGCGTCCACTGAGTAATGAATGGATAAAGAGGATGTGATCTATATATACAGTGGAATATTACTCAGCCATAAAAAAGTGAAATCTTGCCATTTGCAATGACATGGATGGAGCTAGATGGAGTATTATGAGAGTATTATGGAGCTAGAGAGTATTATGCTAAGGAAATAAGTCAATCAGAGAATGACAAATACCATATGATTTCACTCATATGTGGAATTTAAGAACAAAACAAATGAGCAAGGGGAAAAAAAAAGAGAGAGGGAGATGAACCAAGAAGCAGACTCTTAACTATAGAGAACAAACTGATGGTTACCAAAGGGGAGGATGGGTGAAATAGATAATGGGGATAAGGAGTGCACTCTCTGTGATGAGCTCTGGGTGTTGTATGGAAGTGTTGAATCACTATATTGTACACCTGAAACTAATTTAATACTATATGTTAACTAACTGGAATTTAATAAAACTTTAAAAAAGAAAGAATATAGAATTCAGGTGGTGGGGCAGCCTGGTAGCCAGTGGGTTAAGCATCTGACTCTTGGTTTTAGTTCAGGTCATGATCTCAGGGTCATTAGATCAAGCCCTGCATAGGGCTCTGCGTTGAGCATGTAGCCTGCTTAAGCTTTTCTCTCTCCCTCTGCCCCTCCTCCCCTTCCTCCCCCTGCTCTCTCTCCCTCTATCTCGAAAGAAAGAAAGAAAGAAAGAAAGAAAGAAAGAAAGAAAGAAAGAAAGAAAGAAAGAAAGAAAAGAAAGAAAGAAAAGAAAGAAAGAAAAGAGAAAGAAAGAAAAGAGAAAGAAAGAAAGAAAGAAAGGAAGGAAGGAAGGAAGGAAGGAAGGAAGGAAGGAAGGAAGGAAGGAAAGAAGGAAGGAAGGAGGGAAAATTCCAGTGGTAGTGAAGCTCTAGAGTAATTGGTACTAATATTCCACTGATCGTCATGTAAATTGGTGCAAACATTTTGGAAAATATTGACAGTCAACGTGAAAGCTGAACTTATACATCCTTTTGATCCAGCCAATCCAACTTTCTGTGTGTGCATGTGTGTATGCTCAACAGAAACACATATGATCGCACAAAGACATGTATTAGAGTATTTATAACAGAACTACTTATAGTAATCTAAAACCTAAAATTACCCAAGTCTCCATTTTGGTTTTCATGGATAAATGAATAGTGGTGTGTTTATACAATGTCATAAAATGTCATAATAAGATTGATCAGTCTACAGAAAAATGATAGGAATGAATGTCACAAACTTAAGTTTGAACAAAAGAAGCCATAGCACAAAAGAACACACACACACACACACAAACATAATTACATAGATATACCCATTGTAAGTGTTTAAAGATGTCTCTTTTGCTTTATATGGAGACTTAACCAAATAGTATTTACAAGCCTGTTATAGACAGATTGATAAAATGGTGTTTGCTAACATCCTATATACACAACATTAGTCTGCCTGTGTTTACTTATACACAGGCCAAACTGGGAAACTGAGGAAACTCAGATGTTCCTTCTATATGTTACCAATGACTACCACTTAGAAATTGGACACTATCAATGGAAAGCTATGGCCTGATAAATATCAGTCTTCCTCCAAATCACAATATTTATACTACATAGTTATTTAGACTGCTTAGATATTTTGCTTATAGAACAATTCAGAAAGCAAATATGTCAATTTGTAATTTCTAGTAGTCCTATGGGTTATAAGGGTGAACAGAAAGTACTGGCAGGAAAATGTCTGAAACCCGCATATTAGAAGATGGATTGGTGGACCTATGAAGCACCTTTTCCTACGTATTTATGGTCTCAGGAGAATGATAATGTCTATAAAACAGCAGTTATCAGGGGAGCGATGACGCCATAAAATGAAGAAATAAAACAACTTGAAAACACTGAAGGATTTTTTTTTTCCCTCCTGGAGACATCCTATTAAGTTCTTATGGGTTAGAAAAAAAAGATAACCAAAACTAGGAAATTAAAAGGAAGATATGCATATAGCATTTATATTGAACTTCAGATATATTTATAGTTCAATGAACATTTGTCTAAAGAAAAGTGAAAATACAATTCTCTACAATTCTCTTACCCGTTTGTATAAAAGTACTTTTTCAATAATGAAATGAAACTCCACCCTTTAAGACGGTCTTCATAACCAGGGGCAATGAAACATTTATAAATATCTCTGATGGCATACATACACACACACACACACAAACTTTTCAATTGTTGATCCACATGAAAGCTACTGAAGCTAAAAGAGAAAATCTTATTTTCAAGATACTCCTTAGTTGGTGCACTATTGAGATGTCTTATATTCTTCTTAGGGTAACAAAGTGTAAGTGCTTATTTCATTCATATACATATAGAGATAGACGAATAGAACTTCAGTGCCAGGCACTATTCTTTTGCAAGTATTTACTTATTTAACAGCACTATGAGATTGTTGTTGTCAATTTTACAGATCTATGCATATGAATCTATAATTATCTCAAAATTAAAAGGTTACTTTAACATATTTACTGATGCCTAGTATGTGCTAAGTACAATTATAGGTGCTAGGAAAGAGCAGTAAACAATAACAACAAAAAAATAGCCTCTCTTCAAGAAGTCTGAAGTCTACTTAAAGAAACAGACAAAAATAAAGAAAAATGATTATGTAATATGTCAGAGGTGAAAATGAAGAAAAAAATAAACAGTAGTGAGCATAAAGAAAGATGGAGGAAGTGCTATTTATATACGGCCTTTAGGGATGCTATCTTCCAGACTGTGGTATTTAAGCAAAGAAATAAAGCCACACAGGTTTCTAGAGAAAGCAAAACAGGGAAAAGGACAGCTAGTCCAAAGGCCTTAAGCTGGGAGTGGTCCTGGCATGTTCAATGAATAGTAAGTAAATGGGCCACTGTGTCTGGAGTGTGGATAGTAAAGTTAAGTGGTAGGATTTTGAGTTAGTGGGATGCCAGATCATATAGGTCTGTAGATCATGATAAAAACTTTCAATTTTACTTTAAGTGTGTGTTGGAGGAGAGGGATAATATGTGATTTAGGACAGAGTACTGACATGTTCCATCTTACCTACTAAAAGGTTATTATGGCTGTTATGTTGAGAACAGACTGATGGTAAGGAGAGCAAGTGGAAAGTAGGAAGACTATCATTCCTCATTTTTTTTTTTTAAATAAGAGCTATTGTAGTGGACATATTCTGCTTTCTAGCCTACATTTATACCTTTGGGGAACAACTTTCCCCATGTTATGCCAAGGAATGTATAAATCATAGGCTGCCAAAGTATCCTATTCTCTTAGCAAAAATGACTGGTTCCTGAATAGGATAGTATCCAAGAAAAGCCAATTAGAGTTTCTTCTTGGAAGTGGATACATGGACAGTGGTTTTCCAAAGGTTTCTCTCTTTCTCTCAGATCCATGCCTATAAGGACCAAATGAACAACAATGTGGAGAAAGCCTATCTGAGAATTAAGTAAAATATATACAAATTGAGCTAGGAAAAAGAAATTCTTTTTTAAAAAGATTTTTTATTTGGGCGCCTGGGTGGCTCAGTCGTTAAGCGGCTGCCTTCGGCTCAGGTCATGATCCCAGGGTCCTGGGATCGAGCCCCGCATTGGGCTCCCTGCTCCGCGGGAAGCCTGCTTCTCCCTCTCCCACTCCCCCTGCTTGTGTTCCCTCTCTCGCTGTGTCTCTCTGTCAAATAAATAAATAAAATCTTTAAAAAATAAATAAATAAATAAAAAGATTTTTTATTTATTTGAAAGAGAGAGAGAGAGCACAAGCAGGAGAGCGGCAGGCAGGGGGAGAGGGAAAAGCAGGCTCCCCACTAAGCAGGAGGCCCGATGCGGGGCTCGATCCCAGGACCCTGGGATCACGACCTGAGCCAAAGGTAGACACTCAACCAACTGAGCCACCCAGGTATGAAAAAGAAATTCTTTATAAATGTGTTTTAACTCTGGAACAAATGATAAAATGGATAAAAATTTTGTTTTGTGCTATTTAAAATTCAAGCCTTGATTCTAGAGTAATGATTTTAACTACAACATCAAATTTGTCACACAGAAACAAAACTCTGCATCTCTGCATTCACCTTCCCATCATGCTCCTATTTCTATGAAATTGCATTATTTTGCAGAGAGACAAATGTGATTTGTCATCTTTGTGTGAGTATTCTGTGGATCACATTCAATTCATAGATAGTTTCTAATTTATTATTCAAAAAAGGAAAGAAAGAAAAACGGAAAGATATCTGTTCCTATATTAGTCAAGGTCAGATACAGAATCTAATACTCTAAATGAAAAATATGTGCTAAATATTTAAATCGTCCTGGGTCATGATCATTTTTAAGAACCCAAAAAGCCACAATCTCAAGTCTTTCCAAAAAACTTATATATAGGATAGAAGAAGAATAGTGAAAATATATGTCACTTATTTATAAAGGAAAGGCACTATAGAAAATGTGTTTATGTGAATTATCTCATTTGAACAGCAAACAAACCTTAAAGGAAGTAATTTCATTATTTTATGAGAAAACAGAAGTTCAGAGAGATTAAGGTCAAATAGCTGGTAAGTAATAGAGGTAGAATCCAGTCCCAGTTCAGATGTTTCTCATCTTTGTATTGTATACAAAACATCTGATAAGCTTGCATATCCATAATGTGAGAGGCATGACTAAAACATGAAATCAGTCATGAACTAGTGAAGTCATCACATGCTATTTCATTATATTAATAAGTATACTAATATAGTAATATATTCATTAGATTAATAACTCCACTAATATATTACTATATTCATTATATTACTAATTCTATCATTATACCAATATTATATTAATAATATATAATACAGTTTATAACTATAAAGGCAAATGAAGTTAACAGATGATTAAAGTGCAAAGGTAAGTAAAGGTAAACAAGATCAGGGTTAGTTCTGTGAAAGAAAAAGAATATGAATTGTGCCCTAAAGCATACATGAAATGTGGATATATGTGGATAAGTTAATATAATTGTAGGACATTCTGGGAAGCTTGGGTTTGGTTCCTGTGTTTGGATCCTAGCTAAAAAGGGATTTGCTAACATCTTCAGGGACACAATGCAGGGTAAGGGGGTATTAAAGAAAAAGGGGGCAGCATCACATTTTTAAAGAAACTTTGAAAGTCAGCAGAAGAGTTTAGATCTGATGAAATGTCATCTGCTTATAAAAACTTAAGTATTGAAGCATGCAATATGCCCTGTCACAAACAAGATGGTCACATGTGTCTTCTAGGAAAAAAAAAGACACAATGAATCAAGAGAAGGGGACATAAGACTGTGTCATGCAAAAGAGAATATCTATTAAGTTTGTCAAAGTTTCAATATCTACTTTAAAGAGGAAAATTCTACCTTCCTTCCAAAAATTATTATAAAGAGGTTAGTAAGAAAACATCTATTCTATATGTTGGATTACTAAAGGTTTCAACAACAATTATAATTGTAATATTTGAGTTATAAGAATTTGTATAATAGAAATTCTATAGGAATTGGAATGATTTAGAGAAATAGAATAGTTTGCAAATGTGACAGCAGAATTTTAAGCTCCCCATGAGATTGTATCTTTGCACCTGCCATAGAGATCATGGAGTTTAGAACCATCAAGTACAAAGGAACAGTTTTAAAAGATTTGTTGGATAGGACTTTAATTGACTAAGTAATTATGTTAAATCAAAGTCATTGGAAATAAGAATGTTTACAATATTATTTTAATTTATTTATTTAGTTTAATTCTTGGCAAGACGGGAGAACTGAGATGTCAAATAGATCTGCTTTATCATTTTTGTTAGTCTGGGTCCTCTGAAAAGCAGACACTTAAACGGGATTAAATGCAAGGACTTATTAGGAAAAATGTCCGTGAGTGAAAATCAGGAGAAAGTTGGAAATGGCTGAGAAAGTAGTCATATCATGGTACATGTATGACTCTGAGTGAGGGAGAGAAGGAAGGAAGAAAGTTAAAGCTTCCTAAACTGATGTGCAGTTTAAGAAAAATGAGGTAAAGTCATTGGGGAATCCTCAAGCCAAAGACAAGACATCAGGGACACTGAGTGTCTCCAGGAACGGGAGTGCCTTAGTATCTCAGAAGCACATGGGCACTGGCAAGTCACAGCTCACGGGACCCATCGATACAGTCTCAGCATAGATGCGGGAATGCAGGTCACAGCACAGCCGCTGGGACCTGTGCTTAATTTCCCTCCCTATTGTTGAAGGCCTGCAAGGAGCATCCCCATGAGTCACACGGCCACTTTCCTTAAGGCTGGTCATGGGACTCATGTGAAATATAAAGGAGTTTCTGGGCATTTTATTTATTTTCTCTCTTTTTTTTTTTTTTTTTTTTTTATGGACAACATGTAATTGTGAGTTGTGTACTCTACTGGAATCTAGTAATTTGATCACTTTGTGGTTTCTCATACTTTTTCACAAATGGAGACTCTCTATGCCACACTGTCAAAATCACATTTTGAAAAACAATGAGAGCCACAGCTTTAGGTGGGGAACCACTACTTCCGGCAGGCCACTGAATTATCCATCCATTCATTTCTTTAATCTACCTACTTATTAAAAAAAAAAAAAAAAAAAGCATAGTCTAGCCCCTGTCTAACTTCCCACCTTCATGTTCTACACAATGCCCATTGCATACTGCACTCTATTGTTCAGTAAACTTTTTCTATTTATTGAATAAGCTAAATACTTTCCAACCTCAGAATATTAGCCCCTCTGGTCTCCTTTGCCTGGAATGTCCTTCCCTTCAATTTTCACATGACAATTTCCTTCACACGATTCAGACTTTAGTGCAAGTACCACGTCAGTGAGGCCTTTGTTGATCATTTCATCTAAATCAGCACCTTGTCACCCACCAATAACTCTTCCAATACTAGTTTTATTTACTTTATAGTACTTACCAGCCACTGCAATAATCTTGTTTTGTTGTTCTCCAGTCTTTGTAGATTTGTCTCCAGTCTTTGTAGATTTGTCCCCATAAAATCATATGACTAATGCCCTCCACTATATCATCAATATCTGGAATGGTGCTTGATCCCTAAAACTCAATAAATATTCATTGAATGAACAATTGACAAAGGAAGTCTTCTATATATAAGGTGCTACAATGGGTCTGAGGACTTAAAGGTATGACTACTTCTCTCACGGAGATTATAGTCTAATAAGTCAGAAATTACTCCTCTCCTTCTTAACACTCATCCCTTTTTCCTACAACTGCTCCAGACACTCATCCTCATGGACCAGTTCATTAACTTCTTTTTGTGGTGGAAAAGCTCTGAACAACATAGGCTTTAGAATAGTAGAAACCTGACATTCAAGAAGGTCATTTCTCTAGAACTTTCCTTCCACAAGTTTGTGAATAATAAAGCATTAGATTTCTGGCCAAGCATGAGCCAAACACTGTTTTGAAGTAAGGAAGAGCACATGAAGATTCTAATGGATAAAGCCCTCATAGAGCTTAGAGTTTAAGAGGATAGGGAGACATATACAATAGGCAAAGAAATAAATATCACACACTGAAATAGGATCTTTGAAGAAAAAAGAGGGAAGACTGAATATAAAAGACTTTGTCTAGTTATGCAGGTCAGGAAAGATATTCCAGAGGAAGTGATGTTTGCCCTGTGATTTGGAAAATAAGGAGGAGTTAACCAGGTGAAATCGAAGGGTAGTTAATTAGGAAGGGGTGGGGGCAAGAGCTTTCTAGCAGAGGAAACAGCAAGTGTGAAAAACTTGAAAGAAATGTAAAGGAAAATGAGGCCAAATGAATCAATAGGACCATAGTATGCAGGTCCTGCTAAACCATGCTAAGATTTATTTAAAAATGAACGAAGAAGTAAACAAAAAACTTTAACGAAAATGACAGAAGTTAAATGTGCACTTTCCAAAGGCCTTCAGCATGCTCTCTCTATGCTATTCTGGTTAGAAATGTTTCTGGAAAAATTGCCCTTTGGTTAGGCTTATGCAGGCTTGGGTTGGCCTCATATAGCAGAAAACTAGTACAGTCTCTGACGACTGAATTAGCTGAAAGTTCGAGCCATGATTTTGCAGGTGGTTGATGGAGAATGGCAGGCCCTTGATATAATGAAAATTTAATTACATACTTAATAGAATTAAACCACGAAATCATGAAGGAACATAAAAATTAAAAATATATAATCTATGCTGCTGGGTAGCTGGAAACATTTTCACATTAGAGACCTAACTTCTATTATCAGTGTCAATATCTATATCATGCTCTAATATTTCATATGGATTCCACTAATGAAATTAGGAACACAATCAGGTGGCAAAGAGTAAGAAAGCTCCCTTATTAATAAAATACATCGGCAGTGTTTGCTCTCTTCTCCATAGCAGAGGAGGATGTGTTTGTCCTTCACTGGCCTGAATTACATGCATCCCTTTGGAGATGGAGAGCTAATTTATATGATTAATGTTATATGCTTCCTGAAAGTTTAAAGATATGACCAAACAGGGGGTAGCAGCAAAGCACACAATTTCCCTTTGCCTTAATTGTGAAAGAAATGATTAAAAATACAGTTGGAGTCCCTATATTTGGTACAGAAAAACATTTATGTAATAATCACTTCATTAGTTTAGCAAAGTCTTTGCCTTTCTGCTATAAATGTATAATTCCAAAACCTAATTCAATATTTGGCTCAATTAACTCTCTTGCTGTCAGTTATGGCACTTTTGGAGCTTTAGTGGTTGAACTTATTTTACATTATCCCATATAATTTTTTCCCTAATTTTTGCATTAACACTCTTGTTTTTATTTTATATTTAACTATAAAATATACAAAATGTATATATAAATAAATTTATTTACTAAAAATATATTTAAATTTAAATATCTAAATATATTTATTTACATTTATATATAATATATACATGTATAAATATATACATATACATATGTACATACATATATACACGTATACATATATACATATACACATATATGCCTTTTCCCTTTAATATTTGTCATTTTGTTATATTTTGGTATGACTCTTTAATAATGATGACCAGTATTTGTGAGAAAAATACCAAGTATTTTTAATTCATCTTATCCATGTTAAAATAATTATATTTCATTGGGAAAAAAGGACCGGTTTTATCAAACAATTTACTTCAGGGAAGTTCACACAAAGTCAAGAGGAAGGAAAGGACAACCTATCTCATGAGTTGGACCAACCCTGGAGCTTTGAACTGCACATGATTTGTTCTCACATCCATACCTAAACCATGAAGTAATAAAGGATTTTAATTGGATGACTTGTTCAAAACAAACATATAATCCAGCAAACAACAACAATAACAATTCAGTGCCTAATTTAGAGAAGACATTATAATAGTTGTCTTGAGGGAGGTAAAGATAAATAAGTCAGGTCTAAGATAATACACAATTTAAAGAAGAGTAAAAGCATACACATGGCCAGTGTGTACCTTCTGTGATAAGGATGCTAAGAGAGAAGGCACACACAAAAGACTACAGAAATTCAGAGATGGTGGTATGACACTTCTAGCTGAAGAGAAATCATGGGAATTTTATGAAAAAGCATAAGATCTTTTCACATGTATTCTAATAAATTAGAAGGTTAATATAAAAATACTATTCATTTAAACATTTACCATGGTAATTGAATTGTAGAACTTGAAGGAAACACCTATAAAGGCATCCAGGAAAAATAGGAGGTAGAAGCAGAAATAGTGGGGATTTGGGGGAAACCGAGACAGCATAGATACAGAAGCCAACTGACAAGAGTTCAGTGGACAAGGAGATGGCTGGCAATGCCACACGTTTAAGGTTTCAACAAAAATTCAAATGGAAGATATATTATTTAATGTGGTAACAAAGAATATTGAGTGGCCTTTAAGAGTGTACCAGGTACACAGAGGGAGCAGAAGCTGTTATGGAATGGCTTAGACATTTGGAAATATCATGTATATATTTAATATTTAAATAGCATAATCATAGTTATCACTAATTCATGCATTCAATATTTATTGAGCACCTACTATGTTCCAAGCACTCTTGTAAGACTTGATGATGATACAACAAGGAACTGAAACTGAGGCACAAAGGTAACTGTAAATGACTTGTTCAGCTGGTAAAGATGCCAGGATTGGAAGCCAGGCAGTCTGACTCCAGAATCTAACTCATGACCACAACAAAATACTGCCCCACTTCTTCTGTACCAGGCACGGTACTAAGTGCTTTATGTACATTATTCTATTCAATACTCACTACAGCCCTGCAACATATTGTTATGACACCCAATGTTTAGATAAGTAAATTGAGGGTTAGCCAGGTTATATAACTTTCCAAAGGCTACACAGCTAGAGAAATATGAGGAACCAGAATTTTATTTCAAAGAAGTATGAGTCCAGAGTCTGAGCTCTAACTCATCATACTCGACTGCACAGATCTAATATCCAGAGACATTTTGGAGAGATATCAGAAACAGTAAAACTACTTCAGTAAAACTACTACTACTTTCTACAGAGAAAACCACTATCAGTATTTCAGCATATTTCCTTACAATATTATTGTGCACTTTTACATAATTGAAACATTTAAATATATCAATTTTAGAACATATCTTTTTGCCATTAAATCATTAACATATTTGCATCTCTTTGAAGAATCTTGGTAAACATAATTATTGGACAAAAGCTCATCTCTGGGTTATATCAAAACTTTTTTAATCTCTCTGAACATATTAGACATTTAATTTGTAACTTTTGATAGTTATAAACAATGTGGTAAATTATACAACTTATTGCAAATTTTTATTTTATTTTATTTATTTATTTTTTTTGTTAAAGATTTTATTTATTTATTTGACAGAGAGAGACACAGCGAGAGAGGGAACACAAGCAGGAGGAGTGGGAGAGGGAGAAGCAGGCTTCCCGCGGAGCAGGGAGCCCGATGCGGGGCTCGATCCCAGGACGCTGGGATCGTGACCTGAGCCGAAGGCAGACGCTTAACGACTGAGCCACCCAGGCGCCCCTATTGCAAATTTTTAAAGCCTTTTCTATGTATTGGTTAATTGTTCTACAGAGGGCTTTAAAGCAACTATAATCAAAAGCAAGGTTAAGATTGCTTGTTTCACTGTGTTTTTATCAGCACTGTATATTATTTTTAAAAGTCATTCTAAATCTTATAGGAAATAAATGATATTTCACCTAGAATGAAAGTTTTATGAAAAGATTTTTTCCCAGTAATTGTACTGAGACATTTATTGAGAGTACTTGATAAATATTTGTTGATTCAATTAAGTCTCTTTTCTAATATGGATACAGCTTTTAAAACTCTTGATAACTAAAAAAATGCAGTCATAGTGGTGTCTCAGGTATATGCCTACCATGCTAAGAGAGACAAATAACCAAGGAACACATACAGACCTGAAGGAGCAACATCCACCAGGATGAGCTCACAGAAGCAGATTTGCAGGTATGTAGGTCCACTGTTACCCCCTGTGTTCTAGGCCTTCACTGAGATCCAGATTTGCTGAAAAGGACTTTGACTCTATGATGCTTTTAAGTAGCATGATTAGGGGGGCACCAGGAAAGAATACAATAGCAATAAGCCCTGGTAGAACCCAGCCCTATCCTGGAGGCTCAGCATCTGTAGTTAGCATTGGGTAGCAATTCTCTATGGATCCCTCACATTTCTGCACATCTTGACCGTCAGGCACCAGTTGCCCTTTGTTCAAGATTATCTTTTCAAGGATGTCAGTATATCAAACTACCTTTGGAGACAGAGATAGTGTGTCCCTCCAGAGTAAAGGGCATTTTCTAACAGTCTTAAAGAATAGAATACTGTCTCCTTGTGAAACAAAGGGCAGGCTCATTTACTGTTCAGTATAATAAAAATAATGTCCCCCTCCAGAGCAAAGAATATGCATGTTTACATCTCATAAAAGAGTTTGTTTTCCTAAGTTCAAGTTTCTTCTCCTGTATCACAAAGTACTATATATGCAGGTACCCTCTGGCCCTTTATATGTTCTCCTATGGGAAACGACGCTTGGGTACCTGGTGCGTATGCATGTCGATACTTGGGCTGCTGCTATTGCTATGGCTAACAAAATAACCTTTATCTCTGACCTAGTAGGCCTAGATCATTTCAGCATCCATGAAATTGTGGTAATTTCATTGCTAGCTTGCAAGTAAGATGAAATCCTAGAACTTTTGGAGTTCCTGACAGCTGGGAGGTTCACCAGTTTCTCCCTTGGCTGGGGACAAAGCCTAGCTGTAGTTCTATCTCATGGCTACCTAGCATCAATTTCACCTCATCAGTATTCATGGTGGAGGAAGCATGAGTCTTAATCCTGCCATGATAGAAGAGAGGCCCAGTCTAAGACTTGTGGTTAACCAGAAGTGGTGGGCTTAGCAATGGGCTGTAGCCACTGGAGCAGGCAGCCAGGCTGCAGAGGATCTGTTTTAGACAAGTTAGACCCTCAACGCCAGAAATAATGGGATATTTTATTTTCAGGATTGCAAATAAGTAAGGTTTTAGTAAATAAATGAACAGGATCCAGTGAGGAACCAATGATTACAGACGCTAGAAAAAGTGGGGGAAATTGAATTAAACAGTCCTATAGTAGGGAAACGTGTGGGAAATATATGAGGTAAAGTTAGTACAAATAAAACAAGATACACTTTTTCTTCAGAATTATAAAGGAAAGGAGAAAATTGGTGATGAAACACAGAATGTTTGATGTGAAAAAAGGAAGGCTGTTAGGGCTCATGTTGGGATTGCTTTTGGTATAAACATAGAAATAAGGTAGAGGGAGAAGGTAGAAATGGGGACTTTGTGTAACTAAAATAATTGAATCCTCTTATTGAGAGTATAGCAATCAATCATATTTATAGAGAATCAATATGCAATGAATAAGAATATTGTGTGAAGTGAAAGAGAACATGGCTGATATGAATATAAGGTAGATCCATGTACTTTTTTACAGATCTCTATATAGGATGCCATTGAAATTATAAAGTAGTCCCCTGTCTTTCAGATTGGACTTTGGGCTCTTTGAGGGCAAGAACCATTGTTTGAGTTATGTTTTTTACTATTATTGTAGTTTCTGGAATATAGATGCTTACTACATTGACTGAATTAATATTGGACTTTCTACAGCAAAGTTGAGCAAATATGAGAAAGTAGTCGATATTGGTTAGTTTGGTGTAGCAAAATTCAAGGTGTAAAGGAGTCTAAGTGCAGAGAAAATACACATTTGGAAACCACTTTTCTAAAAGAGGGAATAAGGTTCTAGAAGGCACAAAGACAAAGCAGAGGTTTACTCAGAAGTAACAGAGGAGAAGTGGTAGGATGCAAGAAAGGTCAAATAAAGAACTATTATACAATATAGCAATCCTACTTATGGGTATATAGCCAAAGGAATTGAAATGTGGTTCTCAAAGAGATATCTGGAACCCCATGTACACTGCAGCATTATGTACAATAGCCAAGATATAGAAACAATTCAAATGTCTGTCAACAGATAAATGTATAAAGAAAATGGGTAAATAAATATGAAAATTATTCAATCTTTTATAAAAAGGAAATCCTACCATCTGTGATAACATGGATGAAGGATGAACCTAGAGGACATTATGCTAAGTGAAATAAATCAGTTTAAAAAGGACAAATATTACAGGATTCCACTAATATGAGGTATCTAAAACAGTCAAATTTGTAGAAGCAGAGAATAGAGTGGTGGTTGCCAAGGACTAGGAGAGAAAAGGGGAATTTCTTGTGTGTATGTTTGTGGGCAACAGGAAATGTTTATTTATATACAAGTACATAGAGAAGCAATTTCTACTCATCTTTTTAAAAAATTCTGTTACACATAAAAAGTTGTTAATACATTAATCCTTTGTACCTACAATATATTCTTTTTACTTTACTCTCAATATAAATTATTTCCTAATAATAAAAACTTAACAGTCAAGTGGTTTGGCAATCTGACAATCTTTTTTTCAAAAGGGAACTTCTAAACTTTAAAAGACAGTGATATATAAAAAAAAATTGTATATTAAAAAATACTTCTTTGTGAAATTCTAGAAAATTGAATGAGTATTCCTTTACAGCATAATGTGTAGCTATCATTTAAAACATTTCAGAGGACCTTAGAACTTCTCAATGTGATGACAACTCATTTTCTACAGAACTGAAGCCTACAGAAATTGATTATAATACCTAAATGATAGTTTATAGAAATACCTATAGTTGATACAGTATTGTGTACTTCCAAGTATATTAAAAGAATAGTTCTCATGTTAAGTGTTCTTACCACACACATACATAAACACACACACAAGAACACAAGAACATTTTTGAAAGTGAATGTAAGTTTAGTATCTTGATTGTGGTGATGGTATTATGGGTGTATACATTTGTCCAAATTCATCAAAATACATGTAACTAAATATGTATAATTTTGTATATCAATTATTAACTCAATAAAATAAAAAGAAGTTTCAGAGATCAAGACTTTGAAGGATGGAACTCAAATCACACTGATTTTTTTTTAATCCAATCAATCATGGATTCCGCTGAATCGGCAGCAGAGATAAGGATTACTAGAATCTTCTATCTCCCCCTGACTAAAACCAAGGTAAAAGTGGTCAGTAAGAATATGACTATAACAAAAGTAACAGCCTGGTAAAGAGAATTTGAGCCACATTTGAAGTCACTAGGGAAGCTGAAAGACACCTAGAGGTCGGAAAATGTGAAGAGAAGGTTCTGGAAGTACATTAGTAATAAATGGGAAGACACAGGTCAGTAGAAACAGTAAAGAGTTTGAAGACGACAAATGTCAGTTGAATCAGCTATTAACTGTGTCATAATTGACATTTTGTCTCAGTCATTGAATTTCAATTTCTTCATCTCTAAAACAAATATCATAGCCTTACTGTGTCATAGATAGTCTCTCCAAATGACTCTCCATTCAGGCCCTTCAGATATTCACACCCTGATGTATTCTCCTCCTTGATTATGTTCTGGCAATGTGGACCTGCTTTTGATTCATAGAATGCAATGGTATGATTCTGAGGCAAGATTACAAGAAACTGTGTCTCTCTTTGTGTCCCTTGGGACTTTGCTCTGGAGGATGCCAGTCATTAAGTAAGACTTCTGACTCCTCATATACTGTTTTACTATGAGGAAGCCCCATCTAGTTACATGCTGTCGGACATGGGAGAGGAAAAGTCATCTTAGACATCCAGCCCAATTGAGCCTTCAGATGGACTGTGTGGGCTGAATTGTATTCCTCAAAAAGGTCCTGAACACTGGTACTTGTGAATGTGACCTTATTTGGAAATAGGGTCTTTGTAGATATAATCAAATTAAGATGAAGCCATATTAGATTAGGGTGAGTCCTAAATTCAATATGACCCATGTCCTTACAAGAAGAGGAAAATTTGGACATACAGACACAGACATAGAGAATGAAACCTATGTGATAACAGAGGCAGGTTTGGAGTGGTACAAAAGACAAGGAACACCAAGGATTCCTGGCAGCCATATGAAGCTGAAAGAGGCAAAGGATACTTCCCCAGAGCCTTTGGAGGAAGCATGGCACTGCTGACACCTTGATTTGAAACTTTAGCATCTGGAATTGTGAGACAATTTTAAGCTTGTGGTACTTTGTTACAACAGACATAGGAAACTAATACAGATGGCTTCAGCAGATACAGACATCAACTGACTGAAACCACATAAGAAAATGGAAACAAATGTCTCTCAGCTAAGCCCAGTCAATTCCCAGAACTGTGTAGGATCATAATAAATTGTTATTTTAAGCCACTAAGTTTCATGATGGTTTATTGTGTAATGACTGATAAATGAACAAGCTGTTATTAAGATTTAAATTCATATATGCAAAGCACCAGCAATGCATTGGGCACACAACAGCCATTCAATAGAAGTTCAGAGGAATTATATTATACTTTTATAATGTTAACTATATTTACACATTTATATGGTGCTTTGTATGTTTAAAAGTGCATTTGTATTTATTATTTCCTTTGCTCTTCAATGCAGTACTAACAGAAAACATGAACTTTGTTATACACTCATTTAACACATGAAAAATTCAAGCTGTGAATTTAAGTGATTTACTTAAAGTTGCACAAACAAGCAGCGGCAGGGCTTGGCCTAGAACACAGAGTCAAAATACACGTGTTAATCAGAGTACCATTGCCTAAGAGATTGAGAAACAAAGTAAAGGATTTCATTCTTAGAGCTTATTGTGTACCAGTTTCTGCTCCCTGTGCTAGATGCTATCTTATTTCACTCCCACAATGACCCTTGTGAGAGCTATTATCCCAGCCCCACAGAATCAACACATACACACACACACACACACACACACACACACACACACACACACTCCTCAGCTGAGGCTCTGAGAAGTTAAGTGACTCAAACAGATGCATGCATCTTCTAGAACATCATGCATGGAGTGTGTGTTCCTCTTTCCTCTACAACTAAGGCAGTGAATAAGCAGAATAACGAGAAGGATGTAGAATATGAGAATGGGCAACTTCCATTAAGAGAAAAGATTGTGTCAAGGAAAATAAGGCCAAGTTAAGGCAATTGAATGCAGATGATAACTTAGAACAGGTTATCATCAGACTGAATAGGTAGAGATGTGTGAATAGTAGTGTGGGTACCTCCAAAAAGTCAGGGGGAAGAGTTGCTTCTGGGGCAACAAGCACAGATAACAAAGAGGAGCTCAGGAGATCTGCTGGAGACACCTGCTGTCAACAGAAGGAGAGTGTTCTGAATAAACAGGATTTGGTTATGTCGGAATTCTTCTCAACTGACCAGTCATGCTGAAGGCAATGTGGTATTTGTTGGCTAATCTTTCTGCCAGTCTCTAACTTATCTCCCAAGCATTGACTTTTAGCTTATGGTAACACTCAAGATTCATTAGCAATAATTGTTTTAAGAAGTAAAAACATTCCATTATTCAGAAATTGCTTATGAAAGTGCCTAATAATAAGAGAATCATCACGGTTTGAACCTATGATGATACTGACCTCAAGGGAGAATAGACTTTCAAAATTATCTATGCTGAAAACTCTACAATCGTCTAAAAAAAGCCATGAGCTCAAGAATTGTTTGGAGTTCTATTTCGCTTTTCTAATTAGATGATTTCTTTATCACAATTAGCTGAAAATTAATCACAAAATGTGAACAGCTTTATTTTCCGAACTTCAGGAAACTTAATTGGTAATAATCATTATAATTGTGAAGAAATCTGCAGAGATGTTTCTTTGTGGCTACAACATTGTCTTTCATACAAGTTCAGTAGCTGTGTGTGTGTGTGCATATATGTGTGTGTGTAAATGGGTATGTATAAAATTGGATAAAAAAGAAAAGAGATTCTTAAGGGAATGTGAGAAATAATGATCTTAAAGTAAAGACAAGAAGAATGCTTTTGGAAATAATCATTCAGATACAAAAATGGAGGCTTATATAAACCATGTTCTGACCTATGTATATGAAATATTTTTAAATCACTGAAGTCTTCAGAAACTGCAAAAAGTTTCTTAGGAAAAAAAAAGAGGTGTTCTTACTTAAAAAGAACTCTTGAACTTAGAGAACTGAGCACAGGAGAGATCAGACAGTAACTTATAATTCTCTAAAAGTTTTAAATCCATATAAAACTCACAATAGAGAATAAATATGCACCCACGCACAGCCTAAATCTAACCAGTAACGGCTTAAAATCTGAATGTCTTTGGGAAGTGTACCAGAAAACTAAAGGTTTTTAACTTTTCCCAACCTTTTATTGTCATTGAAATACAAACATATTAAAAACAATCTGTTTATATAAACTGAAAGAAAATAAATCAATGCAGACTTTTCCAAATCTCCTGAACTATTTTAAGATTAGGAACAAAACAAACAAACAAAAAAAAAGTAAAAAAAAAGTATTTTTAAAAATTAAGAAAGAACAAATTTGACTCATTGGGTTAAAAAATAAGTAGAAGCATATATCTTAAATCCACCAAAAAAAACAGAACTTAAAAAAAATTGGTTTATTATTTTAAGAATAACAATGAATCTTTGGAGGGATTTATTTTCTAGAGAGGGAAATATCAAACTTGGGAAGAAAAGAAACCATTACAATTTCTCTTTTTAAATTCTAGCCAAATTATAGAAGAAATTATTCCCTTAATTTTTTTAAATGGGCTTTGCAATATATTGCTACTGCTAAACTGCAGAATGTTACTCTGATTACAAACTTTAGCAATTATTTTATGCTAAAAACCTTAACATACAAAAAGCAAGTAAATATTTTATATTAATATGAATTATTTCTACTGACTACGTATACACATACTTTAAGTATCCTATGATTTACCAAAGATCTAGTTGGATGTAGGTCATTTCGATTAAAAGAGTCTTTGAAAACACAGGTGGATATTTCAAAATCTATGCATAACCTAAACATCTCAACTACTTTTCTTTTTTTTGCATTTTTTTAAATTTTATTATGTTATGTTAATCACCATACACTACATCATTAGTTTTTGATGCAGTGTTCCATGATTCATTGTTTGCATATAACACCCAGTGCTCCATTCAATATGTGCCCTCTTTAATACCCATCACCAGGCTAATCCCTTCCCCCACCCCCTCCCCTCTAGAACCCTCAGTTTGTTTCTCAGAGTCCATAGTCTCTCATGGTTTGTCTCCCCCTCCGATTTCCCTGCCTTCATTTTTCCCTTCCTACTATCTTCTTTTTTTTAACATATAATGTATTATTTGTTTCAGAGGTACAGGTCTGTGATTCAACAGTCTTACACAATTCACAGCGCTCATCATAGTACATACCCTCCCCAATGTCTATCACCCAGCCACCCCATCCCTGCCACCCCCCCACCACTCCAGCAACCCTCAGTTTGTTTCCTGAGATTAAGAATTCCTCATATCAGTGAGGTCATATGATACATGTCTTTCTCTGATTGACTTATTTCGCTCGGCATAATACCCTCCAGTTCCATCCACGTCATTGCAAATGGCAAGATTTCATTCCTTTTGATGGCTGCATAATATTCCATTGTACAACTACTTCTAAAATAAGTATAGAAGTATTTTCCATTACTAATTTCTTTTAAAAATGTATTAAATTCACTTTCTGATAAAATTTAATTTAAGTCAGACATATTTCAATGAAGAAATGTTTGTGCCTAGCTAACACTCATATGTTTAAGTATATAATACTAGAAATATTGATACAAAGATCCTACAATTTTATTTTGTAAACCTCTTTGCATTTGTACTTAACTTTGAATCCTTTTTTTCAATTTATCTTTTCTAGTTATGCATGTAAATACAATACTAGAAAAACTAAATATAAATTAACATCTCTTTTGCACAATAAAAAATAATTTTCAAGACTTCCACTTCTGGGAAGGTGGAGTAGGCACACTTTTCTCTTTTCCTCCTCTTAAGTACAACATACAACTACCAACCTTGGAATGAATATATATACATATTGTATATTCTTAAAGTTAGAAAGAAAAATAAAAATGTTTACAATATTTTCAAAAAGCATAAATAACAAAGGGCTGGTATCTAGAATATATAAAGAACTCTCAAAATCTAAAAATGAAAACAAAGAATCCAATTAGGAAATGGATAAAAGACATAAACTTTCACTAGAGAATATACAGATGACAAATAAACACAAAAATATGTTTATCATCTTCAGCCATATTGGAATTGCAAAGTAAAACCACAATAAATTGCCACTACATACCTATAAGAATGGCTAAAATAAATAATAGTAACAATACCAAATGCAGGTGATGACACAGAGAAACCGGATCACTCATACATTGTTACTATGAATGTAAAATGGTACAGCCACTCTGAAAAACAGTCAGATGCTTTCTTTAAAAAGCTAAACATGCAAATGCTACATGATCCAGAAGCTGTGTTCCTTGGAATTTATCACAGAGAAATCAAAAGTTATAGTCAAGCAAAAACCTATATGTGACTATTTATAGCAGCTTATTTCATAACGGCCCCAAACGGGAAACACCCACATGTATGTTAATGGGTGAATTGTTCAACCAACTGTGTTACACCCATGCATGGAATCCCACCACTTAGCCATAGGAAGGACTGAACTACTGATGGATGCAAGAATCTGGACGAATCTCCAGAGCAATTATGCTGAGTGAAAAAAGCCAATCACCAAAAGGTTATGTACTACATGATTTTATTTATATAATATTCTTCAAATGGCAAAATTATAGAAATAGAGAACAGGTTAGCGTTTGCCACTAGTTGAGGGGAGGATAAGAGTGGGAGGAAAGTATGTGTGGCTATAAAAGGGGGACAAGAGGGATCTTTGTGATGATGGAAATGTTCTGTATTTTGACAATATCAATGTCAACATCCCAGTTATGATATTGTACTATAGTTTTGTAAGATGTCATCATTGGATGAAACTGGGAAAGGGTCTATGGGGTTGCACCGTATTATTTCTTAACAAAAGCATGTGCGTTTACATACTTTTATATACACTATTCAATCTAAAATTAATAAATGAAAGGATATTCACAAATCACAAAAGGGATTTCTAGAATGGGGATATTTTAAAAAATTTTTTCATTTGTATTTTTGTTTGGGAACTTACTGCTTTGGTAATAAGAGGAAATGCAATGCTCTTGTAATCTAAACTTTTACACGTAAGCACATCCCTCTGTTCACATCATTATAATGCTCTATGTATGAAAGTAAACTTTTAAATCCACCCTCTATTATTAAAAATGCAACCTGTTCTCAGGGCATTTTATGGCAAGAGTACAAGCTTCTAATTTGGATAAAAGGACGAGTTGAGTTTTAAAAGTGCTGGCCTCACTTTTTTTTTTTTTTTTTCTATCCTTGGTGCCCTTAGATTCATTAACATTTACCAAAAATTAAATTTTCTTTCTGAGCTTAGAAGTGTTAGGTCTAGCCCTTCAACAGATGAATGGATAAAGAAGATGTGGTCCATATATACAATGGAATATTACTCAGCCATCAGAAAAGATGAATACCCAACTTTTACATCAACATGGATGGGACTGGAGGAGATTATGCTAAGTGAAATAAGTCAAGCAGAGAAAGTCAATTATCATATGGTTTCACTTATTTGTGGAACATAAGGAATAACATGGAGGACATTAGGAGAAGGAAGGGAAAAATGGGGGGGATTGGAGGGAGAGATGAACCATGGGAGACTATGGACTCTGAGAAACAAACAGGGTTTTAGAGGGGAGGGGGGAGGGGAGAATTGGTTAGCCCGGTGACGGGTATTAAGGAGGGCACGTCCTGCATGGAGCACTGGGTGTTACACGAAAACAATGAATCATGGATCACCACATCAAAAACCAATGATGTATTGTATCGTGACTAACATAACATAATAAAATTTAAAAAAATAAAATAAAATAATATAAATAAAATGCAAACATGTTACCTGAAAAAAAATAAAATAAAAAATAAAGTATATTACACCAAAAAAAATTAAAAAGTGTTAGGTCTAAATCTTAGAGATTCTGACGTAATGGGTTTATAGTGTGGCTTATATAATGGGTTAGGTAAAGCGGCATCAGGAATCATAACCCTTTTGCTTAGCTGAAAGGGCGTGTGTGCACACGCACATACACGAGCTTCTAATTTCTGCAAAGGATCCCTCTAAGGTTTTAGAAAACTGTTGGCCTATTTTCAAAAGCCAAAAATGAGTGAAGCCCAGTGCTCAATATCAGAATCAAGAGGCTATTTAAGTGATGGTGATGGGAGTTTTCAATGAACACAAAAGATGAAATAGAAAGAAGCTGGATAAAGATAATTCTATTCTAGAATCCAAAAGGCAAGAGAAAATCAAGAAGTTAGAGGTCAGTATCATTGAGGAGGGAATGACTTTGTAGCTCTAATTGATTCTGCAGTCTCCTAGAGGGTTTGAACTTCCTTTGGAAACATAAACGTATAGAACATAAGCAGAAAATACATACCAGACACAGACCAAAAGTTATCCCCAAATCATCTATATGTGTAGAATAATTAAATTCCGGAGCCCTCAAGGAAAATTCTCCAAAGTTATCTCCTATAGTCCTCTAAAAAAAATCACCTTTGCCATATGCCCTGGGAAACCCATCTTTTCATCTACAATATGGCAGTGCTTATTTGTCTTAACTTAAAAGACTATCATGAGAAGGAATGTAAGTTTGTAAATTATTAAAATCTTACATGATTGTAAAAAATATTAGATCATCCTCCTTATCATGCCCCCCCAAAAAACTATGGAGAGGGCTCAGGGTGAGAAGCTAAGCTAAGCTTGAAATAAAACATTGCTCTGCTGCTTGATTCAAGATACTTGGGGAATTTACTTTGTGCCTAAATTCTGTTTAGCGATAGGTCTGCCATCTAGTGGCCACTTAAATAAATACAAGCTGTCATCATAAATTAAAATTCCTATGAAAGTATTAGGTCATCAAAATGGACTATTTCCGATCCAAGTGTAAACAGACAAATTTGACTTGTGGTAGGAAAATTTTTGTTCAGGGCTTTAATTAAAGATAATTATGCTGACTTAAAATACTGTGAGTACTTGTAAAACCAAACTGAAAACAACTCTTTTACCTTTATACTGACTTCAAAATGTTATTTTCATAACTTTCACTGAGTTTAAAAGAAACTGCTGCATTAAATTATTTTTCACCTAATTATCTTTTATTTTAAAAACATGTTTATCGGGGCAGCTGGGTGCTCAGTCGGTTAAGCGGCTGCCTTTGGCTCAGGTCATGACCCCAGAGTCCTGGGATCCAGCCCCAAGTCGGGCTCCCTGCTCAGCGGGGAGCCTGCTTCTCCCTCTCCCTCTGCCTCCCTCTCTGCCTACTTGTGTTCTCTCTCTATCTCTCTGTCAAATAAATAAATAAAATCTTAAAAAAAAAAAAAGAATGTAGCAACCAGTACGCATTTCATCCTTATAAAAAAATTTTAAAAAAAAACATGTTTATCTTTTCTACTTCTTAATTTAAATGATGAAATAAAATTTTCCTCAGTATTTGGATTTGTGCTATCTGCCAATTTACCAAAGAAGCAAATTATTAAATAAAACATAAACACGGTTTCAGGATTTGAACTCCAAAACATATAAATATATTCTTCACCTTCAAGTGATACAAGAATTATTTGGACTTTTACAAAATTGGTCTTGTTTTGATTTATTTGTTAACGTAAGGGACAAGTAATGCTAGGTCCTCCATGCTCATTCTCCTGGCATAATTGTGCCCAATGCTACACACTCCCACCCCCATTTCCTTCCAGAGTACTAATCTGATGGCTTATATTGCTGAAATCCCCAATATTTTAAAAAAGCTTATTCATATCACTGAAAATCACATCTGCATAGTGCCTAAGAAGTATACTGAATACACCCTAAGAAGTACTTGCAAGATAAATTCATCAGACAAATGTACAATATTCACATTTCAATGTTATAATTGTTACCTGAATTGTTTGTTTTCCTGGCTGGTATGCCTACACAAATTATAGTCCTTTGACATTCCAATCAGTTACAGTAAAGCTATTCAAATAAATAATATTTAAAAATCCAATAACCATTAGCCATATTTTTCATTATTGTTGCATCCAGTTAATTTCCTTTTAGGCTTATTATTATAGAAATAACAAGTTAGCATCATTTTATTCAAACTGAAAATAAAGATAATTTTAAAATTGCTAATATTGTGGAAAAATGTCCTATGATAATCCACAATCCCATATTCCATGTTATTGACATCCTAACAAATATCTGTAAAATGCAGGCAATATAATGAAACAATATCCCCAAACTGCTTAATCCTTGATTTTGTGAGATCCACATTTATTTTGAATTCATAAGTATAACCTTTTGCAGTCAAGTATGGGAGCCTCAAAGTAATGAATAAGCTCCAATTTAAAGTATGAATGTTCATATAGTGTTCATAAATATACTTATTGCTAAGTAGGATTATCTCACATGATTCCTGAGACTAATTCTGTCAAGACTCAGTCTACTTTAGAATATCGCACCCCAATGTGTGGACTTTTCTTTTTCTACTCAGTCTATGTACTTTCTAACAACACAGCCAAACTTCCAGGATCTTATGCCAAAAAAGAAGAAGAAGAGGAGAAGGAAGGTGAAGAGGAGAGGAGGAAAATGAAGGAGGAAGAGGAGGAGGACAAAAAGGAAGGATGATTTTACAAAAGGAATAATTTCAGACTTCTAAATGAAACCAAAGTGTCCATACTCATAGTATAGCAAAGTCAGTCACAAGATTAAAACTATGGTCTCTAATAATCAAAACTCCATTATTACTTTATTATGTATCAGAGTCATATCATGGGTCAGTTCAGGAAGGGGAGTATAACATTAGATGCACTTTTTTTTTTTTTTAACTACCATGTGGTAAAGTGAGCCTTTACTAGGAAATCTGGCTCCAAAACCTCCCCAGAAGAGTCCTCAGCACCACTGTTAGCTTTTGCAGCAATTTAAGGGAAAATCCACCACAAAAGCGTATTTATTTTCCAGAAGATAAGATGAATACTATATCGCACAGAGAACAAAACACTTAGAGGTGAGGGAGAAAATCAATAAATACAAATCTTTAGATAGTTTATCCCCTAGCCCAGGGTTTGAACATTACAATCCTAGGGCCAAATCCAGCCCTCCACCTGTTTTTGTGAATATTTACCGACCATGCCCATTTGTTTACATTTCATGTAAACAATTACACTTTATAATGATAAAAGGGTCATTTCATCAGGAAGATACATCTGTAAACATCTATGCTTATGGTCCACTGAGAAATGGCCCACCCAAAGACATCTATGTCCTGTTCTCTGGAATCTGTGAATATGGCAAAAGAAGTGTCTCTCCAGATGTGATTAATTTATGAATCTTAAGATAGGAAGATTATCCTGGATGATATTAAGTACTATGTAGATGATAGTGAACTAGCCTTACATTCCAGGGATAAGTCTCATTTAGTCAAGGTTTACAGTTTTAATGTTGCTAAACATAGTTTCTAATGTTTTGTTGAAGATTTTGTTGTGTGTATTTATAAGGGATATTCTCTATTTTTTCTCTCTTGGATGTCTTTTTCTGCTTTGGCCTATCTAACTAAATGGAAAGTGTCTCCTTTCTCCCTTTTATTTTTATTTTTTGTTTTTTAAAGATTTTACTTATTTATTTGACAGAGAGAGAGATAGCGAGAGCAGGAACACAAGCAGGGGGAGTGGGAGAGGGAGAAGCAGGCTTCCCGCGGAGCAGGGAGCCCGATGTGGGCTGGGATCATGATCTGAGCCAAAGGCAGATGCCTAACAACAGAGCCACCCAGGCGCCCCACCCCCCTTTTATTTTTTGAAATAGTTTGTGAAGAATTGATGTTAATTATTCTTCAAATATTTGGTAGAATTCACTCATGAATCCCTCTAGACCTAGGAATTTCTTGTGGGAAGATTTCTGATTACAAATTCAATCTCTTGTTAAAGGTCTACTCAGATTTTCTATTTTTTTCCTTGAGTTAAGGAAAATAAGAAATAAAATTATCTTTATTTGCAAATGTCATAATCTTGTATGTAGAAAATCCTAAAGAATACACACACTATTAGAGCTAATAAACAAGTACAGTAAGGTTGCAGGGTACAAGATCAATATACATTACCAATTTTATTTCTATACATTAATAATGAACAATCTAAAATGAAATTAGAAAGCAATTCCATTCAAATAGTACCCAAAAGAATAAATCCTTTTGAATAAACTTAACAAAATAATTATGACTTGTACACAAAAAACTACAAAACATTGAAAGAAATTAAAGACCTAAATAAATGGGAAAACATCCTATAGTCATGGATTGGAAGATTTTACATTGTTAAGATGTCACTATTCCCCAAATTATTATACAGATTCAATAAAATTCTTATCAATGTTGCAGTTGCAACATTGGCAAGTTTATCTTAAAATTCATGCAGGAGCACCTCACTGGCTCAGTTCTAGAGTGTGTGAATCTTAATCTCAGGGTTGTGAATTCAAGCCCCACATTGGGTATGAAGCCTAATTAAAAAAAAAAAAAAAATCATACAGAAATGCAGCAGACCCAGAATTACCAAAACAATCTTGAAAAAGAACAAACCCGGAGTACCTACAACTAATGATTTTAAAATTTACTACACAACTACGGTTATCAAAACAGTATGGTATGGGCATAAATATAAACACGTGTGTATATTTCTCTCAGTGGAAGAGAACTGAGAGTTCAGAAATAAGTCACTACATTTATAGTCACTTCAGTTTGAATAAATGTGCCAAGACAATTCAATGAGGAAAGAAAAGGCTTTCTGAAAAATTTTACTTGGACAAGCAGATATCTGCATGCAAATAATTACAATTAGATCCCTTCCTCACATCACACACAAAAATTAATTTAAAATGCCTTAAAGAGCTAAATGTAATAGTTAAAACAATAACTTTTAGAAGGAAAAAAATGTAAATACCACAAATTTGAATTTCGCAATGGTTTCTTAGATGTGACACCAAAAGGAAAAGCAACAAAAGAATAAATATACTGGATTTCATCAAATTAAAAATTTTTGTGCTTCAAAGGATACTATTAATAAAATGAAATGCAAAGCTACAATATGGTAGAAAATATTTGTGAAATACAGGTCTGATGTTATGTATCTAGAATATATAAAGAACAACTCAATAATAAAAATACAAATAATTTAAGAAATAGGCATAGGATTTAAATAGACGTTTCTCCAAAGAAGATCATAGAAGGGCCAATAAACCCATAAAACAATGACTAACACCCTTAGCCATTAGGGAAATGCATAACAAAACCACAATGAGATATCACTTTACAACTACAAATATGGTTATAATTAAAACAACAAACGATAACAAGTGTTGGTGAGTGTTGAGAATTTTGAGAAATTAGAACCCCCATATCTTGCTTGTGTTGATGTAAAATAGTGTAGCACCATGGAAAACAGTTTGGCAGATCCTCAAGAAACTTAAACATAAGGTATCATAAGACTAGCAATTTTTCCTCTAAGTATGTACTCAAGCGAACTGAAAACTGAAAACAAGTCTACACAAAACATGTACACATGTTTTCATAGTAATATTATTCATAATAGCTAAAAAGTTGAAACATCCCAAATAGCAATCAATTGATGAATGGATACTAATATTGATACAATGTAATATTATTAATCTATAAAGAGGAATGAAGTACTGAGACATGCTACAATGTAGATGAACTTTGAAAACATTCTGCTAAGTGAAAGAAGTACACTGGACACTGCAAAAGGCCACTTATTGTATGAGTCCATTTACATGAAATGTACAGAATGGACAAACCCACAGAAACAGAAAATAGGTAAGGGGTTGCCAGGAATGAGGGAAGAGGGGAAGATTGCGAATAACTGATAATGTAAATGGAGTTTCTTTTTGAGGTCAATGAAAATATTCTAGAATTAGATAGTGATGATGGATTAACAACTTTGTTAATAAAATAAAAACAATTTAATTGTACTCTTTAAAAGTGTGAATTTTATAGTATCGCTATATTAATTTTTAAAGTTGAAAAATAATTTGGTGTGAACATTAAAAAGTATTGATCAGGGGTGTCTGGGTGGCTCAGTCGTTAAGCATTGGCTTTTGGCTCAGGTCATGATCCCAGGGTTCTGGGATCAAGCCCCATATGGGGTTTCTGCTCAGCAGGAAGCCTGCTTCTCCCTCTCCCACTCACCCTGCTTGTGTTCCCTCTCTCGCTGTGTCTCTCTCTGTCAAATAAATAAATCAAATCTTTAAAAGAAAAAAATATTGATCATAGATATCTTTAAACATTTTGAATATAAAAACAAATATAAAAAGTCACCATAAAAACAATAAGAAGACCGGTTTGTCAATTTTTCTTTGGAAGTTTCTTATAAATTCAATATTTTACATACCTCCTAATGCCGTACATTTTGTTTTTCCTTATTATGATTATATAATTTAAAACAAGGATTGGCAAAGCAAAGACTTTGGAGCAAATCTGGCCTGTGGCCTGCTTTTGTAAGCAGTTTATTGGAACATAGCAATACCCATATTAGCTATGGCTGATTTTTTAATACAATAAACATTGAGTAGTTGCAATAGAGATGGTATTCCTCAAAAAGTAAAAACTCTTTACTTCCTTCTTCTTTACAAAAAATGATGCCCCATTATCAGTAAGCATCTCTGTACCCAGATCTTGGTTTGAGATAACATTCTCCAGTAAAAGGAATCACGGCTCCTTGAAAAACAGGGTGTTTCTAGGAATGTGGCAGAAACATAAAATGATCCTGGAGCATCTTCTACTGAGAAAATGTAAGGTTGTGCTCCATAAATAAATAGATGGATAGATGATAGATAGATAGATAGATAGATAGATAGATAGATAGATAGATAGATAGATAGATAGATAGATAGATAGATGATGATAGATAGATGATAGATGATAGATAGATAGATAGATAGATAGATAGATAGATAGATAGATAAGATAGATAGATAGATGATAGATTGATCGATCACACAGAAACATGCAAAATAATGAGGATACATCAGATGGACACAGGAGCAAACTGAAAGTGTTCCATCTAGTCAAAACTGAAAAATTTAAATAGTAAAATAAATAAAGTAGCATTGGATTGTAACCCAAAGTATACATCTTTATAAAATGTATGAATCTATGCTAATATAAATAGGGGAGTAAAAACCAATCTTCTACACAGAAACATTACAAATAATTTATGTCAATACTCAGTCCTCAAGGAGGTGAAACATAACGCCCCACTCCTTAATTGTAGGTTGCACATAGTAACTTCATTCCAAAGAATACAGTGTGGAGAGGTGGGGGAGCAATTTTATAGTGGAGAATCCTGATAAACACCATCCTAGCCAGATGATTAGTGTTCTCATCAACACTGATATTTCATATTAACAGTATGTACTCTTGATATGATGTAAAGAAAAGGGCACTTTACCTCCATGGTCTTCCTCCCCAAAACACGTAACCTCCATCTAATCATGACAAAACATTAGTCAAATTCCAATTGAAGGGCATTCTATAAAATGCTTGACAAGTACTCCTCAAAACTACCAGGAAAATCAAAAACAAAGAAAGAAAGTCTAAGAAACTGTCATAGCCAAGAAGAGCTTAAGGAGACATGACTATTAAATGTAAGGTGATATCCTAGATGGGATCCTGGGACAGAAAAAGGACATTAATAAAGAAGGAAAATCTGAATGAAGAATGGACTTTGATTAATAATCATGTTGCAATAATGATTCTTTAACTGTCTACAAATGTACCATACTAATGAAAGATACTAATAATAGGGGAAACTGGGTTGGAAGTATATGAGAGCTCTTTGCACTATCCACCCAAATTTCTGCAAATGATTTTCTGTAAATCTGAATAGATTATATGTATTTTTAAAAGCTGTTATAGAAAATTTGTCAACATCTGGTATAAACAGGCAATCTCATTTTTTTATATCTTTTTAGATATATTTTTGTTCTCATCTTCCTCACCCCTAATAATCACCCTCTCTTTTATATTATTTGTTTTTGTTTTGTTTTGTTTTGTTTTGTTGACAGAGAGAGAGCATGAGAGTGAGAGGGGGTTGAGGGGGGCAGAAGGAGAGGGAGGGAGAGAATCTCAAGCAGGCCCCATGCCCAGCACAGAGCTCAGGGTGGGGCTCGATCCTCAAGACTCTGAGGTCCTGACCTGAACTGAAATCAAGACAAATCAAGGCTCCTGCTGAGCAGAAGCCCCATATGGGGCTCAATCCCAGAACCCTGGGATCATGACCTCAGCCGAACTGACTGAACCACTCAGGCACCCCTATTCTTGAACATATAAAACATACTGATTTTATGTCCTTTGTCTGATAATTCCAATATTTGAGGTCTTTACCAATCTGAATCTCCTGACTGCGTTTTTCTTTAGTTACTCATGTTACTTAATTTCCTTGTGTGTTTTGTGCTTTATCTACATAAATTCTTTTTTTTTAAATTTTATTATATTTTATTATGTTATGTTAGTCACCATATAATACATCATTAGTTTTTGATGTAGTGTTCCATGACTCATTGTTTTCATATAACACCCAGTGCTCCATGCAGTATGTGCCCTCCTTAATACCCATCACTGGACTAACCCATCCCCCCACCCCCTCCCCTCCAAAACCCTCAGTTTGTTTCTCGGAGTCCACAGTCTCTCATGGTTCATCTCTCCCTCCAATTTTCCCCCCTTCATTTTTCCTTTCCTTCTCCTAATGTCCTCCATGCTATTCCTTATGTTCCACAAATAAGTGAAACCATATGATAATTGACTTTCTCTGCTTGACTTATTTCACTTAGCATAACCTCCTCCAGTCCCATCCATGTTCTTGTAAAAGTTGGATATTCATCCTTTCTGATGGCTGAGTAATAGTCCATTGTATATATGGACCACATCTTCTTTATCCATTCATCTGTTGAAGGGCATCTCGGCTCTTTCCACAATTTAGCTACTGTGGATTGCTGCTATGAACATTGGGGTGTGTATGGCCCTTCTTTTCACTACATCTGTGTCTTTGGGGTAAATACCCAGAGTGCAATTGCTGTGTCATAGGGTAGCTCTATTTTTAATTTTTTGAGGCACCTCCACACTGTTTTCCAAAGTGGTTGTACCAACTTGCATTCCCACCAACAGTGTAAGAGCGTTCCCCTTTCTCCACAACCTCTCCAACATTTGTTGTTTCTTGCCTTGTCAATTTTTACCATTCTAACTGGTATAAGTTGGTATCTCAACCAACTCTCAAATCCTTGATTTGGATTTCCCTGATGGCTAATGATGATGAACATTTTTTCATCTGTTAGCCATTTGTATGTCTTCTTTGGAGAAGTGTCTGTTCATGTCTTCTGCCCATTTTTTGACTTGATTGTTTGTTTTTTGGGTGTTGAGTTTGAGAAGTTCTTTATAGATCTTGGAAATTAGCGCTTTGTCTGTAGTGTCATTTGCAAATATCTTCTCCCATTCTGTGGGTTGCCT